>NW_024412430.1:11501989-11594430 GCF_014898765.1 Herpailurus yagouaroundi | reverse complement strand
ACCCAAAGAATAAATATGAGCCCATATTGATCTCACGGTCCAAAGACCCAAAGAATAAATATGAGCCCATATTGATGTTAGTATATGATTGAATGAATGATGAGTGAGGGAGAAGAGTCACATCTCCATTGCAGAATACCAAATAATTTATGTAGCTTCTCTGCCCTCGAAGAGGTAGACCGTGGCTCCCCATACCTTGAGTAAGGGCTACATTTGGTGGTTTGTAACCAGAATACAGTATGGAAAGAAGGGTAGGGGCAACCCTGCCGTGGAGAAACCTGATAAACACCATCTTGGCCAGGCAATCCCGGTTAACGTCATCACGGATGGCATGTTAACAGTATATACCCTTGATAGGAGGTGATGAAAATAGTACTTTACCTCTGTGATCTTCCTCCCCAAAACCTAGACACCCTAACCATGGGAAACATTACCCAAACCCAAATCATGGGCCACTTTATAAAATGGCTCTTAAGTACTCCTCAAAAGTATCAAAGTCTTCAAAAACAAGGAAAGTCTGAGAAACTATCACAATGTCTAGCTAGAAACCTGAGGAGATGTAATGTGGTACCCTGATAATGTGGCCCTGGAACAGAAAAAGAACATTCAGGAAAACTGACAAAATCCAAATACAGTGTGAAGTTTAGTTGTGCCTTTGTTGTTGTTTTATTTTATTTTATTTTTTTAGAGCACAAGCAAGAGAGGGAGAGAGGGAGAGAGAAAGAGAGTCTTAAGCAGGCTTTGTGCTGAGTGCGAAGGCTCGGTCCCATGACCCTGAGATCATGTCCGGAGCTGAAATCCAGAGTCGGATCCTCAGGGAGGCGCCTGAGTGGCTCAGTCGGTTAAGCGTCTGGCTTCGGCTCAGGTCATGATCTTGCAGTTCATGAGTTCAAGCCCCGTGTGGGGCTCTGTGCTGACAGCTCAGAGCCTGGAGCCTGCTTTGGATTGTGTCTCCCTCCCTCTCTGCTCCTCCCCTCCTCACACTGTCTTTCTCTGTCTCTCAAAAATAAAAAAAACGTTAAAAAATTAAAAAAATATAGAGTCAGACACTCAACTGACTAAGCCACCCAGACGCCCCCAGAGTTTAGTTTAAAAAAAAAAAAATGAGTTGGTGCTTTTTCCCTCAAAGTGACTTCACCAAAATTCACACCACAAGCATGCATTATAATAGCACTTCGTTATAATGTGAGTTTAAAGGATCATGTTTAAAATTACCTCTTGAGGCTTTATTTGAAAGAAGTCGTACTCATTATACAATGTGTACATAGAAGGACAACTCAGTCTTCTAATAGTGTGGGTCTTTTTTTGCAACTGGGCTTAACTGTGATTAATGTTATCAGGCAGATTATATTTCAACCTGCCATGGAATCTGCATCCATGTAAGGCTGGATATGGATGACCTTGGCTCTTACAGCTCCAACTTCCAGTCTCCAGAATTTGGGGACGGATCAAAGATGTTTTTCAGGCATATGTGCCAAGGGTAAGGAAAAGTTCCTTGCTGATATTGAGCTATCCATACTGAACGTGCAGATAGCTGTGATTTTTTTTTATGTCCCAAATGTAGAAAACCAGGCTTGTGTATCTTCCAAGGGGAAGGTTCACGTCCGACCGCACTCCATACACTGCTGCCTTAATGAAACTTACCCATAGACTTGACTTGGCAACATGTGTCAGCATCGTTACGCTACTATGCTCTTTTTACACCCACGCCAGCCTTTTCCACCCTCAGGAAGATGAAAGTCAAAGCAAGAAGACATATGGTTTCTCTGAAATGGTTCTGTGCACACTAGGGATTTTTATATCTTAATAAACAATCAGCCGGTCCCTTCCTGAGAACGTGTTACATTTCCTCTGAACTCGTAAACTTTGCTTAGGTTTCGTTTGTGGGACTAGCCCTGGGTAAACACGCTCAGCTTGGTCCAATTTAAGGGTGAATCAAGTACCGTGTAGAGATAAACTACGTCCCCACATATCGTAGGTCGTCCTTTTCTTGGGGACCTGCATGCCCCTTAATAATGATCTCTCCTAAGAGATTATATATATTTCCTGGATGCTCCAATTGAGTTTCCGATCAGCTCCCTTTTAGGGGAGATTAATGGGTAGAATGCATTGAGATAGGAAAATTAAAACTGCGTAAGGCTGCGTCCTCCTGTAACAATTCTGTAGAAATAATAGATATCAGCTAGGATTTTGTGCTTGCAAGCGAGAGAAACGTAAAGGCAATCACTGGGAAAATCGCAGTTCCTAAAATGCTTAAAATTCTGGCTAAAGCCACTTACATATATAAATAAATATTACCTTAGATGTACTCCCATAACCTTTTCTACATCTGTAAAAGTGGGAATAATCATCCTATCCCATAGAATTGTGTTTTGTTGTCGTTGTTCTTGGAAGCCCTCTCAGGGTCCTTTGCAATCCCTGATCCCTTCCGCCTCCCCAGATGTCACCTTTATTCTGACTCATAACACTGCTAACATTTCTGTGTGTGTTTTGCCCGGCTTTGAACATTATGTAAACATAATCATACAGTGTGATTGGGTCTAATGTCTTTGCCCAATATTATGTTTGTGTTTTAGCCACGTTGTTTGGTATGGCTATATTTATTCTCATTGCTGAATAAGAGCCATTATAGTCTACAAATATTTATCCTTTTTTTTTTTTTTTTTTTTTTTTTTTTTGAGGATGGACATTTGGGTTGTCCATAAAGCTTCTAAGGATATTCTCCTACATGACTTTGGGTGTCATATGAATGCATTTCTCTTCTTTTAAGCTTATTTATTTTGAGAGAAAGAGAGCATGAGCGAGGAGGGGTAGAAAGAGAAATCACAAGAAGGCTCCGCGCCCGAAAGCAAGGCTCAGTCTTACAAAACATGAGATCATGACCTGAGCTGAAATCAGGAGTCGGATGCTTAACCAGTTGAGCCACCCAGGCGCCCCCGTGTGAATGCATTTCTGTGGGGTCTATACCTAAAAGCGGAATTGCTGGGTCATAAGGTAGGTGTGTGTTCATAAAGTTTTCAACTCAAACTGTCCCCAGCAGTATGTAAGAGTTCTGGTTGCGTTACATCCTGGCCGGGGCTTGGCATTAACCATGGAACTGTTGGAGGTTGAACTCTGAATCACATCTAGTAGCTCGTTGAGAGCTTGTCCTGGTGATGACTTAATAAAAATTAACTGTATTTCCACACTGTTGGGAAATACACATAGCATCTGCAGCTGTTTTCCATGCTTTTGCAACAAATGATATTTCGGTACGCTTTACTAGTATCGTTTTTATCTTATGGGAATCTTAACTGGGTGGGACAACGTGTTAGTCCTCACTGAGCTGAACTCTTTTTTGCATGTGTCTAAAGCTTTGCTAGGTGAAGTGTCGCTTTGGCCGCTTCCACGTGAGCGTCCTGTCCCAGCTCCGAGTTGCATCCCTGAGACAGGGAAAGCACCAGGCCCTGCTTCTCTCAAGCTGTCGCCTGCTCTCTTCCCCGTTCAAAACCAAGACAGGCATCAGTCCTGCCTGGATCACGCTGGGGTTTTATTGGCAGCGTTAAAACGTTTATTCACTTACCAGCTTGCCAAATCTGGGTCTTGCAGCTTTCTCAGGACCTCCTCTGCTTCCTGTATGAAACTGTGATGATAACACCGACCTCAGTGGGTTGTTTAAGTTGTGAATGAGGCGGTATGCAGAGCCAGCTTGGTGCCTCGGTGAGGGGCAGTTATTACTGTTATTAGGGGTGATGGCTGTTGTTGCCCGATCTTAGGCACAGCGTGCTTAAAACTGTGGAATTGTTTGATTGAACTGTGTTTTTACTTTTTTTTTTTAATTTTTTTTTCTTAATGTTTTTATTTATTTTTGAGACAGAGAAAGACAGAGCATGAGCAGGGAAGGGGCAGAGAGAGAGGGAGACACAGAATCGGAAGCAGGCTCCAGGCTCAGAGCCATCAGCACAGAGCCCGATGCAGGGCTCGAACTCACAGACTGTGAGATCATGACCTGAGCCGAAGTCAGACGCTCAACCGACTGAGCCACCCGGGTGCCCCTGAACTGTGTTTTTAAAAAAGACCACAGACTCAGAATTTTAAAATAAGACTTAGCCATTTATAGGAACAGCATTGACAGAAGGTATAAGAAAAGCAGTCACCAGCCCAGGGACTCTGACCACCACCCCCTATTTTCCTAACACATCAACGTTATAAAATATCTCTAGTGCCCAAGCACATCCTATGCCTCCCCCTCTGACTCCTTCTGGGAATTACTTTCTGATCTACCAGAAAAGGGAGGCTTGTTCTTTCGAGTTCTTACACTTCAGTAAAGAAGGCTGATAATACACACTTGAGAGAAGCTCAGATAGACTTTTGGAAACTGGGGAAATCAACGCATTTGTTCAAAAGAACTAGAGGCACCTGGGTGACTCAGTTGGTTAAGCATCTGACTTTTTTTTTTTTTTTTTCAACGTTTATTTATTTTTGGGACAGAGAGAGACAGAGCATGAACGGGGGAGGGGCAGAGAGAGAGGGAGACACAGAATCGGAAACAGGCTCCAGGCTCTGAGCCATCAGCCCAGAGCCCGACGCGGGGCTCGAACTCATGGACCGCGAGATCGTGACCTGGCTGAAGTCGGACGCTTAATCGACTGCGCCACCCAGGCGCCCCAGCATCTGACTCTTGATCTAAAGGTCTTGAGCTCAAGCCCTGCATTGGGCTCCATGCTGGGCGTGATGCCTACTTAAAACAAAGGGGTGGGGGGTGGGGGGGAAGTGTGACCTTGGAAACCTGTAGGAGGGTCTAGTCTTCATGGTTATTCAAGAGAAGAAATTCAGGATGTGTTTGTTGAGTTTTTAATTTATTATGAGACACAAAGTTCTCTTGATGTTGGAGCCTGATAGCCTCGCTTATGAAAACTGACCATTATTTCACCCAACACCTTAACTTTATAGATGAGGAAATGAAGGTGCATAGAGGTGATGGTATTTTCTCAACATCGCTTAGAGAGGTAGCTGCAGACTCAGGATTGGAATCCAGGTCCTTCATCTCTGGATCCAAGTGACCTTTCCATCGATGTTTTCTTGGATCTTAGATTTTATAAGAGAGGATGTTGACTTTCTAAAATCGTTGACTGGGGAAATTTAAAATTGTTCAAAGGATCATTTGTTCTTCTTGAAATTGTTTTCCAGTGAAACTCCGTGCCATCTAGAATTATAGCTAGGGTTAATCATGGGTTGTCAGGACCAGGCACTGTGTCAAGTGTTTTAGATGCTTGTTCATTATGTGCTCGTAACAGGACTGGCCTAAGCTTTAATGATTACGGCGGGTGTTTGGTTTTCTCTGGCAATTAGTAGGAAATTGTCATACGTACGCAATACTGCGCAGAGTGGATTGTCTGAGATCACCTTTCCCACACTTCGAGGAAAGGTTTTGGTAAGACAAACTAGGTCATTAATACCAAGACAGATGAACTTTGATTCACCCAAATGTTGTGGATCTTATTTCCTTAATATAATCTTCCATGCACACAGGTAGACGCTCCTTGTTAGTTTTCAGGTTTCAGAGCCAAAAACAATGGGTCCCAACTCTTCAGAGTCAAAATACCCATGTAATTGTGTTTTTACACTTGATCTTAGCCAAAAGGCCGAGAAGCGATGTGTTTTTAATGGGAGTTGATTAAGAAATGACACACGGACCTATGAACTTGAGTGCCTCTCGTAATTATTCTGGAGTCCCACTGGGCTCTGCAGTTCACTGATGGGTAACATTTTGCCCGACCCAGTGGGGATTCCCGTGGAAACAGCAACTTCAGGAGATGTACAAAAAAATCGCTCCTGACGTTTTCCTTTGCCTCTGTCGAGCGGTGCGCGGGAACCTGCTCCTTCTGACTCGCGAAAGGCGGCTGTCAAATTTTGTGAGCCGTGGGTCAAGCACAGCCATCACTGGAAATTAAACTGTGTAAACTTAACAGTTACAAGAGTTACGTTTTTTAAGGGTAGTCGTCAACACTCATCCATTCTTGGTGACTTTACTACGTGTCTTTTATTTGTATCTTTTATTTGCTCCTGAAGGCACTTAGATACGCGGTGTCTGTCTAGTGGAAATACCCTATGGTGGTGCGCTACTGTGCGTTTCTTCCCGTGACGTCACGTTGGTAGATTGACGTCGAAGTATTTACTCCACAGCAGTTGTCAAGCGCTGTGAGTCAGGGCTGCGTTTACGCTTTTGTCGATTGTCTCTTTTTTTTTTTTTTTTTTTAACTTGGAAAGCGTATGGGAGCTGTAGCCATTGCCCGGCCAGTGGCACCAAACATTGAGGAAATACTCTTCCAATATTTGGAATGCTTTCCCATTCAGGAAAGATGTAGCCCATATCCTCGACAGAGGAGTGAGATTCGGACACGTGCCTTTATTTCATTATCGTCTTATTCGTGTAAAGGAAAACATGAACCAACATCCTGGTGGAACTACAGACTCATCATTTGCAGTCGTAGGTTGGCTGTAGATGCAGACGTTCTACAAAACTCCACAGAAGCGTTCTGTGACAACCGGTTATATGGAAAGTTAGGGTAAAAATGAGTACATGTTAGGGGCGCCCGGGTGGCTCGGTCGGTTAAGCGTCCGACTTCGGCTCAGGTCATGATCTCGCGGTCCGTGAGTTCGAGCCCTGCGTCGGGCTCTGTGCTGACAGCTCAGAGCCTGGAGCCTGTTTCAGATTCTGTGTCTCCCTCTCTCTGACCCTCCCCCATTCATGCTCTGCCTCTCTCTGTCTCAAAAATAAATAAACGTTAAAAAAAAAATTTTTTTTAAATGAGTGCATCTTATTATAATTTGTAAACTGGGTGCTACACCTCCTTTGTCAGTCAAATGTATAATACAGATACATCTCTTTCTCCCAGAACACTGGTTCTTACACATTTATCAGTAGACCACTCCCTTGGTGCCAGGGAAGTCCATAAACTGTCTGTTTCTTCGTTATCATCTTCAGTGATAAAACTAATAACAGCTAAAATGATTAAATACAAGCAACAGACTTGCTACTAATACCCTATTGAATCCTCACAGATGCTCTTACATTGCCGGAGACGAGGAGACAATGCGGAGGATAAATTGAGGCACCTCCAGCTTTAGTGGAAAAGAGGCCATTTAATAGTTAGCTTCCGAGGGCAAAGAGCATGGCAGACACTTGCATATAAATTATTCATGTCTACCTGCAGTAAATGAGGAAAGTTCTGCTCTACCACTATTGTACGGGTAAAGGACTGCTCTAGTCCCAGCCGAGTAACAGTGGTGAGCGGGGAAGGCCTGAGTTAACGACCCAGAGCTTTCAAGTTCCTCCCCCTGAATCATCTCAGATGCAAGAGAACAAGTCCGACTAAGGAAATGGTGTGAAACGACACATACTTGGAGAGCATTTTTGTGAATCGCCATTGAGAAGTTTCCCGTAGATAGGATTTAGACACACATACGAAAGACGGGCATTATCCAAACTAAGCCGAGTTTAAAGCAGATGCCAAAAACGGGTCACTTAGACTTCTTGGAAGGAGGTGGAATGACTGGGGAAGAGTGTCATTTCGGTGCAGCTTATAAACGTGAATATTTGTATTTACAGAACGCTAGTCGCCGCATTAATGTGTCATGAAAAGGCAGATGTGTGAACCGTGTGAGATAATGGGCGGCTTATGTTGCGGTGTTTTACAAAGTGCCTAATCACTTCTTAGCTGACCTGTGCGTGCTTTTTCTGGAAGGCAGAGTTTATTGTGGGTGACACGTGGCGAATGGCTGTGTGCCTGACCCTGGTATTCCGGCCTCCTAAACACCAGCCAGGTCCAGCCTCCAGAGCCACACTGCCAGCCCTTCTAGGTGCTCTCGACCCGGCTACAGGGCAGAGCCCACGCTGAACCTCGAAGGCATAGACGGGGCCTTCGTCAGTGACCACCGTCTGCCTCCTTATTTGTTGCCACATCCCAAACTAGATCATTCTGGTCCCCCGCCATTCACGGAAGCACACGACGCCATTTCTGGGCTGCACGTCAAGTCTTACCATGCTTCTAAGCCAGTATTTCCTTTTTTTTTTTTTTTCCCTCTTGTTTTTAGATTTCAGTATATATCACAACTTAATAACATTAATTTTGAATGCCTGTGACACATCTCTGCAAAGTACTTTCATGAAAAATTTACATAGGAAATAGTACGTGTGCAACTCGTCAAAGTTTTATCATGCCAAATACATTGGCAACTTATTCTCCTACTTCCTGTTCTTTCCATGTGCGATTACAAACTGTTCTCCCCTAGAATTCGTTTGCTTTTATAACATACAATTAATAAAAAGGTATATGTCAGGGCACCTGGGTGGCTCAGTCAGTTGAGCGTCTGACTCTTGATTTAGGCTCAGGACATGATCTCACGCTTCATGAGATCGAGCCCCAAGTGAGGGTTTGTGCTGACAGCATGGAGCCTGCTTGGGATTCTCTCTCTCCTCTCTTTGTCCCTCCCCTGCTCACATGCACGCTCTGTCTCTCTTTCTCTCTAAATAAAGAAGTAAGCATTTTTCAGTGTGTATCTTTAAGACCTCTGATATGATTTGATCCATACACACAGTGAAATGACCACTGTGGTCCGGCCAGCTAACATACCCATCTCACGTTGTTAGTTTGTTTGTTGGTTGCTTTGAGACCGAGAGCTTGGTTCTCCTTGCCCACATGTTAGCTTGTCTGTTTCCTTCCCCCCGATAGGGACTCTTGAAGGTAGGGACTGTGTTGTGCGTCTCTTTGCTTTTTATTGGTTGGTTTGGATTGGCTGCGGGGGAGGGGGTTGTTTTCTATCAGGTGTACTCTCTTGGTACCTTTCAGATATACAATGCAGTGTTGTTGACTAGAGTCACCATACGTGATATCCTCAGGACTTCTTTCTCTTAGAGCTGGAAGATTGTACCACGTGTGCGTGTGTTGTGTGCGTGTCTGTGTGTCTGTCACGGGAGCACCTGAAATCCACTCTCAGCAAATGGCCAGTATATATATAATACAGTTGTATAAGCTGTGGTCAGCTTGTTACATCTACACCTCTAGACTTCCTCATCCCACAGAACTGCGACTTTGCCGTCTTTGGCCAGCACGTCCCATCCCCTTGCTCTTGGCAGCCCCCAGTGTACTCTGTGTTTCTACACAGCTGACTTTTTGAGACTCCACGTAGAAGTGAGATCATGCCATTGTTTTGTTTCATTGTCTGTAAGGCAGTATTTCTTGAGGTGTAATCACCTGCTTCAGAAACAGGTTGTTTAAAACATCACTCCCTGGGCCTGTGGGTGATCCTAATGTATATTAAAGTTTGAGGATCGCTATTTAAGTGGGTAAATTGACTTTGTTTTTAAATCACTTAATTTTGGGGTACCCGGGTGGCTCAGTTGGTTGAGTGTCCAACTTCGGCTCAGGTCGTGATCTCACAGTTCATGAGTTCAAGCCCCGCATCAGGCTCTGTGCTGACAGCTCAGAGCCTGGAGCCTGCTTCGGATTCTGTCTCTCTCTCTCGGTCCCTCCCTACTCGTGCGCGCGCGCTCTCTCTCTCTCTCTTTCAAAAATAAGCAAAAATTTAAAAAAATAAAGCACTTAGGGGTGCCTGGGTGGCTCGGTCAGTTGGGCGTCCAACTTCAGCTCAGGTCATGATCTCACAGTCCGTGAGTTCAAGCCCTGCATTGGGCTCTCTGCTGACAGCTCAGAGCCTGGAGCCTGCTTCATATTCTGTGTCTCCTTCTCTCTCTGCCCCTCCCCTGCTCATGCTCTGTCTCTCTCTGTCTCAAGAATAAATAAAAACATTAAAAAATTTTTTGTTTTAAAAATAAAGCACTTAGTTTTGTTCCTTATATTATAGGAAGGGTCTTGGGACGAGGAGTCACTGCCTGAGATTAAGGCCGAGTCATGATTTGAAAATGAAAATAAGGGGCACCTGGGTGGCTGAGTCGGTTGAACATCTGACTTCAGCTCGGGTCATGATCTCGCAGTTCGTGAGTTCGAGCCCCACGTCGGACTCTGTGCTGACAGCTCCGAGCCTGGAGCCTGCTTCGGATTCTGTGTCCCCCTCTCTCTCTGCCCCACCCCTGCTTGGGCTCTGTCTCTCTCTGTCTTTCAGAAACAAATAAACATTTAAAAAAAAAAAAAAGAGAGAGGAAAGGAAAATAAGTCCAAGTTGTTCCTTTTAGAGATGCCAATGCTGAACACCTCCCAAATCTTCCCAGCCAGGTACCCCCCTTTCTCTGCCCACTGGAGCACTTTTGATTCCCCTGCCCCTAAACTGCTTATGTTTCTAATGACTCAGGACGGGGTGTTGCCCTATCCAGCAGACACGGGTAGTTTATGCGGCATTTCCCAGTCATTCAAATCAGAGCTTATAATTAGTCTGGCACCGGCCTAGCCACACACGAGAAAACTTGTCATTCCGAACATCTCTGAAGCCAGCAGCCATACTGAAAATCAATTCTGTGTATGGTTTTCCGATAGCCCTGAACGGTTCTGGTTACAATACACGTCTTTGAAAGCAAAGCTGCCTTATCATCTGTTCTCATATTATTTTTTCCAGCAGCTTCTGCAGACTTGATAGTAATTTGGATGCTGACCAAATGAGGCCACGTTTCTGCTGAGGGTAGTCATTTCGGCCCTCTGCATTTTTAGCCCATTAGTATACAGAAGGCCTGAGTAAACTCTAAAAGCTAAGGCGCAAATATTACCTAAAGATGTCTGGTAAATAATAAAGGCTCAACAAATGCTTGGTGGATTTTACTGAGGGTAGGGCCTTTCTTTTTAAAGCTAGAAAACGTGGGGCGCCTGGGTGGCGCAGTCGGTTAAGCGTCCGACTTCAGCCAGGTCACGATCTCGCGGTCCGTGAGTTCGAGCCTCGCGTCAGGCTCTGGGCTGACGGCTCAGAGCCTGGAGCCTGTTTCCGATTCTGTGTCTCCCTCTCTCTCTGCCCCTCCCCCGTTCATGCTCTGTCTCTCTCTGTCCCAAAAAATAAATAAATAAACGTTGAAAAAAAATAAAGCTAGAAAACGTGATGTCCAGTAGAGAAGAGGAATAGTACTTTTCTCAGATCCCCCAAAATATTAACTTCCTGAAGGTTAAGGTTGCTGGTGTTAAGGGGGAAGGGAAGGGAGAGTGAGTTTTAGTGAGCCAGCCTATTTGCCAAGGCAAGGTTTTCCTGGAAACGTTTATATCCCTGTATGGGGTCTCTAGGAATGCTACAACCAAGTGCCACACGCTCCGGTGGCTTCCACGGCAATGTATTGTCTCAAGGTTCTGGAGACCGGACGCCCGACATGACATGTTGGTAGTGTTGTTTCCTTCCAGAGCCTCTGCGGGAGAATCTGCTCCGTCTTGTCCCCTGGTGGTCTGCAGGCTTTGGCATTCCTTGGCTTACAGAAGCATCACCCCGCTCTGTTCTTCGGGCTCGCAGGTGGTCTCCCCGTGTGCCTGCGGAGACATCAGTTAGACTGCATTAGACCCCACCCTACTCTAGTGTGAACTCGTCTTCGTTATATCCGCCATGACCCTGTTTTCAAATAAAGTCACATTTTGAGGTCCAGGAGGCCAGGACTTCAACATAGGAATTTTAAGGGACACAATTCAACCCGTAACACCATCTCTCTGAATGAAGCTTTGCTTTTCTGGACTATTTTTTCCAATCCTTGTAGCAAGTAAGTGTAAAGAGATAGCAGAATATCTGGGTGCCTGACATCATCTGTAGTAGGAGTTAGTTACATCACTGAGGTGCAGTATATTGCGCTGATGTTGGGAATGAATTTCTTCCTGTTCAGTTTCAGAGAACTGCAAAAGGCACCTCCCTTTCAGCATCCTGATTTCAGACTTTCTGAATATGCTACTCTGATCTCAAGCTTTGGTTTCTGGGGAAGTTGAGAGATGGCCAACTAGGCTTAGAATCCAAGCTTTCCGAAGCTGGAAGGACCTCATCAAGTTCAAAGTCCTGATGTTTACAGAGGAGGAAACGGGAGCCCCGGTATATTAAGTGGGTCTCCTCACTCCTCAGCTCCTGTGTGTCCTCACAGCACACACAACTTGTGAGTACCAAGAACTCAGCTACCCTGCCTCTTGTTCTGGGTCATTCTTCCACGTCCCATATTGCTTCTCCCAGCCATGGCGGCCATGGGCCCCCTGGGATACAAAAGGTCTCAAATTCCTGGTGCCCTTGTGGTGCTTTGCTGAAGCTAGAGCACAATCACCTCTTTTCAGTGCCTGCCACTTACCTGGGGGTGTTTTCATGGACTGCTCATATTAGAATTTGTTTTATCCCCCTAAGCTTTACCTCTGGGACCTACTTAAATAGATTATCTCTCAACTCCATGCATAAGCGCTCTGGGAAGGAAATTAATTCTGATACTAACGTCTGCCAGATTGAACAGAAAACATGTTTTTCCAAGAGAACAGAAATGATTCATTGTAAAGCCCAGGAGAAATTTCTTTGATTGTCAAGGTTTTTAATTTTTGTTTTTTTTTTTTTTTTATATTTTATAATGATGATATATGTACTTACTTGCTTTTTTTTTTTTAGCAATCATTATATATTTTTCCTATTTTTTTCAAAGACTTAAGTCATTGACCCAGGCATGTATAAACTATTTACTGACTTCTGTTTTGCTTTTAGCACAGTCCCTGGAACAAAGTAGGCACTCAGTCTACTTTTGGAGGAATGACTTAGTTTCGGAGTAGAAAAGCAGACACGGTTTTCATGCTGACGGTTCATTATTGGAATATAATTTGTTTGCCTCAAGTGTGTCGTTCCACAAATTTTGACAGACGTATACACGCAGGTGACCATCACCAGATCAAGATAAAGAACATTCCCTTCACACTAAAAAGTTTCCTCCCGCCCCTTCCCAGTCAGGACACCCACGGTCACGGAGACATTCTCCTTGGATTTCACGCAGAAGCTGAATATCTTAGAAGCACAGCAAACGCCTATTTCTCTGCAGTAGTTGGCTGTTGGGAGGCAGTATGTGTAGGGCGTGGCTCCAGTCATCAGGCCTGGGTGGAATCCAGGGGCCACCATTCATTAACTGTGGTTCGAGGACTTCGCCCGAATACTCACGTTACAAATAGGAGGAGACCCAGCCTAACAGGGTTATCTTGACCGATTAAATGAAACAATGCATTCAATGAAATAATCACAGTATCGACCTCGCTGTCAGTGACCAAGGCCAGCTTGAAGGTGTATGGGAAGAAAAATAAATCTCCTAGAAATACGTGGTGGGAGAGGTCCCTGAACTTGGAGGAGGGTTCCTTTCTGGAAGAGGTTTCTTCCTCTAACCCCTCCCCACCCCATGCTCCTCATTCTTGCCTGTGTTTCTCAGCTGCTGGGGGCGGGGTGGTTGGGGAGGGGCCCTCAGCTGCCACCAGCTCTTAGAACCGGGAGCAGCGGCACAGATTCCTGTTCCTCGAACTCCGAGACCTGGTGGCCCCTCGTTCACTTGTCTCTTCACCTGCCGGGTCAAAGTGCCGCCCTGGGTGCTGCGTCTGCCGCAGGCTTGGCACCTCGGGCGCTCATCTCTGTGAGGAGACAGGCAGGTTCACCCAGAGCAGGAGCCCCACAGGGCAGCCCTCAGTGGATTCCCCAGACAGTGACCGCGCTCCAACCACCCCCCACCCCGGGAACACGCGGCCTCCGCGTCTAAAAGTAGCAGAAGTGGGAGAGCACCGCAGCACGTGGCTGGCCCGCAGAAAAGGCAGAGAGGGAGCAGCAGATCTCTCTGGAAGCCCCCTGCGTGGTTTGGGAGCTGGGTGGCTGAAGCATTCGAGATGCCCTGACCGTGGCCGAGGGCTTCCCACATGTCAGGGGCCACCCCGGGGAGTCTCGCAGACCCGCCTGCACGCTCAGCCCAGGAGCTCACCCTGGAGGAGGCACGCTGCCCTGGCACCTGCAGGCTGACTCTACCGGGGCTGCAAGCAGGGCCCATGGTTCAGAGTTCCCCACCCCATGGCTGCCTCAGCCCCCCCCCCCCACCATAGCGCCGAGAGGGGAGCTTTTCTGAGAGGGGCGGGGGAGGGGGTGGTTGGCTTGATCATCGCATCGCATCAGAAGTGTGTGTCCCTACGCAGCATCCCTCCCTAGGCCCGAACAAGTATTTGCAGCCTGTAAGTGAGACTTGACTGCCCTTGTGGGTTTTCTCTGCAGGGAGATCTTCCCTGTCCGCTTTTCTCATCAGTTAACGTTCAGGCGGCTAAACTCAAAAGAGCAGAAACGGATTCTTTACAAAATGTTACAATAAATCTGTGCAGGCAGGTCGCGTCCAAGCCCCACCCCCACCACGGAACAGGTGCAGTTTGAGAGGTGAAACTCAAGGTGCTGCTGCTTTGCGTTTGGATGGAAGAGCATGACCCTCTGACCTGGTCCCCTGGATGACTCCATGAGGGGGGCGGGGCCTGTCACTCCCGATATACAGGAGGAAGCCCGGGCTCAGTGTCAGGACTTGCCCAGACCAATAACTAATGATCCCAGGAGCAGGGCCAGTATCTGCGCCTCCACCAGCTCAGTCCATACACTCCCTCTGGGTTTAATCCCCATGGCAGGGAGTCCATTTCTAAAGGGCAAAAACACCCCCCAAGGTGAAGCAGCCTAAAACATGGTGAATCTAAGCAAAACTAAAAAGATGACTCCATTTTTTCTAATATAATTTATTGTCAAATTCATTTCCAGTGCTCATCCCAACAAGTGGCCTCCTCCCTGCCCATCAATGCCTTTCCCCTCTCCTCAACACCCCCCCCCTCGCCCCCACTCATCTACCCTTGGTTTGTTCTCAGTCCTTGAAAGTCTCTTATGGTTTGCCTCCCTCCCTCTCTGTAACTTTTTTCCCTTCCCCCTCCCCCATGGTCTTCTGTTATATTTCTCAAGATCCACATATGAGTGAAAACATATGGTATCTGTCTTTCTCTGACTTATTTCACTTAGTATAATACCCTCCAGTTCCATCCACATTATTGCAAATAGTAGGATTTCATTCTTTCTCATTGCTAAGTAGTATTCCATTGTATGTATAAACATCTTCTTTGTCCATTCATCAGTTGATGGACATTTAGGCTCTTTCCATAATTTGGCTATTGTTGAAAGTGCTGCTATAAACATTGGGTTACAAGTGCCCCATATGCATCAGCACTCCTGTATCTCTTGGGTAAATTCCTAGCAGTGTTATTGCTGGGTGGCAGGGTATATCTATTTTTAATTTTTTGAGGAACCTCCACACTGTTTTCCCAAACAGCTGCACCAGTCTGCATTCCCACCTACAGCGCAAGAGGGTTCCCGTTTCTCCACATCCTCGCCAGCATCTACAGTCTCCTGATTTGTTCATTGTAGCCACTCTGACCGGCGTGAGGTGATATCTCAGTGTGGTTTTGATTTGTATTTCCCTGATGAGGAGTGACGTTGAGCGTCTTTTCATATGCCTGTTGGCCATCTGGATGTCTTCTTTGGAAAAGTGTCTATTCATGTCTTCTGCCCATTTCTTCACTGGATTACTTGTTTTTCAGTGTGGAGTTTGGTGAGGTCTTTATAGATTTTGGATACTAGCCCTTTGTCCGATAAGTCATTTGCAAATATCTTTTCCCATTCCATCGGTTGCCTTTTAGTTTTGTTGATTGTTTCCTTTGCAGTGCAGAAGCTTTTTATCTCCATGAGGTCCCAATAGTTCATTTTTGCTTTTAATGCCCTTGCCTTTGGAGACGTGTCAAGTAAGAAATTGCTGTGGCTGAGGTCAGAGAGGTTTTTTTCCTGCTTTCTCCTCTAGGGTTTTGATGCTTTCCTGTCTCACATTCAGGTCCTTCATCTGTTTTGAGTTTATTTTTGTGTATGGTGTAAGAAAGTGGTCTAGTTTCATTCTGCGTGTTGCTGTCCAGTTCTCCCAGTACCATTTGTTACAGAGATGTCTTTTTTCCATTGGATACTCTTTCCTGCTTTGTCCAAGATAACTCCCTTTAACCTTGTGGTTGCAAATATTTTTCTTTACACAGCCCAGCAAGCGTGGTTTTGAATCCAGAGCGGGGAAACAGAACACGGACTCCCTGTTGGCCAGGCGTGAACAATATTTCCATAGCCCTGATAATATAAATTCCGCATATCAGTTTTCTAATTTTAGAATCAACCCATGGACAAAGCAGGAAAACTGTGGTTATAGCTACAAGATAGAATATAAACATTAACAGACATGACAAAGTAGAAAAAACTTTTTAAGGGTGTCTGATACAAAGTGAGAGAGAAGGGCAGGAACAAAGATGAAATAATATGAGAAGTTAAAGATACGTGGCATATGCTTAATGGAATTTTAAAAGGTTATTAAGTGTATCATTCATAGTTACATACTAAATATAAATAGATATTGGGAGGAAGTGCCGTGTAGGAAAGGTGTATGTCCTTCCTATTGAGGGTTGAGAACCACCAGAAATGCTAAAAAGAGAAATCACTGGGGGCAGTTATTTCTGCCATGTAAAGTGGAAAAAGTGGCTAAATATGGGGGGAAAAAAAAAAGACAATACCATTGCCCAGCTACTTTTATTTCCTGCCCCTCTCTTCAGTGCTGAGATGTTTCCAAAAGAAAATGGCTTAAATAAAACCACGAGAGAAAGAACACTAAAATCTCCACCTAAGTGGCACCTAAGTGGCTCAGTCAGTTAAGCTTCGGACTTTTGGCTTTGGCTCAGGTCATGATCTCGCAGTTGACAAGCCCCGCGTGGGGCTCTGTGCTGACAGCTCGGAGCCTGGAGCCTGCTTCCGATTCTGTCTCCTTCTCTCTGTGCCCTTCCCCCGCTCATGCTCTGTCTCTGTGAAAAATAAATAAACATTAAAAATAAATAAAAAATAAATGTTTTTAAAAAGTGAAATCACTCAAGGAGCTGCCCCCCACCAAGAAAGGGGGTAGGTTGGGGGTCAGGACAGGAAAGTATTTTCATCTTATGTCATTTATATCACGTGATATATTTTTGTTACTTTGATAAAAGAAGATGAGAAGATAAAGGCACTGAGAGGTTAACTTTATTTTTTTAGTTTATTTGGAGACAGCATGAGCAAGGGAGGGGCAAAGAGAGAGGGAGACAGAGAATCCCAAGCAGGCTCCAGGCTGTCAGCGTGGAGTCCAGTGCAGGGCTCGACCCCGTGAACCATGATATCGTGACATGAGCTGAAATCAGACACTTACCTGAGCCAGCCAGGCGCTCCTGAGAGGTCAACGCTTAAAGAAAAAAACTGGGGATCATACCATGTGCCCCCTGAGCAAATGCCCCCTTGAGAATTAGCCATAAAACACTCATTAGGTCTGCAAACAGAAATCAGAGTGTTCCAGGCTATAAAATCATGGATGACTGTTTTCAGCAGGGCAGGCTGGCTGGTGCTCTCCAATGAAGCCAAAGTAATGTTGCTCGTAACATTGTGTGACATCAGAGAACCATTAATGTCTGTCTCTCTGCCGCCCCTCCCCCCCCCTGCAGGGGGTGAAATGCCTCCTCCCGAACAGCTTCCCTATGACAAGTTTGCAACGTGTGCAGAGAGCTGAGCCCTGAGCAGCTGCAGAGTATTGGCAGTTCCTTTGGTTTTACAAGGGAAGAACAGAACTGGGGAGATTAACAGTTTCCTGGATGCCTTGTTGCAAATTAGTCTCAATTAGCCCTCAGTCTGAACTGAGGGAATTGTGGCAAAAGTTGATGGTGCAGAACCCAGGCAGGCAGCCAGACTCTTCAACCCAGCCACGTAACATCAGTTCTAGAAATGGATCTTCCGGAGCTGGAGGCTAAGGAATGGCAGGTCCTCTCCCACAACCACTGGGCTTTCAGGGCATTGCTCCCAAGAGAGATGCTCTCACTTACAGTGACCCCTAAAAAGGGCTTTGGAAATCTCTCAAATTAGAAATTGATTCCAATTTCTAATGCCCAGGAAATCTACAGTGCAGTAAGAAAACAGGGCTAAGGAGCAAGAATGTCCCCTGATGTCGGAATGGTAGAGAAACAAACATGAAATTGACCAGTGGCTCAGGCATTTAAGGGAAAATTCTCTTTAGAACTAATCTTACCTTTACTCCTCAAGGCATTTCCAAGGACGGAGGAAATGGCTGCAGGCAGTGGATCCAGGTGGCTCAGTTGGATGGTTTATTCTTGTATTATATCCCTATTTAAAAAAAAAAAAATTTTAATGTTTATTTATTTTTGAGAGAGAGAAACAGAGTGTGAGCAGGGGAGGGGCAGAAAGAAAGGGAGACCCAGAATCCCAAGCAGGCTCCAGGCTCCGAGCTGTCAGCACAGAGCCCAACATGGGACTCGAACCCACAAACTGTGAGATCGTGATCTGAGCCAAAGCCAGACGCTTACCCTACTGAGCCACCCAGGCTCCCCTCCCTATTTTAATAATTACATTTCATTAATTTTTTGAAGTAGCAATGGACGTTCGCATGCACATTCAAGGATACAGTGGAAAGGTTCTATGGCACAAATAACTTTGTATTCTATGTGAAGCGCTTCTTGATTAGTAAAGATACAGCTTTATCTTCAATGGTGTCTCTGACCTTTATTAATCTCTTGGCTAAAAACATAACAGAATGTTAAAATGAATTGTTTTTATTGTCAGCTTCAACTGAAGCCCAAAACAAACCTGCAGGACTTGAAAAGCAAGTGGCCCAAAACCAGTTGTGCAACTGGTAGCTGACTACCCCTCTCCCACCTTTAAAAAGGGTTAGACAAGGGGCGCCTGGGTGGCTCATTCGGTTAAGCATCGGACTCTCGACTTCAGCTCAGGTCTTGATCTCATGGTCTGTGACATCAAGCCCTACGTCCGAGACTGTGCTGACAGCACGTTGACTGCTTGGGATTCTTTCTCTCCCCTTCTCTCTGCCCCTCCCCATTTGCGTGCATGCGCGCACGCGCGCGCTCTCTCTCTCTCTGTTTCAGAAATAAACATTAAAAGTGTTTTTGAAAAAAATAAAAGAGGGGCGCCTGGGTGGCTCAGTCGGTTAGGCGTCCGACTTCGGCTCGGGTCATGATCTCGCGGTCTGTGAGATCTGTGAGGTCTGTGAGGTCAAGCCCCACGTCGGGCTCTGTGATGACAGCTCGGAGCCTGGAGCCTGTTTCAGATTCTGTGTCTCCTTCTCTCTCTCTCTGACCCTCCCCCGTTCATGCTCTCTCTCTGTCTCAAAAATAAATAAATGTTAAAAAAAATTTTTTTTAAAGAAAAAAATAAAAGTTGTTAGAGAAGCCAAGAAATGAGTGGGGCAGTTAGCCTGTGATCATTAGAGAGAGCTGTCAGGGAGTGGGGGTACCTGTCCCGGCCCAGGAATAGGCACTTCAGTGGGATACTACAGAGGGCAGGATAGTGTCCCATGGAGTAGAGGGGACATACACGTGTCCCCTAGTGTCCAACTCATGCCTGAGAGCCTTAAAACTCCACTGGAAGAGCAGGGAGTTTGCTGTGTACAGATGGTCTACGCCCCTCCCTCCCTTGTATCTCTTGTCTGTGCTTGAAGTATTTGCCTTCCTCGATACTATGTAAATTCCATGAGGCAGAGACGTTGATTTTCATCTCTGCTCCCTCCTGGCCCCTAGACCACAGCGTGCATAAAAGGATGTTTGTGTGGTACATGCAGGAGGCTAATCCCTCCAACAACCTTGCATGTTTGATATTGTTCTCATTTTATATGTGGGAAACTGGAGCTTCTAGTTCCAGAGTTCCAGAGAGGTTAAAAAAGTTACCCAGTATCACCCACAACCACGCACATGAGCCAGAAATCAAAACTGTCTCGTTCCAAAGTTCCCAGTCTGCCTGTGCTGCGTTACCAGCTCAGGTATCTGTTTTCCTAAAATGCATTCTCCCCTTTTCTCAGGCGGTAGTTAGTACCTGACGTAATAGTTTTAGGGAGGTAACATGTCAGTTCTGTGCTCGGATCTCACTCAGTATGTACTGAATAAGGAGGATAGCAAATATAAAGATTAGTGGATTGGTCATGTAGCTCCGTGCCAAGATGTATTGATGTCAGATTATTTTGAGTGCATTTAATGGGACTTAAGTGTATCAATGCCTGATGATTGACATAGGGCTGTATGCATTTTACAGAGTTCTTATGTCATTTTTTAAATTGAAATGTTGGAAGCTTAAATGACTTGTTAATTATGTGCATTTACCATAAAATTTCCCATCTTCATCATTTAATTTTTTAAATGTTTACTTCTTTTTGAGAGACACACACACACACAGAGTGCAAATGGGGGGAGGAGCAGAGAGAGAGGGAGAACACAGAATCCAAGGCAGACTCCAGGCTCTGAGCTGTCGGCACAGAGCCCGAAGTGGGGCTCAAACTCACGGATTGTGAGATCATGACCTGAGCCGAAGTCAGACGCTCAGCCTCCTGAACCACCCAGGCACCCGTCCAGAACTCTTTTCATCTTGCAGAACTGAAATGTCCCCATGAAGTGACTCCCCATTCCCCCAGCCCCTGGCAACCACCGTTCATTCATCTTTCTACCTCTGTGAGTTGAATTACTCTAGATGCCTCATGGAAGTAGATTGATACAATATCTGTATTCTAATGCCTGGCTCATTTCACTTGGTTCCGTGTTCTACAGATTCACCCATTCACATGTCAGAATTCACTTCCTTTTCAAGGCTGAATAATTTCGCCTTGTGCATATGTATCACATTGTGTTTATCTGTTTCCTCCATCGGTGGACATTTGATTGCTTCTGCCTGTTGGCCGCTGTGAACAAGGGTGTATTTGTTCACTAGGGCTGCCTTAACAACGCAGCATTGACTAGGTAGCTTAAACACCAGAAATGTATTTTCTTATACCTCTGGGGACAAGAAGTCCAAGATCAAGATGGCAGCAAGTTTGGTTTCTTCTGAGGTCCCTCACGTGTCTTCACACGGTCTTTTATACGTCTTTTGTGCACGTACACATCTCTTAAGGGCACCAGTCATATTGGATTAGAGCCTTTCCCAGTGATCTCATTACCCTTAATTACCTCTTTCCAGACTTTATCTATAGACACATTGTGAAGTACTGGAGGTCAGGATATCAACGGGAGTGGGGTGGGGGTGTGGGTGGAGGGCGGTCAGGGGAGAGACAATGTTTAGCCCGTAACACAGGGTGAACATAGGAGACTCCGTTTTCAGTTTTTGGGGGGGTATATACCCAGAAATGGGATTGATGGATCATATGGTAATTGTGTTTTTCACTTTTTTTTTTTAATTTTTTTTTCAACGTTTTTATTTATTTTTGGGACAGAGAGACACAGAGCATGAACGGGGGAGGGGCTAAGAGAGAGGGAGACACAGAATCGGAAACAGGCTCCAGGCTCCGAGCCATCAGCCCAGAGCCTGACGCGGGGCTCGAACTCACGGACCGCGAGATCGTGACCTGGCTGAAGTCGGACGCTTAACCGACTGCGCCACCCAGGCGCCCCTCACTATTTATTTTTAATGTTTATTTTTGAGACAAAGAGAGACAGAGTGTGAGTGGGGCAGGGGCAGAGAGCGAGGGAGACAGAATCCGGAGCAGGCTCCAGGCTCCCAGCTGTCAGCACAGAGCCCGACACAGGGCTCGAACTCACGAACTGTGCGATCATGACCTGAGCTGAAGTTGGTCGCTCAACCGACTGAGCCACCCAAGCGCCCCCAGCTCTTTCTTTTTCTTTTAATGTTTATTCATTTCTTTTCAGAGAGAACACACTTGGGCAAGTGGGGGAGGGCAGAGAGAAAGGGAAAGAGAATCCCAAGCAGGCTATGCACTGTCAGCGCACAACCCAATGCAGGGCTCGATCTCATGAACCGTGAGGTCATGACCTGAGCTGAAATCAAGTCTGGCACTGAATCGACTGAGTCACCCGGGCACCGCAAGCATCCGACTCTTGATTCCGGCTCAGATCCTTATCTCACAGCTTGTGAGATCAAGCCCCATGTCCGCAGTCTGCTGACAGCATGGAGCCTGCTTGGGATTCTCGCTTCCCCTAGTTCTCGGCCCCTCCCCCACCTGTAGACCCTCACACATGGGTGTCACCAAGCATGCTCTCTCAAAATAGATTAAAAATAAACTTAAAGAAAACTCCCACCCAATAGTAGTCATTCCCTGTTCTCCCCCCACGTCACCCCCACCCCCGGCAACCACTCCTCTGCCTCTGTCTCTTCTAGATTCGCCTGTTCTCTACAGTTCACATAAGTGAAATCATACATATGTGGTCCTTTACGACCAGTTTCTTCCATTTAGCATAAGGTTCTCAACATTCCCCCATGTTGTCGGACACATCCGTCGTTTGTTATTCTTCTGCTGAATGGCATTCCATTGTAGGACTTATTTACCCGTTCATCAACTGGTAGACATTTGGGTTATGAACACTTCGGGGCTATTCTGAAGCCTGCGTCCTGGGAGCATTCGTGTACAGGTTTCGGCGTGGACGTATGTTTTCATTTGTCTTGGCTGTTTGTCTAGGCTTGGGATTCCTGGGTCAGTTGGTTTTCAGGACCCCCCACCCTGTTTTCCAAAGCAGCTGCACCTTTCTACAACCTCGTCAGCAGTGGAGGAGGGCTCCCGTGTCCTCACATCCTCTCCGGCTCTTGTTAGCATCTTTTTTTATAGCCATCCTCGTGGGTGTGAAGGTGGTATCTTGGTTTAGTTTTTCTTTGCATTCCCCTAATGAGCGATGATGTTGAGCATCTTTTCATTGGCTTATTGGCCATTTGTATATCTTCTCTGGATAAGTGTCTATTCAGATCCTTTACTCATTTTTCAACTGGGAGATTTGCCTTTTTATTGTTTTAAGAGGTCCTTACGTAACCTGGATTTAAGTCCCTATGAGTCTCATTTTCATCCCCCAAATATAATGATGCTCAGAATATTCTGTTGGGATAGGAAAGAATCCTGACACATGTGTGAAACAGTACAAATAGAGTGGGGTTTTGTTTTGTTTTGTTTTTTTTTTTGGTATCTGTTTGATTTTATCAAATTTGATCAGATAATAACAGAGGGAATCTGGTATTTCTTGTTTTCTATAATATAACAGTGTATTTTAGGTAAAATAATTCATACATGTGCCTGTCAAATCCCACAGGATACCCTATTTTTCTCAACCATGCTAGTAGCTTACTCATAGTTACCAAAAATAGAAGATAAATGTTAGATTGAAAAATATCTAAGTTTACTTCCAGGGGAGTGACTGGATCACAAAAGGATGGGAGAAAAAGGAACACGACTTTTAGCTATATTTTATGCTACATCTATTGCCATTAAAAAAATTTTTAATTTTAAGAAAAATCACTTCCAGGAGCACCTGGCTGGTTCAGTCCATAGAGCATGCAACTCTTGATCAAGAGTTCAAGCCCCACTTTAGGCACAGAGCCTACAGAGCTTTCCAGAGCCTCCACCGAGCCTCTGGAAGTGAAAACTCACTTCCAGAATCTTCTTAGTTATACTCTTAAATATCACAACTAAAAACTCAGACAAGAAGGGGAAAACTTCGCTTTGAACTTCACCAAATAAATTCTGTGTTCATAAAATTCCCCAGAAGCCATTAGAGACTTTTTAATTACATAAAAATAAACTATGAACCCCCAAAATAGGGATAAAAATCAAAAGTCATACCACACTCATATGTTCTCTGACCACCTTGTTTCTTGGTTTGATGTTTAAGTAGCTAATTCGTCTTTTGTGAGTGACAGTATCGCAGCTGAAAAGCAAACGTCATTTAAAACCCATCACTGCATCCTTTTGGTGCAAAAAATAGCTTGAGCAGTATTCACGGCTACACAGTGCTTCTCAAAGCAGCTTCCCTTGCAGGCTGACAGTTTACCAAACCAAGAAATCTCTAAAGGTTTACAGAATGGGGCGCCTGGGTGGCTCAGTCGGTTGAGCGACCAACTTCAGCTCAGGTCAGGGTCTCACAGTTTGTGAGTTCGAGCCCCGCGTCGCGGGCTCTGTGCTGACAGCTCAGAGCCTGGAGCCTGGTTCGGATGCTGTGTCTCCCTCTCTCTCTGACCCTCCCCCACTCCCACGGCCCCCCCCCCTCAGAAATAAACATTAAAGGTTTATGAAGTCAACAGCTCCATGGAGAGAGGTCACCCTCACCCTGCTCTTTTAAGTCCTTCGGGACAAACTGCGTGTCCCACACTGTGGGGTTTTTGAAAACAAAGAGGACTTTTTTTTTCTACAGTGTCCAGAATGTAGGAGAAAACCTGTCCAGGCAGAGTACAGTGGCTTTTACCCCTTCGTTTTCACGTTCCCCCGCATCACCAAATGAGAGGCCCACAGGAGACTCCCGTGCCCTTCTCACTACTTTCGTACTATTTTTACAGTTATTGTTTCAGTATCTTTTATGATCAGAAAAAAATGCAAACGAATCTGATTTATTAAGACTCATACAATTCTAGTGATCCTTTTTTTTTTTTTTTTCCAGTACTGAAAAGGTCAGGATTTCAAACTATGTGACATAGCTTCAACGGATGGGTAAACATGTACGGAAGGAAAATGATGTGTCGTTCCCAGAGTAGGGACGGGCAGAGGATTAGAAGGTCCTGTCGGTCTCCTGTTGAGCTGGGAGGCTCCGACAAAAAGCTCAGAGGATGGCTTCGGACTAGAGTTTTCAGAAGCAGTGAGCTAGGAGCGGGGCCCTGCAGGGTGGCAGGACCTGGTCACAGGGCAGGACCTGGTCACAGAGCACACTCTCGCTCTCTCGTCCCCTGGCAGGTGGGCTCCACCTGGCAATGGCCAGCCCCTTGCCACAGCTCACCGGGCCCCCACAGTCCTCTCCCCCACTGCTGTTGGCCACGCTGTGTTCTTGCAGAACCTTCCCGCGAAAAATTCCCAGTTTAAAGATCTAACTTGCGCATTCCTGAGCTCCTAGCTCGATTCCCAGTGTCACCACTGTCAATCAAAGTGGGCTGATTACTTCAACAGGTGCCAGTGGCTCTCCCATCATGACAAAACAAGGTGGTTTTCCCTCGTACCTCACTCACGAGTACGTCTGTCTGGCCGCCTTCCTTTGCGTCTGTTGTCCTTCCTGTTACCAAAGGCACACGTAGGCTGTTTTCACCAGTGCTCGGTGCCTACGTCAGTCATCATTAGGCAGAGTCTAGGCCTTGGACAACAGCATGAGCCTCACCTTGGAGCTTATTAGAAATGCAAACTGATGGGCCGCCTGGGTGGCTCAGTTAAGTGTCCCACTCTTGGTTTCAGCTCAGGTCATGATCTTGCGGTTTGGGGAGTTCGAGCCCTGCATCAGGCTCTGCACTGTCGGTGCTGTGGAGCCTGCTTGGGATTCTCTCTCTCCCCCTCCCCTGGGCGCACGGTCTCTGTCTCAAATAAATAAACTTAATTTAAAAAATGCAAACTGATGGGCTCTGTGTCAGATCAACTTCATCAAATCTGGGGGTATAGGGCCTAGGAAACTGGGTTCTAACCAACCCTCCAGGGGATGCTGATGCACACTTAAGTTTGAGAACCACGGTTACAACTGGACCTTCCCCGCCTAAAAGGAAAAGAGAACAGTAGAGAGAAATCGTCACTACGGGTGGTGCACAAGGTTATCTTGATCAACTACCAGAGCATGAATACTCCAAGTGGAAAATGTAGGCAGTGGGAACCAATCTCTCAAAGTCAGAGCTGACCCGTGTGCCTCTGGACTATAGCTCTCCACCCTCCCGAGGCTGGGGACCCACAAATCACGTCTCAGAAATGTAAAGCATCTCATGGAGGAAAGTAGAAAAATCTGCTGATGCCACCAAGTTCCTTAAACTCAAGTGAGCCTATCTCCGGGCAGGACCTTATTTCCTTTGAACTCTCAAAATCATTTTTTTTTAAATGTTTTTTTTTTCAACGTTTATTTATTTTTGGGACAGAGAGAGACAGAGCACGAACGGGGGAGGGGCAGAGAGAGAGGGAGACACAGAATCGGAAACAGGCTCCAGGCTCCGAGCCATCCGCCCAGAGCCCGACGCGGGGCTCGAACTCACGGACCGCGAGATCGTGACCTGGCTGAAGTCGGACGCTCAACCGACTGCGCCACCCAGGCGCCCCTCAAAATCATTTTTTTTTTTTCATCCCAAAAGGCTTTCCCAAACTCTGCTTCTTTAGCCACAACTTTGCGAGTATCCGTGGATTTCGCTCCGGAGGCCACGTGCTCATCGTTCTTCTTTGTTTTTCCAGTAAAGGGTTACCTTCCAGTTCAACATTTACCTTGGAAGAGGGGACCATCTACTTGACTTCGGAGTCCAATGCTCTGGAAATGCAGGATGATAATGCCTCCGTGCTGGATGTCTACTTAGTAAGTAATTTTCATTTCTTTCTCTTCCCTTCTGGTTGACAGACGGACCCAGGCCTCAGCCAACACAAGAACAGGCATGCTTGGGTTTTAAACAAACAGCGGCACCCTGTCACTGCTGCAAATGGCGTGTCTTTCCACAAGCCATGTTCTCCCACAGATCGCGTAGAACATCACACAAAAGAAGAGGTAGGGTGAGACGCAAAATCGGCGTTATGTAACCAGAGCACAAGTCCCCTGCTCATGAGGCGGGGTGTGGCTTCTCCACGTTACTCTCGACAAAGTCAGGCCTTCTTGAACTCAAATGTGTATCCTCTTGCGTGTAAATCTTCTCGAATCCTGGATCACTGCCTTGGTAAATTGGTAGCTTAAGAGGCACAGAACAGGGTTGTGGGGAAAAGTCAGCACTCAAGAATCTTGGCGCTCTCCCTCAGTTGTCACCAACCAGCTGCGTGATCTGGACGGGAACCTCTCTGTGTGTCCTTATTTGCCAAAGAAGGGAAGTAACACCCGCCTCCCGAGGCTGCTTACAGGATGAGGAGTGATCCCGTGTGTGAACACCCTTTAGTGCCTGCCAAGTTGTCTGCGGTGGCTTAACTGAATTATTAGATGAGGGCTGGAAAGATACATGATGGACTCAAGTGTAAAAGAGGACAAGGGGCATTTACCCTACGAAGTACATCCCACACGCGTTCCCCACATCCTTGTACACCTGCACAAAAATCCCATGAAACAGGCCAAGTGTTGATTTCAGGTTTTCCACGCATGTGTGTGCAAGCTCCACGTTGGGAACCAGCGTAGGAACACCCCCACACCACCATTTTACACTTGTCCATATGCCCCAGCCTAGCCCTGTATTCCCCTCAAGTATACTCTGGAGGACATCAGTCACCGAGAATGCTACTCGTTATCCCAGAGGCCTCCAGTGTCTTCCCTCCCCTCCCAGAGTAAGATCCACAGTCCTCAAGGCCCTGCATGGTCTGATCCACCCTGCCTCTCTGACCTCCTTTCCCTGCCTCTGTCTTTCTTGCTGATACCATTCCAACCACACTGGCCTTGGTGTTCCTCCCGTAACCAAGCATGTCTCTGCCTCAGGACCTTTGCATTTGCTATTACTGTCTGGACATAATTTGTTGTTCCATGCTTGCTCCCTTCAGTCTCAGCTCAAACATCTCCCTCTCAGATAAGCTTTCCTTGACCTCTTACATAAACCAGAAGCCGTCTCCCCACAACAACCATTGGGAAAGGACCTCTGAATATCCTGATTGTGGCACTAATAGAATTTTTTTCCACTGGGCAACACTCCTCCCACACCGCCCCCACTTTTTAAAATAAGCTATGATGTATTGTAAAATCCTTACAGAAGAGCTGGTTCCTCTCTACCACCAAGAAGATTGGGAATTAAATAGGAAAAAAAAAAAAAAAAGGTTTATAGTAATTTTTTGGTCCCAGGGCAAGTTTGGTTTTATCGAGAAGTAGAAGTTGGGAAGTCTACAATGAAAGAGGAAGTGAAATCTCATCTTCATGCGCTACGAGTTTGTGCTCCTTGTGTGTTTCTTCTAAAAACCAGATTTGCACCAACTGGGGGCATGGGATACTGCTGCTGCGTGCAATGTAAGATCACAAGGTGGTTAAATGGCCCTGCTGACGCCAGTCCCTTACCTGTTACCCTTATTCCTTTGGTAGAAAGCTTGTCGCCTTAGTCATTTCAGCTGTTCCTCCCTGGTATTAACAGTTTCATTTATAAGGAGCCTGCTTATGTACTTTTATCCGTGTCTGATTTTACTGTGCTGCTTCTGTGCCTTTCTTGGACACTGACAAGCACAACATTTCACTAAAGGATAATGCTTGCCTCAAGAAGCCACAGGGAAAAGCCACGATATTAATGGTCGGCTGTATTGAAAACACTTGGGCAGCACTTAGAACTCAAGGGATCTGGGAGTTTAGAACTGAAAGAGACAGTGGTGATAGTTACCGGGTGGCTGTGGTCATCTGCCCAGCCTTCCCCGCACAGGGTCCCTTGTGGTTCAGCAGCACAGGAAGTGAGAGGACTCGGGCAGCCGAGGCAGTAGAAGTTCTCACCAAGCTTGGAGAAAAGCTGCTCTAGCCTAATCCTATTTTGTAGCTACTAACCATAAGCCCTTTAACATTTTTCAGTGTTTCCTACAAGCCTGGCAATGTCCTAAATACTTGGTCTTAAGCCACTTAATCCCCACAACCCACGAAGCAAATGGAGCTCCGTTGTACAGAAAGATCATCAGTTTGCCCCAAGTTATGCAACCAAAGAGTGACTGATGAAGCGCTGGGATTCAAGGACCCCACTGGGGGGAGTCTACCCCAGAGCCCCTCACTTCCTTCAGTCACACCGTTGGTGTTCACTTAAGTAAATTTCGATCAAAATAATGATTTTCCAGAACAGAAACAAATGAGAAGAGCGGCAGTATTTTACATCTTTAAAATCCCTAACTTCTGGTTTAATAGAAGAGGCTGGATTCTCGTGTTGTTTTCCGCCTCAGTCTGTTGTGATCGGGCACGTCTTCATACGACCCTGTGTGCCCACCAGAGGGCATGGGAAGGAAAAGGCAGGTGACCTCTGATTATTATTTACAAAGATCTGATGGATCCCCAGAAATGGTCTCCCACCCCACTGTCCTAATCCTTTCAGTTAGCCCCTTCCCCTGCTGAACCACATGGGACATAAAGGAATGACCCAGAAATAGGCACCTGGGTTCTGTGCCTATCTCTGCCTCTCACCAGTCGTGGACTTTGAATTGACCACTCTTTTATTAGGGCCTCAGTGTTTTCATCTAGAAGATGGATCATTAACTCACCAGCTCTGGCCTGCCCTGACTTCCTCCAAATTACATGGAGTTGTGGTAAAGGAGGTTTTGCCAGAGTCACAGCACTGGTTTCTCCGAATGTTGCTGTCTCATCACCTTCTCTACCCTGAACCTTCACGGTATTTAGACTTAAATTTTTTGGCAATGCATCTAGAAAGTGCTGCACCATTAATTAGTAATTCCAGGTTGTGTTTTCACGCTGGAGGTTTTTATTTTTTATTTCTCATGCCCTTTTCAGTTCCGAAAGGATACAGCTCCTGGGCCACGCTTTTTAGTTTGCCTCCACACTCTGAAAGAGTGAATGGAAAAGATAAACAGGAGAAGAGAAGACCTTTTTTCGTCTTCCTCTGGACCTCATTAGAATCCTTGTAATCAAAGGCATCCTTACTTGAAGGGCATTTGGAGGCTTTGGTGGTGACATTGTTTTCAGCGTTTAACCAGACATAGGCAGGTTTCTCTTATGCTTCTCCTCCTTTAGGATACAGTGTTTCTCTACAGATAGATACAACCTAATCCCCTGGTGCTATTATTTGTCTATTAATATATAATACTGTGTAGAACCCTTTAAAAATAGATAGGATTTAAAACCACATCACGTATGCACACCGGGTAACCTATGAAATTCCTTTTAAGGATCCACCCACATTCTACACTTGTCAGTTCAGCCAGCTATCCTGCTTTCCGCTGTGATCTGACATGAAATTGAAAGCATAGTTTACCTCGAAAGGCAGCTAATTGTCCCATCACCCTCACTAAAGCATTGGGTTCAGGTTCCGTGTTTCCACTGTCCTGCGTTCCTTTGAAAAAGACCATTCACCTTCACTCCAAAGACTTCCAGGCTCTCTGCTTCATTTGCAGATATTCAAGTCAAGGGAGTTGTTTTTCAGGAGGGTTTTATGCAGTGACCAAAGATGCGTCTGCCATTGAATTTTGAGTTGATGGCACAGATGAGGGTGTTTAAAAGAATACAACAGCGACGAACAGGCTCTGTTGATTGAAAATGGGCAATCATGCCGTCTTCATAATAGAACTAGATTCCACTTTTTGAATAGTCTCAAATATTCTAAGGCACTGACGCTGTCCCCGTAGTGGTTATTTCACATCCTAAGGCAGCTTCTTTGATGTAGAATGCAATTTAAGGAAAAGGGGAACAACCAACCAAACGCTGCTGAAAAATGTTATGGGTCTGACTAGCTGGGCAGGGATGGGTCCGTGGGGGATCATGGGATTGCTTTAAGAACACAGAAGTTTGAAAGATGCCACTAAACAATGACTTTCTTCTTTTTAGTCTCCAGGTTCTACTCTTTTCTTTTTCAGACTTTCCCTATTAACATCCTCTCAATAATATGTGCTTTCATCCAGAGAGGTGTCTCTGCAAGATGGCTGTTTGAGGTGTAAAAATAGCTGTGGGCAGAGGAGAAGAAACAGTTAAGCCATTTCTTAGCCTTGCCTGGATTGGAGATTAATGCTCTGATGTGCAGCTGTTGGACAGCTTGATTATTTAATGTGTCTTTAGGGTGGCTAATAATACTCTTTGATCACAGGACGAAGAGTGGCAGAGTAGTGAAAATGATTGAATTAACAGCTTATCGTAGCATTATGTATCAGAAAAGCCTGACCAAAGGAAAAAAAGAAGAAAAACACTTTAAATTAGGTCACGGGGGTCTTAGAAAATCCACTGGAACTTTCTGGCAAGAGAAACAGCATTTGTGGATTTCGCTTCACTGGCAATGAGCTTAAAGACTTGTATGCGGAGAATCAGGTCCCTTTAATCACTCCCATTTGAGCCAGACTGGCTGCCGCAAGGGGTGTTTATTTGAAACGGGGCAATTCTATTGCTTCTCAGCAGAAAGCTAGAATCCCCATCTGCCAAAGAGGCTGCTTGGGATCTTGGTAGATTTGAGTGAGAGCAGAGAAGGAGGATGAGGAGGAAGGCAGTGCCCTTGGCTTGTAAGGCATTTAACCAGAATGCAGTTTCCTTCTGCCATATGACCACATTGGGAAGAAATGGAGAGATTTCAGCAAGAGCAAAGTTGCTCCCTTTGTTTATTCCCAGAAATGCTTGGCCCCCTTACGTCATTGACCAAATAATACTTGTAAGACGTGCAGAAGAACGGACAAAATGGATTCCCAGCTCCTAGACCTATGGCAACTGTGAGCGATTCCCATACGGACACAGTTTTCAAATTAACGAGGCAACCCATTGGTCTGGGATAGGAGGACTCCCATAGGATTGTGGTTTATATATATATATATATATATAAAACTGTTAAACTACTGTTTAAGGATTAGCTAAGGGCATTGGTAGTCACCTAGGCATTCTGGCTTTTCAGTTAAATTACACCCAAATTAGCAATTGAATGACAGGCTGCAGGGAGTGTAGCAGAGATTTTTGTTTTTGTTTTTGTTTTTTTTCCTTTCTGTTGGGTCCTAGCTTTGTAGTGCCTCCTGGCCTCACTGGCCCGCTTGATTTCTGCCTTGAGGTCAGCTCTGCCTGAGGCACCTGCATCCGGGGCACCCCGAGGGTCACCCCATCATTTTTCCATCTTTGCCTCCTGGCGCTGGCTTCTCTCCACCTCCCCACTCCCTCTAGAATCTCCCTAACGCTTCTCTCTGGGCTTTCAGTTTCCATGTTCTGCCGTGTCAGGGGGAGCCAATGTTTGCTACTCTCCCGAGCCTTTCCAATTTTTGGGCAAAGGGAACAGTCTCCAATGGTGTGACCTTGGAAGCCGCCAGGCATGGAGCCTGCAGGAACAAACTCCAAATGAACCCACACTAGGAACAGATGGGTTTTAAGAAAGCAAATTACAACCTATCCATGGACCGAGTGAACAGGGCTGTCCTCATTCCTACCATTTCGCCCTTATGGGATCTGAGGAGGAAGGCGGCACATTTGGTAGGGCGGAGAAGGTGTACGCATTATGCACTGAATAAAAAAATAAATAAGGCGTCCCTGAGTGTGGCGAACGGTATGAGGAGGAGTGGGGCTCTGAGGGCTCGGCTTCCTTTGGTTTGTCTCTACCAGTGTTAGGTTCCTAGGGCTCCCCTAAAACCCAGTACCCATATCTGGGGGGCTGCAACAGAAATGTATCATCTCACAGTTGTGGAGGCCAGAAATCCAAGACCAAGGTATCAGCAGGGTTATGCTCCATGGGAAAGCTCCAGGAGGGGATGCTTCCTCCCTTCCTCCAGCTTCTGGTGGCCCCGAGGGGTCCTTGGCCTTCTTTGCTGTGCAGCACTAATCTCTGCCGATGTCTTCATGGAGCCTTGTCTCTGGGTCCCCTTCTTGTGGGCCAGAAAGCAAAGCTAAGGTCACCCCCAGGGGACTCCTACCACACTCCCAGCAACCCAGCCTGGGACTGTTTTCCTCTTGCAGCAAGCCCTGCTGCCACCTAGTGGTGGAAAGGCACCTGTGACCATGGGGCGCAAGGAGTGACACAAATCCTTGAATCCTAAGAGCAAGTGTGCCTGCCGTTCACTGGGCTCTGTCCACGCTATGGACTTTCTCGCAGACCCTCCAGCTGACAAAGGCAGCTGCCTCGGATGGGCCCCACACCTGCCACCTTTCAGGTTGCTCTGCAGTCCGTGTGAGGAACAGGTGCACCACAGGAGGGGCTCATCTTCCCCGGGGTCTGAGCTTGACCTCCTCAGCTGTCAAGGCCAATTCTTCCGAAGTCTCTTGGAAAGGCCCCGCAGCGGTTTGGGGATTCAGCATAGAAAATGCCCTTTATACTGTTTTCAGCAGCAGCTTTAACAGAAGATCGACAAATACAAGGTCGAAAGATCCTTTTCTTCACTTTGAATCTTTGACAAGCCACCCCTTGCAGCCTCTCAACTCCTAGGTGGCTGTACTTCTCGAAGTAACCCCCAGTAAGGGATGGCCTTGAGTATCTTACAGATTTTTCACTTAAAAAAGAAAACTTTCTAAATCCCAGGAATGGCCACCATACTGGATTAGAGGGCTGCTGTAACAAAGTACTACCAACAAGGAACTTTATCATCTCCCAGTTCTGGAGGCCAGAAGTCAGAGAGGAGTGGGGGGGGGTGTTGTTTCCTTCTGAGGACCGTGGGGCAAGGATCTGTTCCAGGCCCCTCACCTTGGCTTCTAGATGGCTGTCTTCTCCATGTCTTCACGTGGGCTTCCCTCTGTGTGCGTCAGTCTCAGTGTCCAAGCTTCCCCTTTTGGTAAAGACATCCATCATATTAGGTCACTGGGGCTCCCCCTAGTGACCTTCTTTTAAGATCTTGAGCTCTATAAAGACCCCTTGCCTCCAGATAGAGCCACATTCTGTGGTTCTGGCCTTTAGGACTTCCACATAGGAATTTTGGAGAGATGCTATTCAACCCATAATTGCTTCTGTTGTCTTTCTATAAAGAGAAAGGGTAGCAATAGAAATGCGGAGACACAAAGGCTTGATGGGGGAACAGTTTCTGGTTCCTGCCCTCTGCATGGAGGCCAGGGGCCTCTGGCGTCTGTGCTCTCCTTCCCTACCTAGGTGGAAGAGAATTCAGTAGTCTTATCCCAAAGCACTGCTCCTTTTCAAATAAAACCAAGATTATCTTCCTACACCCAATGTTTTCCAACTGCAGCATAAGCAGGGGTCTGAGTGAATTGGGTTGAGGCCCCAGGGCTATAGGATCTACTAGGTGATAACAATTTTGGATTTACAGTTAGCAGCAGTCACTCAAGTGCTGGAAAGTCCAACATAGAACTGCCAGCCTGTATGCATCACTGATGCCCTCAGGCTTCTCTCGGGTTTTTGGGAAACAAATTAATCAGCAGGGAACTGTGTTAAAACAGTACAGCGGCGGTAACAGTTTAAAAAAAAGAGGGGCCATAGTCTTAAATTCATTCCCCTGAGACATCCACAGTGCGTGCCCGATTTTTCGAGTGTTCTCATCTCACCAGTATAGACACACCTCTTATGATAGGTTTTACAAATTCGAGGTTTTTCACAACTCTGCAATGAAGAAGCCTTTCCGTCCCATTTTTCCAACACCATTTACTCACTTTGTGTGTCACGTTCGGGTAATCTTTGCAGTTTTTGCAAACTTGGTTTGCAATCAAACTTTGTCATTGCATTTGTTTTAATGCTCTCTAATAGTTCTAGGGAGCCACTAACCACACCCACCTCAGCGAACTTAACGTTGTGTGTGTTCTGCTTCACCAATCAGCCGTCCCCCTCTCTCCCCCTCTCCTGGGGCCTTCCTAGTCCCCAAGACACAATGATACTGAAGTTAGAGGCCACTATAGGGTTATTAACTGGCCTAAGTGTCCAACTGAAAGGAAGAACCCCATGTCTCTCACTTTACGTCAAAAGCTAGAAATGGTTAAGCTTAGCAAGGAAGCCATTTTGGAAACTAAGATGGCCCAAAAGCTCAGCCTCTTGCACCAAACAGTTAGCCAAGAGGACAAGCTCCTGAAGGAAATTGTAAGTGCTCTTCCAGTGCACACCTAAGTGATAAGAAAGTGAAACAGCTGGTGCCCCTGGGTGGCTCCGTCAAGCATCCGCCTTCGACTCACATCATGATCTCCGGATTCGTGAGTTCGAGCCCCACCTCGGGCTCTGTGCTGACAGCTCAGAGCCTGGGCTTTGGATTCTGTGTCTCCAGCTTTCTCTGCCCCTCCCCCACTCAGGCTGTCTCTGTCTCTCTCTCTCTCTCAAAAATAAACATTTTAAAAATTGTTTTTAAAAAAAGGGAAACAGCCATATTGCTGATATGGACAAAGTTCTAGTGGTCTGGATAGAGGACCACATCACCCCCAACATTCCCTTAAGCCAAAGCCTAACCCAGAGCAAGACCCTAGCTTTCTTCAGCTCTATGAAGGCTGGGACAGGTGGGGAAAGCTGCAGAAGAGAAGTCTGAAGCTGGCAGGCGTTGGTTCATGAGGTTTAAGGAAGGAAGGCACCTCCACGACATACAAGTGCAGGGTGAGGCAGCAAGTGCTGATGTAGAAGCTGCAGCGAGCTCTCCGGATGATCGAGCTGAGATATTAACGAAGGGGGCTACACTAAGCAACAGCTTTTCAATGTAGATACAACAGTCTTAGAAGAAGATATCATCTAGGACTGCTGTAGCTGGAAAAGAGAAGTCAATGCCTGGCCTGAAAGCTTCAAAGGACAGGTTGGCCCTCTTGTTAAAGTCCCATGAGCCTCTAAGTTTAAGCCGGCACTCAGGTACCATTCTGAAAATCCCAGGGCCCTTAAGAATTGTGCTAATTCTACTCTCCCTGTGCTCTCTAAATGGAGCAAAGCCTAGATGGCAGTATATCTGTTTACAGCATGGTTTACCGAGCATTTCAAGCCCACTGTGGAGACCTAGTGCTCCGAACACAGTATTCCTTTCAAAGTATTACTGCTGACAATGCACCGGATCACCCAGCAGCTCTGAGGGAGATGCCCAGATTGTGGTTTCCTTGCCTGCTGACAAAACCTCCATTCTGCAGCCAATGGAGCAAGGAGTCATTTTGAGTTTCAGGTCTCAAAAAATACATTTCATAAGGCCATAGCTGCCCTAGATAATGATTCCTGTGATGGATCTGGGCAGAGTAAATTGAAAATGTTCTGGCAAGATTTACTAGATGCCATCAAGAACATAGGTGATTCAGGGGAAGAGGCCCAGAATATCAGCCTAAATTCAAGTTTGGAAGAAGTTTATTCCAGTCCTGAGGGAGGACCTTGAGGGATTCCGGGTTTCGGCGGAGTCAGTAACTGTGGATGGGTGGGAAGCTCAAGAGGGCTAGCGCCTCAAGATGGGATTGAACGGCTGCAACGTCCTGAGAAAACCTGAACACGTGAGGTGCCGCTTCTTGTAGATCAGCAAAGAAAATGATTTCTTGAGATGGAATCTGTCCCTGGAGAAGGTGCTGTGCAGATGGTTGAAATGATAGCCAAGAATTTAAACTATTAGGCACACTTAGTTGATAAAGCAGTGGCGGGGAAGACGGACTACAATTTTGAAAGACGTTCGGCTGTGGGGACAATGCTGTCACATAGCATCACCATCCTCCAGAGAGACGGTTCAGGAAAGGAAGAGTCAGCCGATGCCACTAACTTCATTGTTGTCTTAAGAAATGGCCCCAGCCACCCCAGAGTATGCCTGTAGTCTCTGCTGGTCGGCGTGGAATTCTGATAGGGCATTTAACGGTTGGCAAGAGACCGGGCATGCCCTGTGCTGCCCGCATCTTGGATTTCTTTTTTTTTTTTTTTTTTTTAATTTTTTTTTTCAACATTTATTTATTTTTGGGACAGAGAGAGACAGAGCATGAACGGGCGAGGGGCAGAGAGAGAGGGAGACACAGAATCGGAAACAGGCTCCAGGCTCTGAGCCATCAGCCCAGAGCCTGACCCAGGGCTCGAACTCACGGACCGCAAGATCGTGACCTAGCTGAAGTCGGACGCTCAACCGACTGCGCCACCCAGGTGCCCCCGCATCTTGGATTTCAACAGACATTCTGTCAGACTGGGCACAACGTGGTAGTTTTCATCCCAGCTGGACATGCCCTTCAGGAACATTTCACATTCGCCCTCACAGGTTCTTGGTGAGAGGCCTACAGTCCTTGGTTCTTAGCCGAGTATTTTCACCTCTGATCCTAAGCCTAATTTTTTTTTTACTTTAAGTGTCCAGGTAGGCAGTTTGGACCATAGCTTCTCTAAGGTTCCTTCCATCTATGAGATGCCATAGTCGTGTCGCTTAACCTAGTCACGCCTGGTGTCCTCGCTTCCGTAGCACTAACCTGAACAGTCATCTCCCCCGCCCCCCCAACCCGCTCCAAGAATATGGTGCACTTTTCTATCTCTGCAGCTGTTGGACAAAGAGAAGGCCCCCCTCCAATCTATCTTCAAGTGATTGTGTCTTGTGAAGTAACCCCCAACATGAGGTAGACAGGAATACAATAAAATGTAAATAGAGCCTTAGCTGAGGAAAGGAAGAAAAAGATTCAAAGCTTCCCAGAGTCCAACAGTGACTGTTTTGTGTTTGAAATTCAGGGAGTGCTGAGAAATCAATCTAGTGAACCCAGAGCTGGAGGGGAGTCCAGAGCCCCTGGGATGAGGTTAGGGTGAGGCATTGTAAAGCCTTTATGCGCATGTGTGTGGGCATGCCGGGAGCTTTGGCTACCGTGAGGCAGGACTAGTTGTGCCCTCAGGGCAACAGAAGGAACATTCGCCAGAAGAAGAATAGAAACTAGAAAGGAAACAAAGCAGGGCTGAGGTAAAGAGAATTCAGAAATTGCTGAAGAAAATGGGGGCTTGGTGCAGAGAAAGGGAACACAGGATGATTGCCTCTGTTAGCCTGGAGAGAAAAAAACCAAATCAGGGCTTTCCTTGTCTATATGGTGGGCAGAAATTTCTATTTGAAACCAAAATGAAGCTGTATTTGGAAACCATACAGGGAAAGAGCCTACTTATGTGGGGCCCTTGGACTATCCCCCAAGGTAGATGTAGTTAAGAAAGAGCATCACCCCAAGGGTTCGTGGAATGTGGAGACTTCATGGACCATTTCGTGCTGGTCATATTGGCCAGCTCGGTAAGCTCTGCCTGGCCACCCCATTCCAGGTGTTACATTTTCTAAATGTAGGTTTAATGACTTTACAAAATGACAGTAAGGACATGCCTATCACAAGTTACTTTGGAGCATTTGGACCATTTACATTTAATCAAAAAAGATAAGATGGAAGCATGAATAAATAATCAAGACAGTCTACCTGCTGCCTACAAGAAACTCAACTTCAAGTTGAGTCTTGACCTCAAGACGTATATAGACCAGTGGAGGGATGGGGAAAAGCCAATGTATCAATACTTAAAATAGACCTTAAAAGAAAGACTGTAATAAGAGACAAAGAAGGGCATTACCAGGATGATAAAGCAATCAATTCCACACAACAATGTAACAGTTGCAAATATCTATGCACCCAACGGTGGAATGCTGAGTAAATAAAGCCACTATTAAACATAAAGGGAGAAATCTGCAGTGATACAGTAATAGTAGGCGACTTGGACACCCCACTTACATCAATGGATAGATTATCAGGTAGAAAATCAGTATGGAAACAGTGTCTTTCAACAACACATTAGACCGGATGGATCTATTATATACAGAATGAATAAAGAAAATTTGGCATATATGTACGATGGAGTATTACTCCGCAATCAAAGAGAATGAAATCTTGCCATTTGCAACTACGTGGATGAAACTGGAGGGTATTATGCTAAGTGAAATTAGTCAGAGCAAGACAAAAATCATATGACTTCACTCATATGAGGACTTTAAGAGACAAAACAGATGAACATAAGGGAAGGGAAACAAAAATAATATAAAAACAGGAAGGGGGACAAAATAAAAGAGACTCATAAATATGGAGAACAAACTGAGGGTTGCTGGAGGGGTTGTGGGGGGGGATGGACTAAATGGGTAAGGGGCATTAAGGAATCTACTGAAATCATTGCTTCACTATATAATAACTAATTTGGATGTAAATTTTAAAAAATAATTTTTAAAAAAGGGAGGGAGACAAATAAATAAATACAGAACGTTCCACCCAAAAGCATCTGAATACACATTTTTTTCAAGTGCACATGGAACATTCTCAAGGATAGATCACATGTTAGGCCACAAAGCAAGTCTCAGTAAATTTAAATTTTTTTTTTCAACGTTTATTTTATTTTTGGGACAGAGAGAGACAGAGCATGAACGGGGGAGGGGCAGAGAGAGAGGGAGACACAGAATCGGAAACAGGCTCCAGGCTCTGAGCCATCCGCCCAGAGCCTGACGCGGGGCTTGAACTCACGGACCGCGAGATCGTGACCTGGCTGAAGTCGGACGCTTAACCGACTGCGCCACCCAGGCGCCCCAGGTCTCAGTAAATTTAAAAAGATTGGAAAAAAACACAAAATCCATGGAGGCTCAACACCATGATACTCAACAGCCAATGGGTCAAAGAAATCAAAGAGGAAATCAAAATACATAGAGACAAATGAAACTAAAACCAACAGTCCAATGTCTTGGGGACACAGCTAAAGCTTTTACAAGAGGAAAATTAATACTAATACATACTTTTCTCAAGAAAAAAATATCTCTAGAAAAAAATCTAGGGGCACCTGGGTGGCTCAGATGGTTAAGTGTCCAACTCTTGATTTCAGGTGAGGTCGTGAACTCACATTTGTGAGATCGAGCCCGCCCCCCCCCCCCCAATCAGGCTCCATGCTGACAACACAGAGCCTACTTAGGATTCTCTCTCTCTGCCCCTCCCCTGCTGGCTCATGTGCTCTATTGAAATAAAAAAAAAAAAATCTGACCTTACATTGAAAGGAACTAGAAAAAGAACAACCAAGGCTAAGGTTAGTAGAAAGAAGGAGATAGTATCAGAGCAAGAATAAATGAAAAAGACTAAAAACACAAAAGAGAAGATGAAACCAAGAGCTGGTTCTTTGAAAAGATAAACGGAAATGATAAACATTTACCCAGATGTTCCAAGATAAAAAAAAAGACTCAAAATCAGAAACAAAAGAGAACCACCAACACTACAGAAACACAAAAGATTCTAAGAGTACTATGAAAAATTAAATGCCAACAAATTGCACAACCTAGAAAAAATAGACAAATTTCTATAAACGATCTTGCAAAACTGAATCAGGAAGAAGTAGGAAATCTGAACAGGGTGATGACTGACTCAGTTTCATTGCTGGTAATCAAAAAACTCCCCAAGAAAAGTCCAAGACCAGATGACTTCACAGGCAAATTCTACCAAACATTTAAAGAAGCCTTAATACTTATTCTCCTCAAACTAGATCAAAAAACAGAAGAGAAAGAAAAGCTTCGAAATACATTCTACAAGGCCAGCATTACCCTGATACCAAAACCAAAGATACCACAAAAAAAATAAAAAGGAAAACTAAAGGCCAATATTCGACTAACATAGATGCAAAAATCTTAGCAAAATATTAGCAAACCTCATTCAGCAATACGTTAAAGGATCATTCACCACAATCAAATGGGACTTATTCCTGGGATGCAAGGATGGTTCAATATTTGTAAATCAGTCAACAGGATACATCACATTAACAAGGGAGAAAAATCATATGAGTATCTCACTAGATGCAGGAAAAACTTTTCACAAAATTCAACATCCGTTCTAGATGAAAAATTCATGTTAGAGAGCTCATACCTCAACTAAATAAAGCCCATGTAGGAGAAACCCAAGCATAACATCCTAGTCAACAGTGAACAAGAGCTTTTCCTGTAACATTAGGAATAGACAAGTCTATCTCACCACTTTTATTCAACATGGTAGTGGAGGTTGTAGCCAGAGCAAATCAGACAAGAAAGAAAAGGCATCCAAATGGGTAAGAAAGTAGTGAAACTGTCACTGTTTCCAGGTGACACGATGCTATGCATAGAAAACCCTAAGATGCCACCAAAAACCTATTGGAGTAAGTGCTGTCAGTAGAGTTGCAGGACTCAAAACCAATACACGGCAAAGTTGAGTTTCTGTACCCTAGTAACAAAGAAGCACAAAGAAAATAACTCCCTTTACAACTTCAACAGAATCAAATACCTAGGAATAACTTTAACCAAGGAGGTAAAACACCTGTACTCTGCAAACTATAGAACACTGGTAAGAGAAATTGAAGAGGACACAAACAAATGGAAATATAGTCCATGCTCACGGATTGCAAGAATTAATATTGTTAACATGTTCATACTACCCAACTCAGTCTACAAGCTCAGCGCAGTCAGAACATCAACAGCATTTTTCACAGAACTAGGACAAGTAATACTACAATTTCTAAGGAAGCACAACAGACCCCCAATACCCAAAGCATTCTTAAGGAAATAAAAATTGGAGATACCACAATCCTAGATTTTAAAATATATTGCAAAGCTACAGGAGTGAAAATAGTGTAGGACTATCCTAAAAATAGACACACAGATCAATGGAACCAAATAGAGAGCTCAGAAGTCAATCTATGCATTTAAAGGTCAAACTATGACAAAGGAGGCAAGAATATACAATTATGAAGAGACCATCTCTTTGATCAGTGGTGTTGGGGAAACTGGATAGCTACAGCAGAAGAATGAAATTGGACCACTATCACACCATACACAAAAAGTAACTTAAAATGGATTAAAGACCAAAATAGGAGACCTAAAACCATTAAATCCCTAAAAGAAAACAAAGTTAGTAATTTCTTTGACATCTGTTGTAGAAACCTTTTTCTAGGTAAGTCTCCTCAGGCAAGGGAAACAGAAGCCCAAATAAACTACTGGGACTACACCAAAATAAAAAGCTTCTGCACAGCAAATCAAACCATCAACAAAATGAAAACGCAACCTACGTTTGTAATTGATATATCCCATTAGGGGTTGATCTCCAAAATACATAAAGAACTTGTACAACTCAACACACACACACACACACACACACACACACACACTTGATTTAAAAATGGGAAGACGAGGGGCGCCTGGGTGGCTCAGTTGGTTAAGCGTCCAACTTCGGCTCAGGTCATGATCTTGTGGTTTGTGAGTTCGAGCCCCGCGTCGGGCTCTGAGCTGACAGCTTGGAGCCTGGAGCCTGCTTCGGATTCTGTGTCTCCCTCTCTCTCTGCTCCTCCCCCACTTGTGCTCTGTCTCTCCCTCTATCAAAAATAAATTAAAAATGTAAAAAAAAAATTTTTTTTAGATAAAAATAGGAAGACGATCAAAAAAAAAAATTGCGAAGAGGATCTGAGTAGACATTTTTCCAGAGAAGACCTACAGATGCCCACAGACACAGAAAAGATGTCCAACATCACTCATCACCAGGGAAATGCAAATCAAAACCACAGCAAAATATCACTTTACACTGGCCAAAATGGCTAGAATCAAAAAGCCAAGAATTAAGTGTTGGTAGGACGTGGAGAAGAAGGACCCCTCGTACACTACTGGTGGGAATGTAAATTGGGGAAGCCACTATGGAAAACACTACGAAGGTTTCTCAGAAAGTTGACAATAGAAATACCTTATGATAATCGCACTACTGGGTATTTACCCAGGGAAAATGAAAACACTAGTTCTCTAAAAGATCACCATGCTCCTGTATTTATTGCAGCTTTATTTATAATAGCCAAGATATGGAAGCCACCCAAAGATGGCGGTGTAAGTTTCTCAGCCATAGAAAAATCATGAGATCTTGACATGAGCCACAAGTGAATGGACCGAAAGGGCATTATGCTAAGTCAAGTCAGACAAATACCACCTGATTTCACTTGTATGTAGAATCGAAAAAACAACACAAGATAAAACAAAAAGCAGAAACAGATTCAGAAATAAAGAGAACAAAACAATGGTTGCCAGAGGGGAGGACGGCAGGGAATGGGCAAAGCAAGCGAAAGGGAGTGGCAGATCCAGGCTTCCAGTTGAAGAATGGTTAAATCACAGGAATAAAAGGTATAGCAGAGAATCTGGTCGGTGGTATTGTGGAGGCAGACCGTAGCTACCCATGCGGTGAGCAGAGCAGAACATACAGACCAGTCGAATCACCACGTTCTATATCTGAAACTAATCTAACACCGTACGTCAACTACGCTTCAATAAAAAAAATTATTCCAAAAAAGTAAACATTAGGTTGAGGGTGTGAGTTTCTTAGGCAGAAAGCTGGTGGGGGGGGGGGGGGGAAGGAAGGCTTGGAAATAAGCCTTGAAAGGAGACCTCAGAAATGAAAGGCATGTCTCATCTCTGATGCCCCCTGCACATGGTTCTGAAAAGTGAACTTCAGCTCTCCCCATTGGGAAGCCCACCCAAAGTGCCCCACTTTCAGGGTACCCCCCCGGGGTGTCTGGTTCCCCCTACTGCAGTCCAGACTTGGAAAGGGCTTCTCGTTAGCAAACAGACTGCTTATGACTTGCTCTTTGATTTCTGGGTCTGTGCTTTAAATCTTTTTAAATACGAAAAAGCTTTGCAGTCTTTGACCACAAGTGTGCATTAGTGTGTGGTTTCAGTCACTGAAGTTAAGCACTTGAGCTTCAGGGGAAATAAAGATGCATTTCTGTCACACACACTCTCAGACGTAAACACGTACGTGGAATAAATAACGCTAGGATCAGGCCACAGGAGTTCAGATCTTGGCTTAACGATGGGTTTAGGTCCCGCAAAAAGGTGACAGTATCACAAATGCAAAGGGCACGTAAGACACCCCAGTTCCTGAACATCGTGGCTTAGCCTGGCCTGCCTTAAAGTGCCCAGGATACTTACATTCACCTAAAGTTGAGCTAAATCATCTAGCACCAAGCTTCTTTTATAAGAAGGTGTAATTTATCAAAAACTGTACTGAAAGAACAGGAAGGTTGTATGGGTACCACGAGCACGTGGCTGGCTGCCCCTGCCCAGCATCCTACGAGAGGATCATACCACACATTGCTACCCCCGGGAAAGATCCAAGATCAGAATTCAAAGCTGGACTCCCGCCAAATGTCTACGACTTTCGCACTATCAAGTCAAAAAAAAAAATCCTAAGTCAGACCATCCTAAGTCGGGGGCTGTCTGTACCTAAATACTCTTTTACTTTTCCCATGGCGATTATCACACCTGTACCTTCAGGTCTCAGAATTTAAAATATTACGTATCCTCCCAGTACCACACGCGTAGGAAGAAACCTTGCCATCGCTGCGCACACACGACAGTTCAGTGGGTGACGACTCAGACGACGTTGTCTGTCTGTCATCCCTTTTCTGAGATCTGGCCGGGTTCTCTTGCCAAAACACCAGCTCCCATTTCTGTTTCTAAAGCCTCAAGGCCAGGGGTGGTTGCATCTCAGGGCACCCCAAATTTGCTCGTCTTTGGGGCAATAATACTGTGAAAATCCCATCTTCGATGGGGGGTGGGGGTGCAGCTGGAGGTACCAGCCTGTGTGCCCCATTGTGGAAAATCAACTCAAAGGCTTAGTCTCCTTCTAGGATCATCAGCTGGTGCTTCTTTCCAGTGACCGGTAAGGACTTGAGGGGTCTAATTTGAAGGAAAATTATAGCACATCCCCTCCTAAATAAGAGGATACTAAAATTGCTTTCTGCAGACTTCGCACTGTGGCCAAGCGACAAGACACTATGCTGTCAGATTCCACACAGATTTAAAGACCTGTCTGGCCACCTTGTTTTATTATAGTTCTAAGTTAGCACAAAACAGACACTTTCATGTAACCAATCATGTCGTCCCAGGATTATGTTGGGACATAGAGAGTTGGCAGTTCTTACCGCACGTGGACATTCTTGGACCCTAGAGGTGACAGTAGGTGTTAATACAAGTTTAAAAGAAACTTATACAACACCCTCAATTTAATAAAAACAGGTGAATATTAAGGATTTTTCATTATTTTTAATAGTAAGGACAGTATATTTCATTATAATTTTTAGTGTTGATATTTGAGAGAGAGACAACAGGGAGGGGCAGAGAGAGGGACACACAGCATCCTAAACAGGCTCCAGGCTCTGAGCTGTCAGCACAGAGCCCAATGCAGGGCTTGAACCCACGAACCGTGAGATCACAACCTAAGCCAAAGTTGGACCCTTAACCGACTGAGCCACCCAGGTGCCCCTAGAGAGTGTATTTCATTATAAAGCCTTTGGTTTGTTACTAAATTATCAATATAACCCAATTTGAGAGACACCCAAATACTACTTTTTTGCAAATAGTGATTTATATACGGGAACTGTTTACAATAAATTTGTTAACCATATTTAATACAATCTTTTGGTTTGAACACAACAATGGGATGTGTTGACACAGCCCACCATGACTGCCCAAGTCCCCCCAGCTGGCCAGCCCATGTCGAGTGCGTTCTGGATGCTGGGTCTCCTGCCTCACCTGCCAAGAGGCTGGCCAGCCTCAGGCCTCAGTGACAGCAACCACCCCTCCTTCGGTGATCACTCCTTTCTTTACTGTGGTCAGAATACACTTCCAAGTCAAAGCTAAACTGGTTTCCATGGGTCTGCCATGGTTGTGGTCTTAGAGCCATTTAGTCTCACTCATTGGTGTCAACAGATGGGAAATTACACTCTTGTCCCTGGGCTGGGACATACTGATCAGGGTGTCCAATGGGAAGAGATTGAGAAGAGTTAAGCTTTTGCTACTCTACTCCACACATGCTGATATTCTAACCCCCACCCCGAGGATCCAGGCCATCTGTGCCCCTATTATTGAGGACATGTATCTTAGGACTAAATGAGTACCCAACTCTTCCTTTCCCATGGCCTTCAGTAGTTGGAAGACAGTTTTCATGCCCAGGTCTCTACTGGGCATCTCTAGGTCTCTACTAGACCAAAATGCCCAGGTTTTTAACCATTTTCATGGGGTCTTGGGTTTGGAGCCCTTCCATGTCATCTCGGCCATGTGTCCAACTGGGTCATGGCTTTCTCCAAGTTTATCATTAGAAACCAGACACAGACTTCCAACTGTGATCTAGAGAACAAGAAGAACAGAACTGTCACCTCCTTTAGTCTTTTTTTTTTAAGAAAGCAAGACTGATAGGGGCGCCTGGGTGGCCTAGTGGATTAAGCATCCAACTTCGGCTCAGGTCATGATCTCACAGTCTGTGAGTTCGAGCCCCCTCGTCGGGCTCTGTGCTGACAGCTCAGAGCCTGGAGCCTGCTTCGGATCCTGTGTCTCCCTCTCTCTCTGCCCCTCCCCTGCTCACACTCTGTGTCTCTCTGTCCCTCAAAAATGAATTAAAGTGTTAGAAAGAAAAAAACAAAGCAAGACTGATAAAGCTGACCAGTAGGAACGTATCATTTTACATGGATTTTTTTTTTTATGTCCCTCATTGATATGCACCACACTAAGGGATCAGACTGAATCTGAATAAAGTCCACTTCACAGACATCTGTCCTGAGAACGTGGGCAGCTTCCCCTCTGCCCACTGCTGTGGCTCATGACCCCTGGGCTATTTTTGGAAGATGAGTTAAGTATTAATTAGAGCAGGTTATACATTTAGGCAGGCAAATCTTCCTAACTTAGATTAATAGGAAACAAAATGGAGACTATGAAAAATTACAAATCGCAATAGGCTTAAATTACGTGATAAAATATTCCTTTTTAAACAGAATCTTTGACGTAGCCTCTGAATTTTCAAAATCATTTCAAATGCGTTTGCTGTTTCAGCCTCCAAATGAAGGTGTTGGACCACACATTCCAACACCTCCGACCTTCTCAACCATTTTGAGGACACAAGCATGTGGCTGACACTAAATGACCCCTATTTAATCTGTGTATGTTGCGTGTGTGTGTGTCCTCAACGGCCACATACATACATGCACTGTATTTCCCCCCAAAAAGTCTATCCCTTAAACTACCCTGTAAGGCAGGATTTAGGACTCCCATTTTACAGCTAAAACAAGGTACAAAGAAGGTTAAGTAGGGTTGCCTAGGGGGTTCTGTAGGTTAGGCGTCCAACTCTCGATTTCGACTCAGGTCCTGGCCTCACCATTCCTGAGTTTGAGCCCCGCATCGGGCTCTGCACTGGTGGTGTAGAGCCTGCTTATGATCCTCTGTCTCCCGCTCGTGCTCTTTCTCAAAATAAAAAATTTTAAAAAGAAATTTATTTGCATAACATCCTGTAGCTGTAGTACTTAGGAAACCAGTAGGTTTAACCAGCTACGTCTGCCTCTAAAAACTGAACATGGTACTGCCTTCCCCATGTAGATCTTGGCTTAACGGTCATAGACTGAACCGGCAGTCTCTGACCTTAAATGGTTACCATTTTAAGTTAAATATTTGCTGGATATATTTTTACTCCCCCGTCACGAGGACAGTGTTTGAAAACGAACACGGCATTCATGAGTCAAGACCAGGTTCAAGTTGTTCTGATTGGCTTCAGGCCTGCTGTAACAGCACATGCCCCAAGCCCTGTGCCCTTAGAGGTCAGGGGTGCACCTTAGCCAGCGTTGTTTCCTTCTGAGTCTTAGCACAGTGCTGTGCTGTCACAGGAACTCGATACACTCCGTGTCCTCAGAGGCCATAGGTCCACCAGAGAAGTGAATGCTATGATAATCATCACAGAAGGACCCCGAGCCTAATGCACCCTGACTTCTACCCGCACATTTCCCAGGCTCAAGGCTTAGGCCTAATAATGACCTTGTGTTCCCTTTCTTGAGGAACAGTTATAAATCCAGGCCAAAACTTAGGTTTACAGCTGCCTTTTTTTTTTTTTTTTTTAACCTCCCCAGTAAGTGAAAATGGTGACCATTCCACAGTTGTGGAAGAGAAGTTTCTCCACTCCGGAATTACCCAGAGGAACTCGACTGACCCTCCTGGCACACAAGAAACAATCAAGTGGATCTAGGAGTTTGCAAAGTGTGGGGGGAACCTTGGTCCATAGGCTGATCAGCAGATGTGATGTGAAAACCATCACACCATTCTATCATTTGCTGTTGCTTGCGGAACTGCGAAGAACTTCATGAACTATATTTAAGCTGCTTTCTAGGCCATTGCCAATCACCATTTTGGACTTGGAAGTGCTATTTTCCTATTGACGCTTGCATTATTTCATTTTGCATGCATCCAGTGGTTATACATGAGCAACATATGTAATCTGCTTATTTTTTAAAAAATCCATCCATGCAAAATGGTAAATAAAGTATAAATTCTGCTCTTTTTTGCAAAATGATAATCATAGCCCATGTCATTAAAAGTTTAAATTGGTTTCATATCAAGATCAGTGTAATAGGTCTGCATATACTTTATAGGAAACTAGCTTCTATAAAGATTTTTTCACTGTTTACTAGTGAAATGAGAAAAGCAAAGCTATTTATAAAAGGCCTTATGTCGTGTACATACGTTGTCTTTGAAATATTTGTGATTTAGTTTATTGCTTGTAAAAGAGAAATTATATAATTTATTTAGTAAATACTATTGTAAACTATAGTTTTATTGAGAGAAATAAAATATTTTGTTCTCAATTGTGGTGGGACATTAATTCTGATGGTTTATGGTCTTTACATTTCTTTTATTAGTTAAAAACAGAAAACCTAGGGTGCCTGGGTGGCTCTGTCAGTTAAGCGTCTGACTTTGGCTCAGGTCATGATCTCACGGTTCATGAGTTCAAGCCCCTCATCAGGCTCTGTGCTGACAGCTCAGAGCATGGAGCCTGCTTCGGATTCGGTGTCTCCATTCCTTCCTTCCTGTCTCTCTCTCTCTAAGATGAAGAAACACTAAAATTTAAAAAGACACATAACCTAGATATTTCTCCATTTTTAGACATTCAGGGATCCTCGATCTCTTATGACCAAAGCAGAGAACATTCTCTGGATCCTGAGAGAAGATACAGTAGATTCTGCTCAACTTGTTCAAGAGAATTTCTCAAACATCCTGGTGGATTAGGGTGCACTATCTTATACTAAGTAACAAATAATCCCAAAATCTCTGGAGCTCATAAAGCTTCTGCTTAGATGTAGCTTACAGTCTCTTGAATGTCACCTTGTGACATGGCACTGGCCCAAGTAAGCGACACTGACCGAGGAATGGGAAGTCTACTTCTCACTGAGGAATTGACTCGGCAAAGAGGCACGGTGAGTATATTAAGCTATTATTGCATCTACACCATCTCATGGGTTTCCCCAGCAGCAGAGGCTTACGATGGAGAAACACAGCACTGGAAAGCAGAATGACAAAGGCTACAGAAAGCCATTCCTGATGATTAAGATGCTCAGTGTAAAATACTTCAAGTTCAAGCCAACAGATTCTTAAAGGCAAACATGGTATTCACTTTTAAAAAAAAATTTTTTTTTCAATGTTTATTTATTTTTGGGACAGAGAGAGACAGAGCATGAACGGGGGAGGGGCAGAGAGAGAGGGAGACACAGAATGGGAAACAGGCTCCAGGCTCTGAGCCATCAGCCCAGAGCCTGACGCGGGGCTCGAACTCATGGAGCGCGAGATCGTGACCTGGCTGAAGTCGGACGCTTAACCGACTGTGCCACCCAGGCGCCCCTGGTGTTCACTTTTGTAAATATAACCTAAAGCCATGGTTCCTCAGTGTAAGTAGTAATTTTACCTGCAGAGTTGGTGCTGGGCATCTATCCTGGGTTGGGATTTCAACATAGAATTCTCATGAAGCCAACAGCTGAGGACCCTTTCCCTCTTTCCCTAATATTCCTGTCCTAATGAATCCCCCCACCTCAGGTAGAGGTTTACCTAGCTGAAATGCCACTCTCCCCTCCCCCCAATTTGTAAATCTACCCATATCTGGCGTACAGACTCTTCCGTGTGCCCTCCCCTGGTGCCATCAATGCCTCTCCATTGGTGTCCTGAAATTCACTTCTTACGACTTCTATCATCCTGGATTCGTTTTGCCAGTTCTTGTATTTCACATAAATGGGATCATATGGCATGTACTTTCTTTCTGGTTGTTTGGTGTCCCTGTTCAACACTATTTAAAATTCATTTCCTTTTATGTAGCAGAGGCTCATTCTTTTTCACTACCGAGTAGCATTCCATTGTGTGAATTCCATGGTTTTCTACACGGTTGCCGATTGGAATGTAGGCTGCCTCCGATTTAAGACTATAAACAAACATGAACGTTGGAAGATGGATGACAAGAACTCCTAGACCTCTTCCTTCACACGGCTGCTAGACGCAGACAATTTTGACTTCTAGCACCTGTACTGGATATGGAAGAATTTTCCGTGAGGAATATCCCTATCAGGAAGGAGATGATCATCCTCTAATTTGCCTAGGACAGCCTGAGATTATGCCCGACTCTCAGGCATGACGACAGTACATTCTTTTACTCTCCCCACTCTTGCATTTGGACCACCACGATATTACTTTACCAAAGGAGAGAGTTTACAGATCATAACATTGGCGATCTCCCGGCGGTTGACTTAGCCAGGGCACCGTGCAATGAGTTTCAGCTACCAAGCCTTCCCCCGTCACCAGTGCTCGTGGCATTTAGTCCCCACTCTTCATGAGCAGGCAGCTAAGGATCAAGAAACATCTGAGGAAATTCTCTAAAACAGAACAAACATACCCACAGAAAACTGAGGACAGCGAGAAACGGAGTATATGAAGCAAATTTGGAGGAGCCTGGCTGGCTCAGTCAGTCAAACGTGCAACTCTGAATCTTGGGGTTGTGACTTTGGGCCCCACAGTGAGTGTAGAGATTACTTGAAAATAAAATCTTTAAAAAAAAAAAAAAAAAACCTTCGAGACAAACAAGAATTACCATTATATCTTTATAGATAACAAATTATATGGCATCCATTAAACAAGATCACGATGCTATTACAAAAATGAACATTCACAAAACATCAAAGAGCTCTTGGAAAGTCAAAGCATAATGGTGGAAAGTAGAAATTAAGAGAATGATTGGGGTGCCTGCCTTGTTCAGTTGTAGACTATGTGACTTGGTCTCAGGGTCCTAAATTCAAGCCCCATTGGGCATAGAGCTTACAAGTAAACAAAAAAAAAAAAAAAGTGATTGGAAGATAAGACTGAGGAAACATCCAAACAATTTTTTAAAAGAGCAAAAAGAATTTCAAAATTTTACAGACTATTCCACCAGATCATCTATCCAATGTTAATTCCACAAAGAGAAAACATAGACCATGGAGGTAAAGAAGCCTTCAAACAAATAATTTAAGAAAATTTCTTCAAACTCAAAAACATGACTTCCCAGATTGAAAGGGAATGAATGCCCATAAAGACGGACAAAAATGAACCTGACCATGCAATTTCCAGCCAGCAGGGATGATCATGAGACTCTCTAGACCTTCAGAGACTAAAATTAATTTTGTATAAAGCTCAAGGGTCAGAATTGAATCAGTTATCAACAGCATCACTGCAAGCTAGAAACTAATGGAGCCTTCAAACTTCTGAGAGGAATTTATTTCTCATCTATAATCCTATACCCTGTATGTTACTTAGGTTTCTCTCGACAAATAGGAGCGACATAGACATAGCTAATCGATTTAAGAAATTGGCTCACATGATTGCAAGAAAAGGCCACTGTGAAATTCAAATGGCAGGTTAACAGGCTGGATACGAAGGTGTTGATAGAAGAGTTGTGAGGCATCCTTTCTTCTTTTCTAGAAAACATCACTTTTTCCTTAAAGGCCATCTCTTGATTGGATGAGGTCCATCCATTTGGCAAGGGTAATTTTCTTAAAGTCAACTAATTATGGTACTATGCTAAGCAAAATACGTCAGTCAGATAAAGATAAATACCATGTGATTTCATTCATTTGGATTTTAAGAAACAAAACAGATGAACATAGGGGCAGTGGGGGAAAGAAAGGGAGGCAAGCTGTAAAAGACTCTTAATGATAGAGAACAAACTGACAGTCGCTGGAGGGGAGGTGGGCTGGGAATGGGCTAAATGGGGGATGGGCATTAAGGAGGGCACTTTGTTGTGATGAGTACTGGGTGTTGAATGTAAGTGATGAATCACTAAATTCTACTCCTGAAACCAATATTACACTATGTTAACTAACTTGAATTTAAATAAAAACCTATCAATATAAATTCCTGTTTAAACAAAGTCAACTAATTACGGACCTACAACCACATCCACAAAATATTTTTCAGCAATACCTACATCAGTGTTTGATTAAATAACTGGGTACTCTACCCTAGGCAAATTGGGATGTAAAATTCACAACCACCTCATCAAGACAAAAAGCTTCTGCACAGCAAAGGAAATGACAAAACTAAAAGGCAGCCTGTGGAATGGGAGAAGATATTTGCAAATGACCTATCAGATAAAGGGTTGGTATCCAAAATCTATAAAGAACTTCTCAAACTCAACCCCCCAAAAAACAAATCATTCAGTGAAAAATAAAGGGCAAAAGACATGAACACTTTTCCGAAGAACACATCCAGATAGCTAACAGGCACATGAAAAGATGCTCAACGTCACTCACCATCAGGGAAATACAAATCAAAACCACACTAAGATCCCACCTCACACTGGCCAGAGTGGTTAAAATCAACAACTCAGGAAACGAGATGCTGGCAAGGATTTGGAGAAAAGGGAACCCTTTTGTGCAGTTGGTGGGAATGCAAACTGGTGCAGCCGCTCTGGAGAATAGTGTGGAGTTTCCTCCAAAAATTAAAAATAGAACTACCCTACAAGCCAGCAATTGCACTACTAGGTATTTATCCAAAGAATACAAAAATGCTGATTCCAAGGGTCACATGCACCCCAATGTTTATAGCAGCACTATCAACAATAGCCAGGCTATGGAAAGAGCCCAAATGTCCATTGACTGATGAATGGATAAAGAAGATGGTGTGTGTGTGTGTGTGTGTGTGTGTGTGTACATACATAAATACATATACATATATATACACAAATATATGTATATAATGGAATATTGCTCATATTACTCAGCAATCGAAAAGAATGAAATCTTGCTATTTGCAACAATATGGATGGAACTAGAATGTGTTATGCTTAGTGAAACAAGTCAGAGAAAGACAAATATGGCATGATTTCACTCCTGTGAAATTTAACAATATAGATGAACCTAGGGGAAGGGAAGGAAAATAAGATAAAAACAGAGAGGGAGGAAAACCCTAAGAGGCTCTTAAATACAGAGAACAAAATCAGGGAGGGGCGGTGGGTGGGAGGATGGGCTAAATGGGTGATGGGCATTAAGGGGGGCACCTGTTGGGACAAGCACTGGGTGTTCTATGTAAGTGATGAATCATTAAATTCTATTCCTGAAATCAGTATTACACTGTATGTTAACTAATTTGGGTTTAAGTAAAGTTCTTAAAAAATAAAAATAAAATTACCACACCCTGAAAAAAATATTATGTAAGAATAATCTATACAAAAATAACTTCCATCTTCCTTTTACCTAGAAGCTTCAAAATGTGTGTTTTGCCAAAATGAGATAATGAACCAAGAGAAAGAATGCCATGAAAATGAAAGGCCTAAGATCCAGAAAATAGGACAAACAACCCAAGTGGGAGGTGAAAGGAATCCCCCAAGATGAAGGTAAAGGGATATCCCAAGATGTCAATAATGGAGAAGATCCAAAAAACTCTCAAGATTAGAGGTCAGATGGCTCTGGGCACCAGTTCTCCAAGAAGGTGAAGATACCCAGGAGATTTATAAAATGAGGGCATAAAACTTTAACTCTCCATACCCTGGAATTGATCCTGGAGTTGGACCGGGGGTGGGGGGTGGGGGGTGGGGGGAGCTTCGGATGACGTTAGCAGAAAAACTGGAGAAATCTGAATAAAGTTTGGAAATTAATTAACAGTGTTGATGAAGGTTCATCTCTTAGTTTGGGCAAAGGAATCATAGTTCTAGAAGATGTTAACAGTAAGAGAAACTAGGTCAAGGGTATACAGGAACTATATTCTATCTTTGCAAATTTTCGGTATATCTAAACTGATTCCCCCCCCCCAAAAGTATATCAAGACTGAAAAATACATGGTCAAAAGATTTAAACAGACACTTCAAAGAAAATCTATGAATGGCAAATAAGCACGAGATGCTCAACACCATTAGTTATTAGGAACATGCAAATTAAAATTATAATGACATTTCACTACCCATATATTAAAATGGAAAATTTTTTCTTAATTGACAATGCCAAGGGCTGGTGAGAATGTAAAGCAATTCTAACTCTCGTATTTTTCTGCTAGGAATGCAAAATGGGACAGCCATTCTGGGGGGGAGAAAAAAAACCTTTTCAGTTTATCATAAGGTTAAACAGACCTTGGAAGCTTCTGGCAGATGGCAGCCGAGTAGGACTATACGCTCACCTTGTCCCACAAATACAACTAGGTGACTGTCATCTCCTGCGAAATACCCCAGAAATCGACCTGAAGACAGGAAGAACAAACTTGACGAGTGAAGAAAGAGAAGAGGTCACATCAAAGAAGGTAGGGAGTGAGGAGAAGCAGCTCAGGAGAGAAAGAGGTCATGGCTGCTGTGATGAGCAGACAGCTGTGGCCACAGTGTGGCCACAAGGCAAGAGATGGACCGGCACACAGAGGAGCCCGCAGGGAAAACAAATCCCCACGGCCAGTGGCTTGAAAACTGAGAGGGCCTGAATTTTGGGAGCTCTTGCGAGCAAAGGGGCTTGAAGCTTGGAGTGTAAAGGTGAGTGGGCTTGGCCAGGATACAGTCCAGAGATCCTCGCGCTGCTCTTGGGAGAGAAGGCAGGCCAACAACCCACGCCTCCAGCATGGGAATCTGGTCTGAAGAGCACCAGGGGCGCAGAGTGGGGACGTTAGTTGCTCTTCCCAGAGCACGAGCTGGCCAGCACCACGTCACCTACCCCTACCCCTCAGCGTAAGCACAGGGCCACGTGCAGGACCCAGCCCAGCACGGACACGCACCACCTAACTTGATTACACCAAGCCCTGCCCCCCATGCCCTAGGGTCACCACCCCTCAGCCTCAGTCCCAGCGCGGAGGGGGCTCCCGCCCCCACAAGACGGGCCCCAAACCCCTGCTCATCCTTGCATCTCCTCACCTGGGACTTTTGCAAGGCCTTCGTTCCAGCAACAGTGGTGCTAAGTCCCATTTCACCAACAGAGCAGGGCACACCTACTTAAAATGCCCCCCATTCAGGCCGGGGACCCAATACTGCCCACAACAGGCAAAGAGAGCCTCTGCCGATGTCTGGCTTGAAGGATCAAGGGGCCAGGACACAAAAGCAGAGCTCACGCAGCACCCATTAGAGACGCTCCTGGAAACAGGGCCCTGGGGACAGAGGACACGACCCTGCAGGCCACTGTGGGAACTCTTCTTCGTAAGGACATCACCCTCAAGAACAGATGGTGTTGGGAAAACTGGACAGCGACACGCACAAGAATGAAAACAGACCTTCTTACACCATATACAAAAATCAACAAAATGGCTCAAAGACCTACATGTGAGACCCAAACACCATGAAACCCCTAGAAAAATCACAAGCAGCATTTTCTCTGTTATTGGCCATAGCAACTTTCTTCTAGATAGGGTCCACTGAGGCAAGAGCCACAACAACAAAATTAAACTATTGGGACTACATCTGGGGCACCTGGGTGGCTCAGTCGGGTAAGCGTCCAACTTCAGCTCAGGTCATGAGCTCACGGTTCATGGGTTCAAGCCTTGGGGCAGGCTCGGTGCTGACAGCTCAGAGCCTGGATCCTGCTTTAGATACTGTGTCTGCCTCTCTCTCTACCTCTCCCCTGTTCGTGCTCTCTCAAAAATAATTAAATGTTTTTTTTAAAAAATCAAAATAGAAGCTTCTGCACGGCAAAAGAAACAATCAAGAAAACTGAAAGGCAACCTACAGAATAGGGAAAGATATTTGCAAATGACATAGTATCCAAAATATATCAACAACTTATCCAACCTGGGGCGCTTGGGTGGCTCAGTTGGTTGGGCTTCCAACTTCGGCTCAGGTCATGATCTCACAGCTCTTGGGTCCAAGCCCCAAGTCGGGCTCTGTGCTGACAGCTCAGAGCCTGGAGCCTGCTTCAGATTCTGTGCCTCCCTCTCTCTTTGCCCCTCCCACATTCTCTCTTTCAAAAATCAATAAACATTAAAAAAAAAAATTTAATGGGCAGAAGACATGAACAGACATTTCTCCCAAGAAGGCATACAAATGGCCAACACACCTATGAAAAGATGCTCACGTTACTTAGTATCAGGGAAATGCAAATCACAAGTACAATGAGGTATCACCTCACCCCTGTCAGAATGGCTAGAAGTAACAATACAATAGACGCCAAGTGTTGGCAAGGATTCACAGAAAGGGGAACCCTCTTCATGCACTGTTGGTGGGAATACAAACTGGTATAGCCAGTATAGTATAGTATGAAGGTTCCTCAAAAGTTAAAAATAGAACTCCCCTACAAGCCAGCAATTGCACTACTAGGTATTTACCCAAAGGATACAAAAATGCTGATTCAAAGGGGCACATGCAACCCTGATGTTTATGGCAGCATAATCAACAATAGTCAAACTATGGAGAGAGCCCCGAACACAGTGGAGTATTACTCAGACATCAAAAAGATGAAATCTTGCCATTTGCAATAAGGTAGGTGGAGCTACAGAGTATTATGCTCAGCAAAATAAGTCAGAGAAAGATAAATACCTTATGTTTTCACTCTTATGTGGGGGAATTTAAGAAATAAAACGGAAGAATATATGGGAAGGTGGGGGGAAGAGAGAGGGAAACAAACCATAAGAGACTCTTCACAATAGAGAACAATGGAGGGCTGATGGAGGGAGGTGGGTGGGTGATGGACATTTAGGAGGGCACTTGTGTTGAGAAATGGGTGTCATATGTAAGTGATGAAATCACTCAATTCTACTCCTCGAAATAGTATTACAATGTATGTTAATGAACTAGAATTTAAATAAAAATTTGGAAAAAAAACCAGAATTATCCTATAATCCACTAGTTATACCACTATGTATTTACCTAAACACGAAAACACTAATTACACCCCTATGTTTATAGCAGCATTATTTACAAGGGCCAAGGTATGGAAGTAGCCCAGTGTCCATCGATTGATGAATGGATAAAGATGGGGTATGTACAGGGCCCCGGGTGGCTCAGTAGGTTTAGTGTCCAACTTCGGCTCTGATCTAGTGAAGAATTCGAGCCCCAAATCGGGCTCTGTGCTCCGAGCCTGGAGCCTGCTTTGGATTCTGGTTCCCTCTCTCTCTGCCCCTCCCCCACTCATGTGCTGTTCTGTCTCTCAAAAATGAAAAAACATTAAAAAAAAAAATTTTAAGGTGTGTTACGTACATATGTACATGCACACACACACATGGACTATTATTCAGCCATAAAAAGGAATGAAATCTTGCTGTTTGTAATGGCATGGATGGATCTAGAGAGTATAATGCTAAGCCAAAGAAGTCAAAGACAAATACCATCCATATGATTTCATTCTTACGTGGAATTTAAACAAGCGAAAGGGGGAAGAGCACACAGAAAGAAACCAAGAAACAGATTCTTAACTACAGAGAACTGATGGTTACTAGAGGGGAGGAAGGTAGGGGAATGGGTCAAATAGGTGATGGTGATTAAAGAATATGCTTGTTTTTTGTTTTTCATGTTTATTTTTGAGACAGAGAGAGGGACAGCATAAGCGGAAGAGTGGCAGAGAGAGACAGGGAGGGAGGTAGAGAGAGAGAGAGAGAGAGAGAGAGACAAAACCTGAAGCAGGCTCCAGGTTCTGAGCTGTCAGCACAGAGCCCGACATGGGGCTCAAACTCACAAGCCATGAGATCATGACCTGAGCTGAAGTCAGACACTTAACTGACTGAGCCACCCAGGCACCCCAGGAATACACTTCTGATAAGCACTAGGTGATTAAAATAAAAGCAAACAAAAAAAAAGTACCTTTATCATATGACCCAGAAATTCAACTCTTGATAATTTACCTCAGAAAATTGAAATTTTATGTTCACATGTAATAGACAATGGGGAAATAGTCTCTTCAATCAATAGTTCTGGGGAAAACTGGTGTAGCCACTCTGGAAAACAGGACGGAAGTTCCTCAAAAAATTACAAATAGAACTACCCAAGGGGAGAGTCAAGATGGCAGACAAGTAGGGGAACCCAAATTTCCCTCATCCCTCAAACACAGTATTGAGGTCAGAACACTTGGCATTCCAGGAATCCAGGCCACAGAGTGACAGAAACACCTCCATGAGGGTACAGGAGATGGTGGGACACAGGTGCATGTTTGTGAATTGGGAGAAATAAAATCGATGACAAAGGCACGGACTGGGGGAAGCCCTTCAGAGGAAGAGAAAGAGAGGCTGTGCAAGTGCGGGATTGCATTTGGAGAAGAGAAAAACCTCTCTGGACCATGGACTAGGGAACAAAGAACATGGAGAGAGCCAGTGTCTACTTTGCAAACAGCCTTAGGAGTGAAGAGTAGAGTTTTCAGGGGTGCGCGACTTTCTCCAGACTGCAGCCACTGCAGATGGTCATACCTAGGGGAAAGAGGGAGCCAGCCCCAGAGGATGGTAGCCATCTTAGGGGCACACTGGGAGCAAACAGTCCCTTTCCTTGAGCACTGTGGGAAGAGGGTATATTGCCCCTCCAAGGACAAAAGACCCTGCAGGCACCAGCCAGAGGCCCTTTATTGGCTGGGCAGAGAGGTGCTATTCCAGAAGCTGTCCATGCAGAGCAGGATCTTTTAATACATTGGGGCTTGAATCTCAGGTGAGCACCTAGGAGGTGCAGGAGACTGTGGAGCAGGACAAGCCAGTCCATTCGTGTGGCTCCGAGAGGACTGCCTACACAGTGTGGTTTGGGACACCCAGTCTGAGAAAAAGAGATTGTGTTGTCACCATTTTTCTCCCCATCACCAACATGATGGGGCTTCAAGAAACAGGACAATGGCCCCCAGTGGAGGCAGGAGCTGCTCACACCAACCCCCACCCTTGACTGGTAACTGCTAGACCCGAGTGAAATTGACACTGAACAAACCAGATGGCCTCTCCTCCAGACCAGCACAGCCTTCAGTCCCAGGCACCAACAGACAACTATCCTGCCATATATATAAATATAATTATATATATATATATTCTCACTGTATATATATAATTTTTTCTTTCTTTCTTTCTTTCTTTCTCTGTTCTGGTTGTTTTTTTAATCAGGCACTTATTATTTTTATACCTTTTTCTGTATTTCCTTCTTTTTTATTTTCCTCTTTCTCTCTCCCCTTCTCTCTCTCCCTGGATTAAGCCTTATGGTTTCTTTGACTCTCTGTCTCAACTTTCATTTCACCCCTGTCATTTGTCTCTTTGCATGGGATAAGGCTTCTTCCACCCTCCCCCTTTTTTCCCCAGGGTTACATCAACGAACAAATCAAAGCACACCTGTGGAAGATCCAAACCACCACTATGAGCAGTGAGATAAAGCGACCAGAGATTCAACAACAGACTCCAAATATGCTTCCTGAAGTGCCAGGCCCTAGACAGTATATGACCCCTTTTTGATGTAGTAGTACTTTCAGGTGCAGGAAACATAACAAGCTATTAAAACACATAACAGACAGAAAAAAAACTAGCCAAAATGAAGAAACGGAAGACTTCTCTTCAATAGAAATTCCAGGAAGAAATGACAACCAGAGAATTGCTCAAAACAGATATAAACAATGTATCTGAACATGAATTTAGAATAATAGTCATGACACTAATAGTTGGGTTTGAAAAAGCATGCAAGTCAGCAGAGAATCTATTGCTGCAGAGATCAAGGACCTAAGAAATAGTCACGATGAATTAAGAAATGCTATAAATGACATGCAAAATAAATTAGATGCAGTGACAGCAAGGATGGAAGAAGCAAAGGGAGAATAAGTGAAACAGAAGATAAAATTATAGAAACTGATGAAGCTGGTAAAAAGAGGGACAGGAAATTACTAGATCACGAAGGGAGTATTAGAGACCTAAGTGATTCCATGAAATGAAACAATATCTTTATCATAGGAGTTCCAGAAGAAGAAGAAGAGAGAGAGAAAAAGGAAGATGTTTATTTGAACAAATTATAGCTGAGAACTTCCTTAATCTGGGGAAGGATGCAGACATCCAAACTCAGGAAACACAGAGAACTCTCTTCAAAATCAAGAAAACCAGGTCAACCCCATGACATATCATAGTGAAACTGGCAAAATACAAAGATAAAGAGCGAATTCTGAAAGCAGCAGCTAGGGACAAACAGGCCTTTAATCTACAAGGGTAGACACATAAGGGTAGTTGCAGACCTGTCCACTGAAACTTGGCAGGCCAGAATGGAGTGGCAGGAAATATCCAATGTGCTGAATAGTAAAAATACGGAGCCAAGAATCCTTTTCTAAGAAGACGGTCATTCTGAATAGAAGGAGAGAGAAAAGCTTTCCCAGACAATCAAAACCTAAAGGAGTTCATGACCACTAAACCAGCCATGCAAGAGATCCTAAGGGGGACTCTGTGAGTGGAAAGCAGAAAGACCACCAAAGACCAGAGACATTACCACAAGCATCAAACCTACAGTTAACACCATGACACTAAATCCATATCTTTCAATAATCACTCTGAATGTAAATGGACTAAATGCCCCAATCAAAAGACATAGGGTATCAGAATGGATTTAAAAACAAAAACAAACCCCACAAGATCCATCTATACCCTGCCTACAAGAGACTAATTTTAGACCTGAGAACATCTGCAGATTGAAAGTGAGGGGATGGAGAACCATCTATTATGCTACTGGATATCAAAATAAAGTTGGAGTAGCCATACTTATGTCAGACAAACTATATTTTACACCAAAAACTGTAACAAGAGATGAAGAAGGACATTATATCATAATTAAAGGGTTTATCCATCAAGAAGAGCTAACAATTGGGGCGCCTGGGTGGTGCAGTTGGTTAAGCGTCCGACTTCAGCCAGGTCACGATCTCGCGGTCCGGGAGTTCGAGCCCCACGTCAGGCTCTGGACTGATGGCTCAGAGCCTGGAGCCTGTTTCCGATTCTGTGTCTCCCTCTCTCTCTGCCCCTCCCCCGTTCATGCTCTGTCTCTGTCTGTCCCAAAAAATAAATAAACGTTGAAAAAAAAAATTAAAAAAAAATAAAAATAAAAATAAAAATAAAGAAGAGCTAACAATTGTAAATGTTTATGCCCCACAGTGAAAGTGCCCAAATGTATAAATCAATTAATCACAAACGTAAGCAAACTTATTGATAATAATACTATAATTGTAGGTGACTTTAATACTCCACTTATAGCAAGGGACAGATCAACTAGGCAGACAATCAATAAGGAAACAATGGCCTTGAATGATACACTAGACTAGATGGACTTCACAGATATATTTCAAAACTTTTCATCCCAAAGCAGAATACACATTCTTCTTGAGTATACATGCAACATTCTCCAAAACAGATATACTGGGTCACAAAACAACCCTCAAGAAATATACAAGGACTGAGATCATACCATGCATATTTTCAGATCACAACGCTATGAAACTTGAAATCAACCACAAGAAAAAAATTGGAAAACCTTTAAATACATTGAAGTTAAAGAATATCCTACTAAATAATGAGTGGGTCAACCAGGAAATTAAAAAAGAAATTTAAAAATATATGGAAGCAAGTGAAAAGGAAACTTGACAGTCCAAACCCTTTGGGATGCAGCAAAGGCAGTCCTAAGAGGAAAGTATTTTGCACTCCAGGCCTATTTCAAGAATCAAGAAAGATCCCAAATATAGAGCCTAACCTCACACCTAAAGGACCTAGAAACACAGCAGCAAAGCAAGCCCAAAGTCAGCAGAAAAGAAATAATAAAGATTAGAACAGAAATCAACAGTATAGAATCAAACACACACACACACACACACACACACACACACACACACACACACAAAACAGTAGAACAGATGTATCTCACAGCTGGCTTTTTGAAAAAATTAACAAAATTGATAAACCCCTACCAGATTTCTAAGAAAAGAGAGTACCCAAATAGATATAATCATGAATTAAACAGGAGAGATGAGAACCAACACCACAGAAATACAAACAAGTATTAGAGAATACTATGAAAAATCATATGCCAACACACTGGACAATCTGGAAGAAATGGACAAATTCCTAGACACCCACACAGTATCAAAACTCAAACAGGAATAGAAAATTTAAACAGACCCATAACCAGCAAAGAAATTCAATCAGTTATCAAAACTCTCTGAACAAGTAAGAGTCCTGGGCCAGATAGCTTCCCAGGGGAATTCTACCTGAGATTTAAAGCTGAGTTAGTATCTATTTTTCTCAAGTTGTTTCAAAAACTAGAAATGGAAGGAGAGCTTCTGGACTGATTCTATGAAGCCAGCATTACCTTGATCCCCAAACCAGACAAAGACCCCACTAAAAAGGAGAACTAAAGCCCAATATCCCTGATGAACATGGATGCAAAAATTCTCAACAAGATACTAGCAAATCAAATTCAACAGTGTATTAAAAGAATTATTCACCATGATCAAGAGGGACTCATTCTTGGGCTGCAGGACTGGTTCAATATTCGCAAAATCCATCAATGTGATATATCACATTAATAGAAGAAAGGGTAAGAACCATAGGATCCTGTCAATAGATGCAGTAAAAGCATTTGAGAAAATACAGCATCATTTCTTAATAAAAACCCTCAAAGTTGGGATAGAAGGAACATACATTAACATCATAAAAGCTATATACAAAAGACCCACTGCTAATATCATCCTCAATGGGGAAAAACTGAGAGCTTTCCCCCTGATACCAGGAACATAACAGGGATGTCCATTCTCACCACTATTGTTAAACATAGGATTCAAAGTCCTAGCCTCAGCAAATAGACAACAAAATTAAATAAAAGGCATCTAAATTGGCAAAGAAGTCAAACTTTCACTTTTTGCAGATGACATGATACTCTGTGTGGAAAACCCAGAAGACTTAACCAAAAACGTGTTAGAACTGATCCATGCATTCACCAAAGTCTCAGGATATAAAACTGATGTACAGAAATCAGTTGCGGATCTATACGCCAGTTATGAAGCAGCAGAAAATCAAGGAATCAATCCCATTTACAATTGCACCAGAACCATAAAATACCTAGGAATATGTCTAACTGAAGAGGTAAAAGATCTGTTATGCTGAAAACTATAGAAAGCTTGTGAAAGAAATTGAAGAAGACACAAAGAAACAGAAAAACATTCCATACTCATGGATTGGAAGTATAAATGTTGTTAAATGTCAATACTACCCAAAGCAATCTACACATTCAATGCAATACCAATCAAAATAGCACTAGCAATCTTCACAGAGCTAGAATAAACAATCCTAAAGTTTATATGGAACCAGCAAAGACCCCAAACAGGCAAAATAATGTTGAAAAAGAAAACCAAAACGGGAGGCATCACAATCCTGGACTCTAGCCTGTACTACCAAGCTGTAATCATCCAGACAGTATGGTATTGGCACAAAAACAGAAACATAGACCAATGGAATAGAGAACCCAGAAATGTGTGGCCAACTAATCTTTGACAAAGCAGGGCAGAGTATCGAATGGAAAAAAAGACATTCTCTTCAGCAAATGGTGCTGGTCAAACTGGACAGCAACATGCAGAAGAATGAAACTGGACCACTCTCTTACCCCATACACAAAAATAAACTCAAAATGGATGAAAGACCTAAATGTGAGACAGGAGACCATCAAGACAGTAGAGGGGAAAGCAGGCAACAACTTCTTTGACCTCAGCTGCAGCAGCATCTTACTCAACACATATCCAAAGGCAAGGGAAATAAAAGCAAAAAAAAAAAAAAATGAACTATTGGGACCTCATCAAGATAAAACCCTTCTGCACAGCAAAGGAAACAATCAACAAAACTTAATGGCAACTGACAGAATGGGAGAAGATATTTGCAAATGACAGATTAGATAAATGGTTAGTACCAAAAATGCATCAAGAACTTACTGAAAAACAAATAATTCAGTGAAGAAATGGGCAGAAGACATGAGTAGACACTTTTCCAAAGGAGACATAGAAAGACATGGAAGACAGGTGGCTAACAGACACATGAAAAGATGCTCAACATAGTTCATGATCAGGGAAATACAAATCAAAACCACAATGAGATACCACCTCACACCAGTCAGAGTGGCTAAAATTAACAACTCAGGAAACAACAGACATTGGCGAAGATGTGGAGAAATGGGAACCCTCTTGCAGTGCTGATGGCAATGCCAACTGGTGCAGCCACTCTGGAAAACAGTATGGAGGTTCCTCAGAAAAATTGAACATAGAATTACCCTAGGACTCAGCAATAGCACTATGAGCAATTTATCCAAAGGATAAAGGAGTGATGATTCGTAGGGGTACATTCACCCCAATGTTTATAGCAGCACTATCAACAATAGCCAAATTATGGCAAGAGCCCAAATGTCCACCAACTGATGAATGGATAAAGAAGATGTGGTGTGTATGTGTATATGTGTGTGTATACACACACATACACACATATACATACATACATACATACATATATATGTGTATACACACACACACACACACACAATGGAATACTACTTGGTGATAAAAAAAGAATGAAATCTTGCCATTTGCAATAACATAGATTGAACTGGAGGGTATTATGCTACACGAAGTCACTCAGAGAAAGACAAGTATCATATGATTTCACTCATGTGGAATTTAAGAAACACAACAGATGAACATAAGGGAAAGGAAGTAAAAATAATATAAAAACACAGAGAGAGAAACCTTAAAAGACTCTTACATACAGAACAAACTGAGGGTTGCTGGTGGGGTTCTGAGTGAGGGGGGAGTTCTAAAGGGGGAGGGGCATAAGGAGGACACTTGTTGGGATGAGCACTGGGTGTTATATGTAAGTAATGAATCACTAAGTTATATTCCTGATATCATTATTACACTATATGTTAACTAACTTGGATTTAAGTTTTTTTAATGAAAAAAAAAGTTCTGGGAAAAGTGGATAGCTCCACGTAAAAGAATTATACTAAATCACTTCCTTATACCACACACAAAAATACACTCAAAATCGATCCAAGACCTAAAGGTGAGACCTGAAACCATAAACTCCTAAAAGAAAACATAGGCAATTATCTCTTGAACATTGTCCTTAGCAACATTTTTCTAGATCTGTCTCCTCAGGCAAGGAAAAACAAAAGCAAAAATATATTATTGGAACTACACGAAAATAAAAACAGTTTGTGCAGTAAAGGAGGACATTTACAAAACAAAAAGCAACCTGCTGAATAAGAGAAGATATCTGCAAATGATACATCTATATCTGATAAGGGGTTAATAGTCAAAATATATGAAGAATTTATACAACACCAAAAAATCTGATTAAAAAATGGGCAGATCCGAACATTTTTCCAAAAATATACATACAGGTAGCCAACAGATACATGAAAAGATGCTCAGCATCACTAGTCAGGGAAATGCAGATCAAAACCACAATGAGCGATCACCTCACCGTTGTCAGAAAGGTTAGAGTCACCAAGACAACAAGTAACAAGTGTTGGTGAGGATGTGGAAAAAAAGGAAGTCTCATACACTGTTGGTAAGAATGCAAACTGGTACAATCAGTGTTGGAAAACACTACAGAGGTTTCTCAAAAAATTAAAAATATTAGTACCATATGATCCAGTAATTCCACTGCTGGGTATTTACCCAAACAGAATGAAAACGCTAATTTGAAAAGATACAGGCACCACTATGCTTATTACAGCTTTATGTGTACTAGTCAAAATAAGGAAGCAACCTAAGTGTCCATTGATAGATAAGTGGATAAAGATGGGATTATATATACAGATATAGATATAAGTGGATAAAAATGTGATTATATAAGTGTGTGTGTGTGTGTGTGTGTGTGTGTGTGTGTGTGTGTTTATAATGGAGTATTACTCAGGAGAAAAAATGAGATCTTCCCCTTTGCAACATGGATGGACCTATAGGGTATTATGCTAAGTCAAGTCAGACAAAGATAAATACCATTTGTATTTCACTTATAAGTAAAATGTAAAAACAACAACAACAACAACAAAAAAACAAAATGAAGAAGCAAATCCATTAAAACAGACAACTGGTGGTTGCCAGAGGGAAAAGGTTGGAGGCATGAGTAAAGATGGGTCAAAGAGTGGGAGGTACAGGCTTCCAGTTATGGAATGCCCAAGTCACAGGGGGAAAGGTACAGAATATACATTCTTCTCAACTGCAGATAGAATATTTACCAGGAGAGATCACAGGATCAGATGTAAAACAAGTTTCATCAAGTTTAAGAAGACCAAGATCACACCAATTATCTTTTCCAACCACAATATGAAACTAGAAATCAACAAAAACAAAGCTGGAAAATCTACAAATGTAGGAAAACTAAAGACACACACTTGCACAACCAATGTATCTAAGAAGAAGTAAAAAGGGAAAATTTAAAAAACTCCACAAACAAATGAAAATGGGAACACAACATGTCAAAACCTAGGGGATGACGCAAAAGCAGTTTTAACAGAGAAGTTATAGCAATGAGTGCATCTATTAAGAAATTACAGGGGCGCCTGGGTGGCGCAGTCGGTTAGGCGTCCGACTTCAGCCAGGTCACGATCTCGCGGTCCGGGAGTTCGAGCCCCGCGTCGGGCTCTGGGCTGATGGCTCAGAGCCTGGAGCCTGTTTCCGATTCTGTGTCTCCCTCTCTCTCTGCCCCTCGCCCGTTCATGCTCTGTCTCTCTCTGTCCCAAAAATAAATAAACTTTAAAAAAAAAAAAAAAAAAAGAAATTACAAAGATCTTCCAGGGTCATGTGACCACTATTGGTGAAAAAGGTCATCCCTGGCTCCTTTGCCTTTCACAAGAACTAACCGCTATTCAAAAACAAGACACCGCTGAGACCAGAATATGGCAGTCAGGCTGAAGCATCTACCCTCTGCTTCACCGAGACTAACAGAGTACATTACAGGCATAGGAGGAACACCTACATGCTGACTGTTGCCTCCCCAAGAAGTCTCCTCTGGGCTTATACTTCCTCCAGTGGAAAAAGGCGGCCCAGGATGGACTTACAGCTCCCCCAGAATTGTGAGTCACTTGTTAGGACGTCCAACTTCAGTACCACTCCACAAAAATTGCCGGAGTATATTCAGAGCTTGACCGCTGGCAATCTGATTGTGATGGAGAAGGAGGGAGAATCTGCCAACAACCAGCAGTTGAATCTTGGCAGACTGAGTTCCCACCTGTGGCACTCAAGTGGTCCCAAGCAGGAGTTTTGCTCATCTACAGAACCAAGATGGTGATGCTGTCTATTGAAAGGAACTCAGTAGGGTGCAAGTCTGCCTGATTTGCATGCTCAAGTAAGTTCTAGGCTTTGCCAAGCCTAGAGACTGGTCTGTCCCTGGCCACTCAGGGAAGCGGAGTCAAAGGCTGGTCCACTGCTAAGTGTAGCTGCCAGCCCCGCCTCATCAAAAAGGCTGGCAAGAACATCTGCAAGCTGCACAGCTCAGCCATGCAGAAGCACAGAGTGTGCTCCCCCAGTAATTCTATTCAGCCAGGGAACTTGGGGTCTGGGTCAGCTTCAGTCAAAACCACAAACCAAGAGCGTTACCACCTTGAATCTGTTTGTTCTACTTTTCTCAGAAAGGGAACCCTGCCCTTTGCTCATACAGCCTTCAGCTTGCCTTCATCAGAGTACATGGGACGCTATGTAGGCCATTCAACAAGCCTGCTTACAGTGTCACTTAAACAGAAAGTACAGCCCATGGCAATCCCTATCTGCAGAACAAAACCAGTGGCCTTGTATGGCTATGAAATTCAGTGCACAGTCTTGCCTTATTTGGGTCTCCAACCACTTAGCCATGCAGACACTGGGCCCCATCCTGCTGCCCTGCCAAGATAGGAAAGCTACTTCCTAGCCCCACCTACTGCTGAGTGTAATAACCAGACAACCTAGTAAGTGTGACCAGAGAATCCAGTCAACTGCAGGGTCCATCCTACAGCCTTGCTTGGGTGGAGAACAAAGCCAGCAGTCCTGCCCAACATCTCTCAGCTGGCACCCCCTCATACAACCTTAAGGCTTGGACAGCGGCCAGGCCCCCAAACAGACCCTGATAACAGGCCCCACCTGCCCGAGGATATTATAGGCAGACATGTCCAGAAAATGAAATTCAGCTGAACAGTAAAAAACTGTCTTTGCCAGAGTGAACATGTAAAGCCTGGGAGAGGAGACTGCTTGTTCAAATGCACAAATACCAAGGTAAGGAATCTAGGAGCCCAAAAAAGTAAGGGAAATCTAAAACCACTAATCAAGTTTTAATAACTGACCCTAAACAAACCGATACCTATGAACTATCAAAAAAAAAAAGATCTTAGAACAACACTCTTGAGGTTTAGTGAACTACAAGAACACACAACTTTAAAAAAAAAAATAGGAAAACAATGCATGGACAGAATTAGAAGTTCAAAAAAAGATGCCATCCAAAACAAAACAACAAAAAACAAAAAACAGCCCGAGGCCAGAAGATAAAAATTACAATGAATGAAATGAAGAATGCGATCAAGTGCTTCATGGGTGCTTGGGTGGCTCAGTCAGGCGTCCTACTCTTGATTTCAGTTCAGGTCATGATCTCACAGTTCATGGGTTTGAGCCTGCATCAGGCTCTGCATGGGCAGCATGGACCCTACTTGGGATTCGCGCCCCCCTTCTTTGCCCCCCCCCCCTTTGCTCATGCTCTCTCTCAAAATAAATAAACTTTAAAAAGAAAAAAGAAAAAGAAATCAGTGCTTAAAAAGCAGACTCCACCATTCACAACGAACAATCTGTGACATGGAAGACAGTCAGTGGATCATGCAACTCTTGATCTCAGAGTTATAAGTTCAAGCCCCATGTTGGGTATAGAGATTACTTAAAAATCAAATTTTGGGGGGCATCTGGGTGGCTCAGTTAAGTGTCGGATTCTTGGTTTCGGTTCAGGTCATCATCTCATGGTGCATGGGATCGAACCCCACATTGGGCTCTGCGCTATGCAGAGCCTACTTAGGACTCTCTCTCTACCTCTCTCTGCCCCTCCCCCCTCTCTAAAATAAATAAGTTTTAAAAAATACTATCTTTTAATAGAACAGCAAAGTGGGGGCACTTAAGTGGCTCAGTCATTTGAGTGTCCAACTTCGGCTCAGGTCATGATCTCAAGGTTATTGAGTTTGAGCCCTACAGTGGGCTTGCTGCTATTAGCCTGTCAGCACAGAGCCCGCTTCAGATCCTCTATCCCCCTCTTGCTAACCCTCCCCCACTTATGCTCCCCCCAAAATTAAATAATTTTTAAAAGAAAAAACAAGGAGGATAGTCCAAGGAACCAAAAGGAAAAAGAAAATGGTGAAGAAAGAACTTATGAGACATCCATCAAAAGAATGTCATTATTTTTTCATTTTATGTTTATTTTTGAGAGAGAGAGAGACTGAGTGAAAGCAGGGGAAGGGCAGAGAGAGGGAGGAAACATAAAATCCAAAGTAGGCTCCAGGCTCTGACCTGTCAACACAGAGCACGACACAGGGCTCCAACTCACAAAGCATGAAACCATGACCTGAGTTGAAGTCAAACACTTACCCCACTGAGCCAAACACACAGCCCAAAAGAATTTCAAGAAAAAAGGGACAGAAAATAAATATACCTTATAAAAAAATGTATCAAGTAATAATGACTAAAAACTTCCCAAACCTGGTAAGAGAAATGGACATCCAAACCCGAGGTCCAAATAACTCCAAAGAGGTTGATCCCAAATAGTGCTAGACCAAGACATGTTGTAATAAATTGTCACAAGACAAGGACAAAGAAAGAATTTTGAAAGCATCAAGAGAAAAGAGAGAAGTTACATACAAGGGAATACCCATAAGACTGTGAGTGACTTAAAGCACCTTAAGAATGGGATGATTTAGAGGTACCTGGGTGGCTCAGTCAGTTAAGCGGCCGACTTCGGCTCAGGTCATGATCTCACGGTCCGTGAGTTCGAGCCCCGCGTCGGGCTCTATTCTGACAGCTCAGAGCCTGGAGTCTGCTTCAGATTCTGTGTCTCCCCCTCTCTCTGTTCCTCCCCTGCTCTGACTCTGTCTCTCTCTCACTCTCTCAAAAATAAAGATTAAAAAAATTAAAAAAAAAAAAAAAGAAAGAAATCAAAGGCTTTCCCAAATAAACAAAAATTGAGGGATTTCATTACCACTAGACCTGCCTTACAAGAAAAGATAAATGAAATTCTTTGAGTGGGAGTAAAGGGACAGTGATCACCACCATAAAAACCTAAGAAGGTAGCTTAAATTCACTGGTAATGATAAATATATAATCAAAGTTTGATTCTGTAATATGGTTATAATGAAATGTAATTCAATTACAACTCTAGTTTAAAACTAAGGAACAAGTCTTGTAAAAATAACCATAACTACAATTATCTGATATTAGTTAGTTACAAAATATGTTTTAAAAATATAAACTGTATCAATGACCTAAAATATGAGGGGCAAAAGTAGTTAAAATGTCAAGTTTAGGAAATTCTATTGTAGTTACAATTTTATCAGTTTAAAAGACTTAACAGGCGCCTGGGTGGTTCAGTCGGTTAAGCATCCAACTTCAGCTCAGATCATGATCTCACAGTTCGTGGGTTCAAGCCCCGCATCAGGCTCTGTGCTGACAGCTCAGAGCCTGGAGCCTGCTTCAGATTCTGTGTCTCCCTCTCTCTCTCCGTCCCCTGTTTGCGCTCTCTCTCTCAAAAATAAACGTTAAAAATTTTTAAAAAACCGTTTTAAGATATTTTATGTAAGCCTTATGGTAACTTCAAGGGACAAACCTATAATACTTAACATTAAACAACATGATAAAAAGTCAAAGGAAACGGCTATCAAAAAATATCAAAACATTTTCTTAAAAGACAGCCGCACAAGAAACAGGAAAAATTAATCTATACAACAGCCAGAAAGTAACAAAATGGTAACACTAAGTCCCTACCCATCGATAATTACATGTCAACAGTTAAATTCTCCAAAAGACATACAATGGCCAAACTGATCTTTTAAAAACATCCAGTGATATCCTGCCTACAAGACATTCACTTTAGCCTTAAAGGTGTACATAGATTAAGAGTGAAGGGACAGAGGTGTGTCTGGCTGGCTCAGTTGGTGGAGCAGGCAACTCTTGATCTCAGAATTGTGAGTTCAAGCCCCACATTGGGTATCGAGATTACTTACAAATAAAATCATTTTTTTAAAAAGTGAAGGGATGGAAAAGATATTTCAAGTAAAAGGTGATCAAATAACAAAAAATGACAACAAAAACAAGGTAGCCACACTTTAATCAGACAAAATAAGCTACAAATAGTAAAGAAACTAAGAAGACCATTATATACACTGATACAGGGCTCAGTCCTTCAAGAAGATACAACCTTGTAAATATGTATGCACCCAACATAGAGGCGCCTAAATGTATCCAGCAAAAACCAACGGAACTAAAAGCAGCAAAACAGCAATACCCCACTCTTAGCAATTTCTCTGTAATTCTGAGAATCAATAAGCAAACAGTGAATTTCAACACTATAAACCAAATGGACCTAAAACACATACAGAACATTCCTCTGACAAAAACAGCATATACATTGTTCTCAAGCTCACACGGAGCATTTAGAGAACAGACCACCTGTTAGGCCACAAAACAAGTCTTAGCACATTCAGGAAGACTGGAATGATACCCACTATCTTCTCTGAACACCATGGCATAAACCTAAAAAATCAATAGGAGACAAACAGGAAAATTAACAAATCCATGGAAACTTTGAACCACCAGGGATTCAAAAAAGCAATTCAAAGTGATAAAAAGCATTCCGAGACATGAAAATGTAAACACAACACCAAAACTTAGGAGATACAGCAAAACCAGACCAAGGACTTACGTGGTGCTACCACAGCATAGAAGATCTTTTCCCTTCTCTCCACTCTGTATGTGTCATCAGTTCTGAAGTAAGTCTCTTCTAGGCAGCATATAGATGGGTCCGTAATCTATTAAAGATTTAATCCATTCATCTCGTGACTGGAGCATTTAGACCATTTACATTTAAGGTAATCACTGACAGGTACGTACTTCTTACTATTTTCTTCATTGCTTTCTGGTGGTTTTTGCTGTCCTTATCTGTTCCTTACATCTCTTGCACGCCTCCCTTTTTATTAGTGACTTTGTTTAGTGTTATGCTTGGAGTCCCTTCTCTTCATTTTTGTGTTTCTACTCTTAAGTTTTTGGTTTGTGGTTACCATGAGGTTCATAGATAACATCCTAAGTATTTAGCAATCTATATTAAGTTGATGGTTGCGTATGTTCGATCACATTCTAAAAGCACTACATTTTTACTGCCCTCTCCATATTTTACACATGTCGTATTTTACACCTTTTTATTTTGTATCCTAATTTTTTAGATTTTTAAGTTTGTATTTTAACCTTCATACTTACAATGAATCATCTATTCCCTTCATTCTGTTTGTATTTACCCATGAAATATTTTCCTTTCCTAACCTTCTTACTTCTAGTTTACAGCCTCTTCACTTCTGCTTCAAGATTCTTTTAGGGGCACCTGGGTGGTTCAGTTGGTTAAGCACCCACCTTTGGCTCAGGTCATGATCCCACGGTTTGTGAGTTCGAGCCCCACATTTGGCTATCTGCTATCAGCACAGAGCCCACCTTGGATCTTCTGACCCCCCGTCCCACTTCTCTCTGCCCCTTCCCTGCTAGTGCTTCTTTCTCTCTTAAAAATAAGCCAACATAAAAAATTTTTTGATAAAGATTCTTTGGAGAGAAGTGGAGGGGCCAAGATGGCAGAGCAGCATGGAACTTTTTTTTTTGCCTCTCTCATCCCTGAAATGCAGCTAGATCAACACCAAACCATCCTGCACACCTAGAAAGCTGATTTGAAGATTAACGCAACAATCTGCACAACTTGAAACACAGAACTCAGCAGGTACGTGGTGCGGAGAGGTGAACTGGGGAAAAGAGAAGCCGTGGAAAGCAGTGAACTGTTTTTGCTTCTGCAGAGAGGACAGAGATGGGGGGAGAGTACAGGAAAAGCACTCCCCCCCCCACCCTGGAAAGCAGCTGGAGATGAAGAGAAACAGTGGACTGAACAAAAAAGGGAGAAAGGAGAAAGGGACTGGAAAGGACTAAACAAATCAAGGGAGAAAGGAAAGACGGTTTAAATTCCAGTAAGAATGTATAAACAGGGAGAGCACAGAGTCTGAAACCCCACAGCTCGATACATGGCAGAACTCTGGTGAGAAGGGTGAATCCCCAGGAGCAGACAGAGAGGTCTGAGGGGTCCTCAGGCCACACAGGGAGAGGTGGTTTCCCTGATGGGAGGATATTTGGTAGAGGCTATGCAGCCTCCCCACAGGCAAAGGCCCCAGGAGACCCCAAATAACAGCCACATTCACTGGGGTTGGAGCAAGGATGGTTAAGGGTGAAACATGGCGCCAGATGTGTGTTGTGATTTACCATGATCCCTGAAACACAACTGCCACATGATCACACGAACTTTTTCTGGGGTGGGCTGGCACCCACTTGCAGTCTCTGGGCATCTGCACCAGCAGGGTTGCACGAATGTACTAGGGGGCAGGCCAGCACCCTGCCATTGCTCAGTGAGACCCTCCCCCAGAGAATCCGAGCTGGTCAAAGCCCCAGGTCCCTCAGAAGTGAGGGGTTTGGAAACAAATCCCCATCTGAGATAAAATTCAGGAGGGAGGTGTCACCTGGTAGGCTGACTGCTTGGTCATGGACAGTGCATACAGCGGAGTGGATCAAAGCTGGAGACAAACAAGGGTGCTTGATTACCAGTCTACAAGAGCACAGAATTCTGATACTAGAGACTGGGTAGCTGGGTAACACCATTTTCACCCCTCCCATGCATGGGCATACATTCCTACATGTGCCACAACATTCCACCCCAGTAAACTAAGCAGCGCCATCTAAAGGAGAACCGAGCCACTACACCAAACCTAGCCCAAGTGGGCCAACTGTGCTCTACACCAACACCACACATCTCTCCGACTGCTTAGTTTGCAGACTATAAAGTGCTTCATAGTGTGACTTCTAGGGGAAATGATGTCATTTCAATCATCTTTCATTCTGTTTGCTGGTCCATCTATTCAATTTTTTCTTTTTCCTGAAAACAGGAGGAGAAAATTTTTTATTTTCTGTTTTTATAACAAGATTTAATTTTTTCTACTATATTTTTTACTTTTTTGTGAATTTTTAAAATTCTATTTTACTTTCATTTCATTTTATTCTATTTTATTGCATTCATTTTTTTTTAATTTTCAAACATTTTCCTTTTTTTCCCTTTCCCCCCCCCCACTTTTCTTCTCTTTCCCCTTTTTTCTCTATTCTATCAAGCTTCTTTCAACAACCAGACCAAAACACCCCTAGGATGTAGCATCATTTATTCGATTTTTTTGTGTTGTTTTTAATTTTTTAATTTTTATTTTTTGTTGTTTTTTTATTTTATTATTAATTCTTTGTCTTCCTTCAAGATGAATGAAATGAAGGAATTCACCCCAAAACAAAGAACAGGAAGAAATGACAGCCAGGGACTTAATCAACACAGATACAAACAAGATGTCTGAACCAGAATGTAGAATCACTGTGATAAGAATACTAGCTGGGGTTGAAAAAAGCATAGAATCTCTTTGTATTGAGATAAAAAGTAAAATCTACTCAGGACGAAATTAAAAATGGTATACCTAAGTTGCAATCTCAAATGCTGCCACAGCGGCAAGAATGGATGAAGCAGAGCAGCGAATCAGCAAGATAGAAGACAAACTTCTGGAGAATAATGAAGCAGAAAAGAAGTGGGAAACTAAGGCACAAGAGCACAATATAAAAATTAAAGAACTCAGTGACTCATTAAAAAATAACATCTGAATCATAGGGGTCCCAGAAGATGAAGAAAGAGAAAAATGGGTAGAAGATTTAAGTTAGCAAATCATAGCAGAAAACTTTCCTAACCTGGGGAAAGACACAGACATCAGAATCCAGGAAGCACAAACTCTCATTAGATTCAACAAAAAACAAGGCAGCTACAAGGCATATCATAGTCAAATTCACAAAATACTCAGGCAAGGAAAGAATCATGATAGCAGCAAGGGGAAAAAAAGTCCTTAACCTACAAGGGAAGACCCATCAGGTTTGCAGCCAACCTATCTATAGAAACTTGGCAGGCCAGAAAGGAATGGCAGGGTACATTCAATGTGCTGAATCAGCAAAATATGCAGCCAAGAATTCTTTACCCATCAAGTGTGTCATTCAAAATAGAAGGAAAGATAAAAAATTTTCCCAGCCAAACAAAAACTAAAAGAGTTCATGACCACTAAACCAGCCCTGCAAGAAATTTTAAGTGGGACTGAGGGGAAGAAAAACAAAAACAAAAAAGACCAATGTAATAAAGACGAGAAAGGACCAGAGACCACCACCAGAAACTCCAGCTCTACAGGCAACATATTGGCAGTACATTCATATCTTTCAGTACTCACTCTAAATGTCAGTGGAAAATAAATAAATTAATTAATTAATTAATTAATTGTGTGTGTGTGTATGTATATCAATGGACTAAGTGCTCCAATCAAAAGACATAGGATAACAGAATGGATAAGAAAACAAGATCCACCTATATGCTGTTTACCAAAGACCCATTTTAGACCTAAAGGCACTTTCAGATTGAAAATAAGGGGATGGAGAACCAACTATCATGTTAATAGTCGCCAAAAGAAAGCCTGTATAGCTATACGTATATCAGACAATCTAGATTTTAAAATGGACTGTAACAAGAGATGAAGAAAGGCATCATATCATAATTAAGGGGTCTATCCACCAGGACGACCTAAGATTTGTAAACATTTATGCTCCAAGAAATGTAAACATTTATGAGAGCACCCAAATATATAAATCAATCACAAACATACAGAAACTCATTGATAATAATACCATAATAGTAGGGGACTTTAACACCCCATTTACAGTAATGGGCAGATCCTCTAAACGGAAAACTAACAAGGAAACAATGGCTTTGAATGACACACTAAACCAAATGGACTTAACAGATATATTAACAGAATATTTCATCCTAAGCAGCAGAATACATATTCTTCTTGAGTCCACATGAAACATTCTCCAGAATAGATCACATACTGGGACACAATTCAGTCCCAGATTGAGATCATACCATGAATATTTTCAGACCACAGCACTATGAAACTGGAAATCAACCACAAAAAATTTGGAAAGATAAAAAAACCACTTGTAGACTAAGGAATATCCTACTAAAGAATGAATGGGCTAAGCAAGAAGTTAAAGAGGAAATTAAAAAGTACATGGAAGCCAATGAAAATGCTAACATCACAGCCCAAACCTCTGAGACACAGCAAAGGCAGTCATAAGATGAACGTACATAGCAATCCAGGCCTTCCTCAAGAAGGAAGAAAGGTCTCAGATACAGAGCCTAACCTTACGCCTTAAGGAACTGGAAAAAGAACAGCAAATAAAACCCAAAACCAGAAGAAGACAGGAAATAATAAAGATTAGAACAGAAATTAATGCTATCGAAACCAAAAAAACAGAACAGATCAATGAAACCAGGAGCTAGTTCTCTGAAAGAATTAACAAAATTGATAAACCCCCAGCCAAATTAATCAAAAAGAAAAAGGAAAGGACCCAAATAAATAAAATCAAGAATGAAAGAGGAGAGATCACAACCAACACAGCAGAAATAGAAATAGAATATTATGAGCAATTATACATCAGTAAAATGGGCAATCTTGAAGAAATGGATAAATTCCTAGAAACATATAAACTACCAAAACTTAAACAGGAAGAAATAGAAAATCTGAACAGACCCATAACCAGTAAAGAAATAGAATTAGTAAAAAAAAAAAAAAAAACAAACTCCCCAAGAGTCCAGGGCCAGACGTCTTTCCAGGGGACTTCTACCAAACATTTGAAGAAGAGGTAACACCTATTCTTTTGGAGCTGTTCCAAAAAATAGAAATGCAAGGAAAACTTCCAAACTCTTTCTATGAAGCCAGCATTACCTTGATTCCAAAACCAGATAAAGACCCCACTAGAAAGGAGAACTACAGACCAATTTCCCTGATGAACATGGATGCAAAAATCCTCAACACATATTAAAAGAATTATTCACCATGACCAAGTGGGATTTACACCTGGGATGCAGGGCTGGTTCAATATGCACAAAACACTCGATGTGATACATCACATCAATAAAAGAAAGGAGAAGAACCATATGATCTTCTCAGTAGATGCAAAGAAAGCATTTGACAAAATACAGCATCCTTTCTGGAACCCTCAAGAATGTAGGGATAGAAGGATTATACCTCAAGATCATCAAAGCCATATATGAAAGACCCACCAGTAATATCACCCTCAATGGGGAAAAACTGAAGACTTTTCTTCCTAAGGTCAGGAACACTACAGGGATGTCCACCCTCACCACTGTTATTCAACATAGTGCTGGAAGTCTTAGCCTCAAGTAACACAAAGGAATAAAGTAACACAATCAAGTAACACAAAGGAATAAAAGGCATCCAAATCAGCCAGGAGGAACTCAAACTTTCACTGTTCACAGACAACATGATACTCTATATGAAAAACCCAAAAGATTCCACCAAAAAACTGCTAGAACTGATCTAGGAATTCAACAAAATCACAGGATATAAAATGCACAGAAATTGGTTGCATTCCTATGCACCAATAATGAAGCAACAGAAAGAAAAATTAAGGAATCGACCCCATTTACAATTGCACCAACAACCATCAAATACCTAGGAATACATCTAACCAAAGAGGTGAAAAATCTATACAGTGAAAATTATAAAACACTTATGAAAGAAATTGAAGTAGACACCAAAAAAAAAAAAAAAAAGGAAAAATATTCTATGTTCGTAGGTTGGAAGAATAAATGTTGTTAAAATGTTGATACTACCCAAAGCAATCTACATATTCAATACAATCCCTATTAAAGTAACACCAACATTCTTCACAGAGCTAGAACAAACAATCCTAAGATTTGTATGGAACCAGAAAAGATCCCGGATAACCAAAGCAATCCTGAAAAAGAAAAATCAAAGCTAGAGCGATCACAATCCCAGACTTCAAGATGTATTACAGAGCTGTAACCATCAAGACAGTATGATATTGGCACAAACACACTCATATCAATGTAACAGATAACCCAGAAATGGGCCCACAAACAAATGGCCAATTCATCTTTGACAAAGCACAAAATCCAATGGAGTAAAGAAAGTCTCTTGAGCAAATGGTGCTGGGAAAACTGGACAGTGACATACAGGAAAATGAACGTGGACCACTTTCTTACACCGATACAAAAAGAAACTCAAAATGGATGAAAGACCTCAATGTAAGACAGGAAGCCATCAAAATCCTCGAGGAGAAAGCAGGCTAAAACCTCTTTGATCTTGGCTGCAGCAATTTCTTATTCAACACGTCTCCGGAGGCAAGGGAAACAAAAGCAAAAATGAACTACTGGGACCTCATCAAAATAAAAAGCTTCTGCACAGAGAAGGACACAATCAGCAAAACTAAAAGACAACCGACAGAATGGGAAAAGATATATGCAAACAACAAGTATCCAAAATCTATAAAGAACTTACCAAACACAAAACCCAAAAAACAAGCAATCCATGAAGAAATGGGCAAAAGACATGAATAGCCACTTCTGCAAAGAAGACATCCAGATGGCTGACACATGAAAAGATGCTCCACATGACTCACCATCAGGGAAATACAAATCAAAACCACAATAAGATACCACCTCACACCAGTCAGAATGGTTAAAACAAACAACTCAGGCAACAACAGATGTTGGCAAGGATGCGGAGAAAGAGGATCTCTTTTGCACTGCTGGTGGGAATGCAAACTGGTACAGCCACTCTGGAAAACAGTATGGAGGTTCCTCAAAAAATTAAAAATAGAACTACCCTATAGCCCAGCAATTGTACTACTAGGTATTTACACAAGGGATATAGGTGTGCTGTTTCAAAGGGGCACATGCACCCCACCGTTTTTAGCAGTGCTATCAACAATAGCCCAAGTATGGAAAGAGCCCAAATGTCCATCGACAGATGAATGGATAAAGAAGTGGTAGATATATATATACAATCAATTATTACTTGGCAGTCAGAAAGAATGAAATCTTCCCATTTGCAACAATGGGAAGATTGGATGGAACTAGAGGGTACTATGTTAAGTGAGATTAGCCAGTCAGAGAAAAACAAGTATTATATGACTTCACTCATATGGGGAATTTAAGATACACAACAAATAAACATAAGGGAAGGGAAGCAAAAATAATATAAAAACAGGGATGGGGACAAAACCTAAGAGACTCTTAAATACAGAGAACAAACTGAGGGTTGCTGAAGGGGTTGTGGGAGGGGGGGGATGGGCTAAATGGGTAAGGGGCATTAGCAAGGACACTTGTTGAGATGAGCACTGGGTGTTATATGCAGGGGATGAATCACTGGAATCTACTCCTGAAATCCTTATAGCACTATATGCTAACTAAATTGGATATAAATTTAAAAATAAATTAATTTTTAAAAATATTCTTTTAATCTTTTGACTTTTGTTTGCTTTTGTTTTTGCTTTGTTTGTTAAGGCCAGTGTAGTGGTGATGAACACCTTTAGTTTTTGTCTGGACAGTTCTTTTCTTTTTCAATTCTGAATCATGCAAAGCAGAGTATTTGTATTTGTAGAATTTTCATTTCCACACTTTGAATATATCCTACCATTCATATGTGGCCTGCAATATTTTTGTTGAGCCATCAGTTTATAATTTTATGGGGTTTTCCCTTATAGGTAACTAGTTGCTTTTCTCCTGCTGTTTAAAAAAAATCCTCTTTACCTTTAACCTTTGACATTTTAATTCTTAAGTGTCATAGTGTGGATCTTGGGTTCATCACTTTAAGGCTCTCTGTGCTTCCTGGACCTGGGTATTTGTTTATTTACCCACAATGGGAAATTTTCAGCTATAAATTCTTAAGTTTCATGCCCCTTTTCTTTTTCTTCTCCTTCAGGTATACTGAAGAAAATGGAAGAGGACATGAACAAACAAAAAGATATATTATTCTCACATATTGGAAGAATTGATATTGTTAAAATGTCCTTATTACCCCAAGCAACCTACAGATTCAACACAATCCCTATCAAAATGCCCATGGCATTTTTCACAGGACCAGAATGAATAATCCTAATCCACAAAAGACTCTGAATATCCAAAGCAACCTTTAGAAAGCAGAACAAAGTTGAAGGTATCACAATCCCCAATTTAAGGTAAACTGTAAATCTATAGTAATCAAAACAGTATGGTGCTAGACACAAAAATGGACACATAGCTAAATAGAACAGGATAGGGGCGCCTGGGTGGCTCAGTAGGTTAAGCATCTGACTTAGGCCCAGGTCATGATCTCATGGTTTGTGGGTTCGAGCCCCGCATCAGGCTCTGTGCTGACAGCTCAGAGCCTGGAGCCTGCTTTACATTCTGTGTCCCTCTCTCGCTCTGACCCTCCCCCGCTCATGCTCTTTCCCTCTCTCTCAAGAATAAATAAACATTAAAAAAATTTTTTTAAATAAATAAATGGAACAGGATAAACAGCCTAGAAATAAGCCCACAGCTATATGGCCAATTAATCAATGACGAAGGAGGCACAAATATAAAATGGAGAAAAGACAGTCTCTCCAATCAATGATGCTAGGAAAACTGGACAGCTACATCCAAAATAATGAAACTGGACCACTTTCTTATACCATACAAATAAATCCAAATGAACTGAAGACCTAAATATAATACCTGAAACCATAACACTTGTAAAAACAAAACAAAAACAAAAACAAACAAAAATTAAAAACAAAACAAAACAGGCAATAATCTTTTGTACTTAAGCCTTAGCAACATTTTTTCTGAATCTGTTTCCTCAGGCAAAGGAAACAAAATCAACAATAAACAATTAGGACTACTTCAAGCTAAAAAGATTTTGTACAGAAGAGAAAACCATCAACAAAAAGGCCACCTACTGAATGGGAGAAGGTATTTACAAATCAAATATCCAATGAGGGGTTACCATCCAAACTATTAAAGCACTCCTACAACTCAACACCAAAAGATATTGTATAATAATAATAATAAAGCAAATTTTTTAATGGGCAGAGGATCTAAAGATACATCTATCTAAAGAAGACATACCAATCGTCCCACGGGTATTTCCCCAATGAAAATGAAAACACCAGGGGTGCCTGGGTGGCTCTGTTGGTTAAGTGTCCGAATTTAGCTCAGGTCATGACCTCACAGTTCATTAGTTCGAGCCCTGCATCAGGCTCTGTGCTGACAGCTCAGAGCCCGGAGCCTGCTTCAGACTCTGTCTCCCTCTCTCTGCCTCTCCCCAACTCATGCTCTGTCTCCATCTCTCAAAAGTGAATAAATGCTAAAAAAAAAAAAAAAATTGTTAATTAACATTTTTAAAAATTAAAAAAATAAAACACTAATTCAAAAAGATAAATGCACTTCTATGTTTACTGAAGCACTATTTTAAATATGAATATATGTAAGTAACCTAAGTGTCATCAACAGATGAACGCAGAAGTGCCTTCCTGGCTCAGTCAGGAGAGCATGCAACTCTATCTTGGGGTTTTTTTAAAAATGATCCATACATAAAGATGTGGTAGTAATAATAATAATAAAGATCTAATAATACAATACTAATCAACCACAAAAAAAACATGAATTCTTGCTGTTTATGCCAACATGGATGGGTCTACTGGGTATTATGCTAAGCAGTTCATCATAGAAAGACCAATACCTTAGGATTTCACCTATATGTGGAATCTAAGAAACAAAACTAACAAGAAAAAAAAAAATCATGGCGCCTAGGTGGCTTAGTCAATTGAGCGTCCAACTCTTGATTTTGGCTTGGATCACGATCCCAGGGTCATGGGATTGAGCCCTGCCTTGGGCTCTATGCTGAGTATACAGCTTGCTTGGGATTCTTTCACTGTCCAACTCTTTCTCCCTCCCCTGCCTGCACACTAAATCAATAAATCAGTGAATCGTAGTCTGATAACCTGAAGGTCATCATGATGGTTTAATCTCAAAATTACAAAATAAAACTGCCTCCAAGCAAAGAAAGGAAAGAAACCAAAGACACAAGCACACGGAAAGGTACACAATTTTCATGGAGTAAAAACAAAAACAAACAAAAAAACACTGTTAAAATATCCATACTACCCAAAGCCATCTATAATTCAACACAGTATCTGTCAAAACTCCAACAACACTTTTTACAAGTAGAAAACACAGTTCCACAATTTATTGGAACCACAAAAGACCCCAAATACCCAAAGCAATGCTGAGAAAGAAGAACAAAGCTGGAGGCATCACACTTCCTGATTTCAAACTATGCTACAAAGCTATAGTAGTCAGCACAGTATGGTACTGGCATAAAAACAGATACATAAACCAATGAACAGAATCAAGAGCCCAGATATAAACTCATGCATATATGATCACTAAGATTTGGCAGGGGAGCAAAGAGTAAAGACAGTCTCCAATAAAAGGTGTTGGGAAAATTGGATATTAACATGGAAAAGAATAAAAACTTCCATCTTAGGAAAAGTCAACTCAAAGTGGAACAAATACTGTAGAACTAATACTGTAGAACTCTTAGAAAAAAAACATAGGGAATAATGTACTCAACATTGGACTTGGCAATGAGTTTTTAGACCGAACACCAAAAGTACAAATAGCAAAAACAACAAAATCAACAAATGGGCCTATAAACTTGAGAGATTCTACACAGCAAAACTAACAATTACCAAAATGAAAACACCACCTACAGAAAGGGAGAAAATACTTGCAAAACATATTGAATAAGGGATTATTATCTGAAAAATATTTTTAAAAACTCACAAAACTCAGTAACAAAAAAAAAATAATTCAACTTAAAAATAGGCAGAGAAAGTAAACGGACATTTTTCCAAAGAAGACATCTAAATGCCAATAGATCCATGAAAAGATGCTCAACGTCACTAATTATCAGGGAAATACAAATCCAAACCACAGTGAGCTATCACCTCACGCCTGTTAGAAGGGCTCTCATCAAGAAGACAAAACAAACAAACAAACAAACAAACAGATGTTGGTGAATATATGGAGAAAAGGGAAAGTTCGAACACTGCTGGTGGGAATGTAAGTTGCTTCAGTCACTATGGAAAAAATAGTATAGAGATTCCTCAAAAAAATAAAAATAGAATCACCATATGACCCAGCAATCCTGCTTCTATATATATATGCCCCCCCCCAAAAAAAATCAATGCAGATTATCAAAAAGATGTATGCATGGTCATATTTATTGGAGCTTTAGTCCCAACAGCCAAGATAGGCAAACAACCTAATCCATTTATCTATTGATAGACAATTAGGAGTATATACTACAGGGACATCTTGGTGGTTCAATCATTAAGTGTCTGACTGGATTTCAGCTCAGGTCATGAGCTCACAGTTTGTGAGACTGAGCCCTGCATCAGACTCTGTACTGACAGCTTGGAGCCTGCTTGGGATTCTCTCTCTCTCTCTCTCGCTCTCTCTCTCAAAATAAACATTAAAAAAAGAGGATGTGCTACACACATGCAATGGAATATTGGTCATAAGAATGAAATCCTGACGTTTGTGACAACAGGGATGGACATCGAGCACATTATGCCAAAGACGAATACTCTCATATGGAATCTAAAAATAAAAATAAATCCAATAACAAAAAAGAGTATAATGGTGTTTACAAGTGAATTGGGGCTAAGACTAATGATGTTTAAGTTTACAAATTTAGGGGCACCTGGATGGTTCAGTCAGTTGAGGGTCCAACTCTTGCTTTAGGTTCAGGTCATGATCCCAGGGTGGTGGGATTGAGCCCCATGTTGAGGTCCTTGTCAGGACTGGAGCTTACATTCTCTCTCTGCCTCTGCCCCCAATCCCTGATTGCATGCTCTTAAAAAAAAAAAAAATCCAGGGGCGCTGGGTGGCTCAGTCGGTTGAGCGTCCGACTTCAGCTCAGGTCACAATCTCACGGTTCGTGAGTTCGAGCCCCGCGTCAGGCTCTGGGCTGATGGCTCAGAGCCTGGAGCCTGCTTCCAATCCTGTGTCTCCCTCTCTCTCTGCCCCTCCCCCATTCATGCTCTGTCTCTCTCTGTCTCAAAAATAAATAAACATTAAAAAAAATTTTTTTTAATCCATCATTAAAGTTTTAAAAGGTTATATTTATGAGTACTAAAATAGCTATATTTCTTATACAGTTTAATAAATACGGTACTAGGATTATGTAATGTGATAAATATCATTACAACAACAATATAGATGTATCAAAGTAACGTGACAGAAGTATACCTTAGATTTACACCATGTTAAACATCAAATTTATCCAATGAAAAGAGGAAAGAAAAATACTGGGGAAGTGGTGTAGGAAAGACTCAGGTATTTCAGAGACCCGTTTAGATCCGTAGTCATTATTGTGCACCATAACAAAATGCATTATATGTAATTTTAAAAAGTTATTTGAAATACATGAACTTTAAATAAAAAATGTGACAGGAGTAAAATAAACTTATTCTGATCATGAGTCTTCGAAGGTGGAAAACAAAAGAGGGAACTGTTGTGCACTGATGGTGGGAATGTAAATTGGTGCAGCCTCTATGGAAAACAAAATGGAGGTTCTTCAAAAAATTAAAAATCTAACTACCATAGGATCCAGCTAGTCCATTTTGGAGCATCTGACCAAAGGAAATAAAATCACTATTTTTTTTTAATGTTTATTTATTTCTGAGGCAGAGAGAGAGAGAGAGAGAGAGAGAGAGAGAGAGATCATGAATGCGGGAGGGGCAAAGAGAGAGGGAGACACAGAATCCGAAACAGGCTCCAGGCTCTGAGCTGTCAGCACAGGGCCCAATGCGGGGCTCGAACTCATGGACTGTGAGATCATGACCTGAGCCAAAGTCGGTCGCTCAACTGACTGAGCCACTCAGGCACCCCTAAAATCACTGTTTCAAAACGGTATCTGCACCCCAGTATTCATTGCAGATTTATAATAGGTGAGACATGGAAACAACCTAACCAACCATCAATGGATAAGTATGATACATACATACACACACACACACACACACACACACACACAGTTAGTATTCAGCCATAGAAAGGATATTCTGCCATTTGCAAGAACGTGGATGAAACTCAACAGCATTATGCTAAGTCAAATAAGTCAGACACAGAAAGACAAACACCGCATGAGCTCATCTCTCTGTGGCATCAAAAAATCTAACTCATAGGGGTGCCTGGCTGGCTCAGTGAGTAGAGCATGGGACTCGTGATCTTGAGGTTCTGAGTTCAAGCACCATAGCTTACTTTAAAAAACAAACAGCAGCGCTTGGGTGGCTCAGTTGCTTATGCTTCCAACTCTTGCTATCAGTTCAGGTCATGATCTCAGGGTTCGGGAGTTCACGCCCTGCATCATGCTCTGCACTGACAGTGCAGGGCCTGCTTGGCATTCTCTCTCTCTCTCTCTCTCTCTCTCTCTCTCTTTCTCTCTCTCACTTTCTCTGCTCCTCCCATGTGCTCTCTCTCTCTCTCAAAATAAACTTTAAAAAAATTAAAAGTGTTTTACTAAGTTTCCAAGTGTTTGGTAATTTTAAGAATTTTCCTGTTGAGTTCTCCTTTAATTCCACTATGATCAGAGAATGTACTTTGTAGGACTTAAATCCTTTTAAGTGTATTAGCATTTGTTTTATGGCCCAGAATATGGTCTACCTCGGTGGACATTCCATGTTCTCTTGAGAAGAATGTGTAGATCATTGGGTAGAGCATTCTAGAAATGTCAACTAGTCTGGTTGTTGATAGTATTGCTCAGGTCCTTTGATGGTCTTAATGATTTTCCATTTGTTCTATCAGTTATGAAAAGAACATACCACAGGAATGTATGGGAAGGCAGAGTGTGCAACAAGCCCTTCCTCACTCCCTCAGGCCACCAGGTCAGAAGACAGAGCCGGTGTGCACTCAGTGCTCACAGTGAGTTCTCAACGGCCCTCACCAGGGGATTCTCTTATGTCTCCAGGGGATTCACCAGGGGATTGTCCTCACCAGGGGACAACAGATTGTCCTATGTCACAGATGCCTAGCTCCAGACATACTCATTTATTCTCCATCTTTCTCTTCACCTTGCCCCTTAAGTTTGAAAGGCAGTTCTGCACACCTATGTTTTGGTTTCCCCACTCAGACGAAGTCGCTGTTAGCCATTACAAGTGAACACAACATCCATTCGCCCAGCCCTGCAGGCTGGAGCCAGACAAAACGATGACAAACTCTTAATTGCTTGACTCCAGTTAGAAGGTTTCTACTGTGACTAAGTTTTTTTATAATTCAGCAGATGTTGGTTAAGCAAGTGTCTACTGTGCCCAAGGCCAAGTTCTGAGTTTATGGTTTAATGTTAAGCCATTAAGAGGGGATTGACTGTATATTCAGAGAGGGGCGGGTTGAAGGGGAAAGAGGAGAAAGCAAAGACCTAGGGACAGAGAACAAGACCAACATTCACCAAAGGGAAACAAACCCACATTCCTTCAAGAAATAGCAAGGGGGAGGGGAGGTTGGCTGCCCTTCTGTGTTTTGGCTCAAGGCAGCTCCCTAGCAGATGGGGGGCTAAGTTTTCTCCAAAGAATAACCTTAGATTGTTTTTGCTTTCCTCACAATTGGCTAAAACCCTGCCCGTGTCTGACTTAGCTCTGGATTATTCAATAGAACGGATACACAAAGAGAAATCACTGCTAATTTACCCTCAGAACCCAAGTCCCATGCCTTGAAAGTAGGCCAGTTTGGTAGAAGCAGTCATGCACCATTCCCTAAGTTCATATGACATTAGTCACTGAAGCTCACTTGGAAAAACATAGGGGCTCGACGGAGCACAGGCTGCATACTGGAAACAGCTCCAGAGTAAGAGGTCAGAACATCAAGTATTTAGCTGTACCAGAACCAGCACACAATAATTACACAAAGTTTCTCTAGTTTTCTGCTTTTCTTCTCCTCCTGAGGAAGCAGTGGAGTCCTCGGCCTGGAGACCCCTTTGCACCCACCTAAGCCTCTTCTGATCAGAAAAGCTTCGAGTAGCAGGACACAGTTGTGTCCGCTACGTCCTGCTGGGGGCCGGGCTATGGAGCCCAATGAGCAGGTGAGAGCCGACCCCACTTCCCATGTGCCCCTCAGAAAGCCATCACGATGATCCCTCTTCCCGAAAATTCTTCACTGCCCAGTCACACCAGCTGATTCTCCTTTTTACCATTTACATAGTTGTTTCCAAACGGCTCACAGTACAAGGCTTGTGGGATTCGATTTTAACTTGGTCTATAAATTATTTTAAAATCTTTTAATATTTATTTTTGAGAGAGAGAGAGAGAGAGAGGGTGTGCGCACGTGGGCCTGCTAGCAGGGGAGGGGCAGAGAGAGAGAGAGAACAGAGAATTTCCAGGGGGCTCTGGGCCGACAGCCAAGAAATCACCAAGCCTGAGACCATGACCTGAGCCAAAGCTGGACTCTCAAGCGACTGATCCACCCAGGCGCCCCTCTATCTATAAAATATTTTAGGAGAACAAGGCAAAATAACTTCCCCTGAATTAAAACAAGAACTGCAAATGTCTACCTCGTCTATCTCCATAGGAATTATTTACATAATCCTGCATGTTCTGGTCCCGAAAAAGATGTTTATCATAACTGCATTTTGACAAGCCAGCTTCTCGTTTATTTTCCTCCTATTAGCGGGATCGTGTAGAACAGTTTTGAACACCACGTTTCTGTACAAGCGGGAAGGATATACATAAAATGTGGGCTAAAAACTGGTACGGCCTCTGTTCTATGAAAGACGAAAAATTCCATTATGGGAGTCAGGAAGTCTAGAAGGTGGACAAAATTTCTGGTCACTTCTAACGTACTGCATTTCCTCATCTTGGTGATCATCCCTCGATTGGTACGACTGATTTTGTTACTTTTATAAAAACAGGTTGACACACATGATCATCAGCACTATAATGTTGTCAGAATACAGAAAGTCAACAGTCCTAATATAGCCCCACTTATTTTGCCTAAATATATTCCTTTTTCTAGTTAAGTTTTATTGTAAAAACTTTTTTTAATGTTCATTCATTTTTGAGACAGCTCAAGCGGAGGAGGGGCAGAGAGACAGGGAGACACGGAATCGGAAGCAGGTTCCTGGCTCTGAGCTGTCAACACACAGCCCTTCGCGGGGCTCACATCCACAAACCACCAGATCATGACCTGAGCCGAAGTCGGAAGCTCAACCGACTGAGCCACCGAGGCACCTCTATTTTTTATTTTTTAAATGTTTGAGAGAGAGAGAGAGAGAGAGAGAGAGAGAGAGAGAGAGAAAGCACATGCATGCAAATGGGGGAGGGGCAGAGGTGGAGGCAGAGAGAATCCCAAGCAGGTTCCATGCTGGCAGCAGAGAACCCAAGGCAGCTTGATCCTAGGAATTGGGAGATCATTACCTGAGCTAAAATCAAGAGACGGATGCTTAACCAACTGAGGTACCCAGGTGCTAAAACTTATTTATTTTTGAGAGAGAGACAAAGTGTTTGACGGTTGGGGGGTGGGGGCGGGGGGAGGGACGGAGGGTCCAAAGTGGGTTCTGTGCTGAAAGCAGAGATTCCACCCCCCCGACACAGGGCTTGAACTCACAAATTGTGACCATGACCTGAATGGAAGCCCAAAACTTAACCAACTGAACCATTCTGGAGTTCCTAAAAATATCCCTTCTGATAAGAAAATGTTAATAGTGGTTACTTGTAAAGAATAGCTCTAGAAATGTAGGGAAATGTGGATTGGAGTAAGGGAAATTTTTATTTTTCACTTTACAAACTTCTGAACTGCTTAAATTCGTGTTCACCATGAATTACTTTACTTACTATAAAACAAGGTAGAACTACAAGTTTTGAAATGGGAAAATCCTGTAAATTAAATGAAGGCAGTAAGTCACATTAACATGAAAAGGAACAGTTAATGTATACACACATACTTTACATACATATTTACATATATACCTCAAAAAAGACTTGTAAAAATAGACCATAATTTCATCGTACTTACCTCTGAGGATGAGAGCAGAGTGAAGAATAATTTATTAGTCTATGTTCTTCCCTATTTGGCTTTTTACAAGTGCATTTACTTACACGTTACTTGCAGTAAAGTGGGGACAATTTCTACAAAACTTTTCCCCCTACTTTAGAAGCTCTCTGCTTTCTCCTGATAACAGCGCTGGGATCTGCTTTTATCTGGTTCAGATGGGCTTTCCAATCACAGGACCCACCCACCTGTCAAGTCAGAGATGGGCGCATGACCCACGACAGGCCTATCAGTTTTTCTCTCTCAGAAATTTGAATCTGGAACCACCTCACACCTATCACTGGCTAAAATCAGCAACTCGGAAACAACAGATGTTGGTGATGATGTGGAGAAACGGGAACCGTCCTGCGTTGTTGCTGGGAATGCAAACTGGTGCAGCCGCTCTGGAAAACAGTGTGGAGGTTCCTCAAAAAGGTAAAAATAAGACTACCCTATGACCCAGCAATAGCACTCCTAGGAATTTACCCAAGGGATACAGGAGTGTCGATTCATAGAGGCACATGCACCCCAATGTTTATAGCAGCACTAACAACAATAGCCAAATGACGCAAAGAGCCCAAACGTCCATCAACTGATGAATGGATAAAGAAGATGTGGTTTATATACACAATGGAATACTACTTGCCAGTGAGAAAGAATGAAATCCGGCCATTTGCAACAACTGGAGGGTATTATGCTAAGTGAAATAAGTCAGGCAGAGAAAGACAGGTATCATATGTTTTCACTCATATGTAGATCTTGAGAAACTTAACAGAAGACCATGGGGGAAGGGAAGGGAAATAAATAGTTTCAAACAGAGAGGGAGGCAAACCATAAGAGACTCTTAAATACAGAGAACAAACTGACGGTTGATTGGGAGGAAGGGGAAAATGGGTGATGGGCACTGAGGAGGGCACTTGTTAGGATGAGCACAGGGTGTTGTAGGTAAATGATGAATCACGGGAATCTACCCCCAAAACCAAGAGCATGCTGTATACACTGTTAGCCAACTTAACAATAAATTATATTTTTAAAACAAGAGAGAGAGAGAAAGAAAAAAAGAAATTTGAATCCGGAGCCAAAACACAAGGGGGCTGGAGACATTTGCAAATGAGTCATCCAAAGCCGGCATCTTATAAGGCTGCCCATGTGCCTCTAGGGCTGTTAACCATCAAGCTTCTTTGGCACCTGACCTGTCCTTCTCAGCACTGGTTTTTCAATTCTTCCTGATGTGTCCTTCCAGTAAATTCGTTAAGAAAAATTTTTTAAAAGCACATGGAGAGAAAGGGAGCACAAATTTATTGAAACCAATAATGAATTTAGGGTTGATCACATTAAGTCCACATTTCCTATAGAACATTGAGGTGACAATGTCTAACAGACTATTAGAAATAAGTATTTGGAAATCAGCAGAGAATAAGAATTAGTGCCATATGTTTAAAAGGTGTAAGATAGGGGCGCCTGGGTGGCTCGGTCGGTTGAGCATCCGACTTCGGCTCAGGTCACCATCTCGCGGTCCATGAGTTCGAGCCCCGCATCAGGCTCTGGGCTGATGGCTCGGAGCCTGGAGCCTGCTTCCGATTCTGTGTCTCCCTCTCTCTCTGCCCCTCCCCTGTTCATGCTCTTAGTCTCTCTTAGTCTCAAAAATAAATAAACATTAAAAAAAAATTTAAAAAAAAGGTGTAAGAGTGAGGGGCACCTAGATGGCTCAGTCGGTTGAGCATCCAACCCTAGCTCAGGCCATGATCTCGCAGTTTGTGAGTTCGAGCTCCACGTTGGGCTCTGTGCTGACAACTCAGAGCCTGGAGCCTGCTTTGGATTCTTTGTCTCCCTCTCTCTCTGTTCCTCCCCCACTCATTCTCTCTCTCTCTGCCCCCCTCAAAAATAAACATTAAAAAGAAATTTAAGAGGTCTAAGAGTGTAGCCCAAGTGTGTGATCCAAGGGAGACAAGAGGGTTAGGGATAGGACTGTGGGAAACACCACCATTTCAAGAAGGGGGAAGACATATCAGACACTACCATTAGCCCATCCTGGTGGAATCTGATGAAGCATGTCATACCCAGTCCTTCAGAGACCTTGAAGGTGATCCCTGATGCACACCTCCTGACGGGGCATTGTTGCATGCTTACAAAGGGTATGATGCCTGGTCATTGTCAGGTCACGTCTAGACAGTGGACCCATAGTACCAAGTAAGAAATTATCCCCAGGACAAGACGCTAGATCTAGACGTGTGGACTGTGAAAGAAGAAGCTTTTGCAACCACTTAAGGTAAAACAACAGAGGACTTTCTCGGTGACCTCTTCCCACCATTACCGTAACACGTAATTCATGGCAAAGAGTTGGGGCCCTCAAAGCAACAGAAGAGCACTTTATGCTTCCCTTCAGAGGTCTCACCTGGACCACTCGATGTCTGGTGACATAGCACATCTACCAATAACACCAGAACAGGCCCCCGGTGGTACCGGGCATTCACGCTGCCCTGTGCCCCCGTCCGCCATATAAATCAGAGGTCACAAGTGATCCGGCCCAGTGGGTTAACTATACACTGGAATCACCTGGGACATTTATAAAAATTGATTCTTCCTCGTGCCTCCGGAGGTTCTGATTTAATTGGCCAGAGGTGTAACCAGGGCCTTAGGAGTTTTAAAAGCTCCCCAGGTGATTCTGATGTTCAGCCAAGGTTCAGAACGCCTGAAGAAGACCATAAATATGTTTTGTTTGACCTGTACTACGGTAGCCCGTACAATATATTTTAAAATTATTTTCCATCAATTAAAAATCAGTAAATTGCATGTACCCCAAATCATCCCGATTTCGGTCTCCTGTTGGAATCTCTGTCCACAGTAGGCCTGCATTCCCACAGGACACCATTCAGCTGCGACGAGTTGCAGTCACAACTTCTGGTGAGCACTTTCTCGGCACTCCTCAGTCCTCCCCACCCTCCCCACCGTCACCAAGCACAGGACCAATGACGCTGCTGCTTACCATCCTGCGTGTGCTGTGGGTGTTCCTACATCAGGGTCAACAGAAGCCCAACACCGAGTATCCTGTATCCTCGTGTCCCACCAGAAGCAGAAAGGAAAGGCAGTCAAGAGGGCCATGCATTTCAAAGGGCGGCCGCCCACTTCAGGTACCCACCCAGCCCCTCCAGCTTAGGGGTAAGTGCCCTTGATTGTTTTCCCAGCAAGAGCACCAAGACGCTTCATAGCCTATATAGCAAAAACCTAAGTGAGAGATCCCAGCTGTAATCATCTTAATAATTAGCTCTCTAATACAAAAATTAAAACAACAACAAACAACGCTGCATTAAACAAGTAAGAAAAATAGGGTTCACAATGGCTCCAGAGAGGGAACCCCAGAAGTGAGGAACTCCAGGAGGTTTGAGGAAATTTGCATTCATTATAAGGGACAAAGGGAGCTGACGCCAAACCTGACGTGTGAGGTACAGAAGCACCAACCTAAGGAGGGGAGGGGAGGTGAAGAGAAGGGAGGAGAGGAGAGGGGAGGAGAGAGGAGAGGAGGGGAGGGGAAGAGAGGAGAGGAGAGAGGAGGGGAGGAGAGAGGAAGAGAGGAGAGGAGGGGGGAGGGGAGGGGAGGAGAGGAGGGGGGAGGGGA
>NW_024412430.1:11501381-11501979 GCF_014898765.1 Herpailurus yagouaroundi | reverse complement strand
GGGGAGGGGAGGGGAGGAGAGGAGGGGGGAGGGGAGGGGAGGAGAGGGGAGGAGAGATTACTACTTTAGAGGTGGAGTGCAGCTTTCCTCCCCAGGAGTTGGGGCCCAATACAGCCAAGCTTGATTTTACTTGAAAAAAGTAAAGGCTGCCTTTTCAAGGCTGCCTACCATTGGTACTTTCCAGATTTGGCTTCTGGGGCTGTGCATACTCTCCTCTCAGCCTGCTCTCTTTCTTCCCTGCTCTCATCTGTTGGGCCAGCTCTTCATGAGGTCAGGCTCCAAGGACTCATGCCCTCACAGTCCTCCCCTCACCAGTGGCGGTGGCGGGGGAGGGGGGGTTGCTGGGACACTCGCGGGGGAGGGGGGGTTGCTGGGACACTCCCATGTGCTCCTACAGTGCCCTAGAGTTACCCTATCACAGCACTTAGGTGGCTTTTGTAGGTACTTTTAAATTATCTCTCTCCTCCCAAAAATCAACTCAAAATGGATTCAAGACTTAAATGTAAGACCTGAAAGTAAAACTCATAGAAGAAAACAGGAGAAAAGCTTCATGACATTTGCCTTGACCATGATTTCTTGAACAGGACACCAAAAGGCA
>NW_024412430.1:11351173-11500981 GCF_014898765.1 Herpailurus yagouaroundi | reverse complement strand
AAAAAAAATTGAAATGGGGATCTTGAAGAGATATCTGTACTTCACAATAGTCAAGCTATGGAAACAACCTAAATATCCATCGATGGATAAGTAGACAGTGATAATGTGCTCTATACATACAATGGAATACTATTCAGCCATTAAAAAGAAGGAAATCCTGCCATAGGTACAACATTGGATGAACCTGGATAGCATTATACTAAGTGAAACAAACCAGTCACGGTGCACAATCCCACTTACGTGTGTTATCTAAAATAATCAAACTCATGGAAATAGTAGAATGGTGCTAGGAGCTGGGGGAGGGAGAAAAGGGGAGTTGCTGTTCAGCAGAAATATGGTTTCAGTTATGCACGATTAGTAAGTTCTGGCAACCTGCTGTACAACATTCCGCCTATAATTAACAATACTGTACTACCATGCAGTTAAAATTTGTCAAGAGGATAGATCTCATCTTAAAAGTTCTCACAATAAAACAATTTGGGGGGTGCCTCGATGGCTCAGTCGGCTAAGCATCCGACTCTCGATTTTGGCTCAAGTCATGATCTCACAGTTTGTGGGTTCAAGCCCTGCAGTGGGCATTGCAGAGCCTGCTTGGATTCTCTCTCTCTCTCTCTCTCTCTCTCTCTGCTCCTCCCGCATTGGCACATGCACTCTCGATCCCTCTCAAAATAAATTTTGCAAAAACAATTCTCTCTCTCCTGCAGGAGCTGCATGAGAACCTGTTTGTTATCAATCTTGTTTACCACTCTGAAATACAACCATGGTGCAATAAATAATGATGGATGGATGGATGGATGGATGGATGGATGGATGGTTGCAGACATAAACGAGGCAAACATGGAACTGGAGGGGAGAACATGAGTGAGACAGAGGAACTGGAGATTCTTACTCAGAGAGCAGGATCTTGTGTTTGAAGGGATTTAAGGAAGAACCATTTAAAATGACAATCAAGTCCAGGGTATAAACTTAGATATCACTCAGGATCCCGACTGAAAAAGGAAACCTCGCTGAGGCAATCCGTAGAGAAAATTAATCCAGGGAGCTCACTGGAAAGGTGACAGGAGAGCTGAAAGAGCTCCTGGGAGAAATGACACAGGCTCTGGATTAGAAAATGCAGGAAGCGCAGACCTCATCAAAATAAAAAGCTTCTGCACAGCAAAGGAAACAACAAAACTAAAAGGCACAACAAAACTAAAAGGCAACCGATGGAATGGGAGAAGATATTTACAAATGACATATCAGATAGTTAGTATCCAAAATCTACAAAGCACTTACCAAACTCAACACCCAAAAAAACAAATAATCCACTGAAGAAATGAGCAAAAAACATGAATAGACACTTCTCCAAAGAAGACATCCAGATGGCCAACTGACACATGAAAAAATGCTCAACATCATCCATCATCAGGGAAATACAAACCAAAACCACAATGAGACACCACCTCACACCTGTCAGAATGGCAAACGTTAACAACTCAGGCAACAACAGATGTTGGCGAGGATGCAGAGAAAGAGGATCTCTTTTGCAGGAATGCAAACTGGTGGGGCCACTCTGGAGAACAGTGCGGAGGTTCCTCCAAAAATTAAAAATAGAACTACCCCATGATCCAGCAATTGCACTACTAGGAATTTATCCAAAGGTTAAAATGCTGTTTCGAAGGGACACATGCACCCCAATGTTTATAACAGCACCATCGACAATAGCTAAAGTATGGAAAGAGCCTAAATGTCCATCGACGGATGAATGGATAAAGATGTGTTGTATATATAGATACAATGGAGTATGACAACGATGAAAAAGAATGAAATCCTGCCATTTGCAACAATGTAGACGGAACTAGAGTGTATTACGCTAAAAAATAAGTCGGTAAGGAAAAGATAGATATCATATGATTTCACTCATATGTGGAATTTGAGAAACACAACAGATGAACATATGGGAAGGAAGGAAAAATAAGATAAAAACAGAGAGGGAGGTAAACCATAAGAGACTTCTGAATACGAAGAACAAACTGAGGGTTGCCGGAGAGGTGGTGGGGTGGGGGATGGGCTAGATGTGTGATGGGCATTAAGGAGGGCACTTGTTGGATGAGCACTGGGTGTCATAGGTAAGAGACGAATCACTGGGTTCTACCCCTGGAGTCAAGACTACACTGTATGTTAACTAATGTGATGGTGACTCAGGATCCACACACAAGTTCACTAATTGTTCGTGGAGCTTCACATCAGAAATGGTTCCTATTAGTTCCCATGGCTTTCACTCAGGCAGGACAAGCGTGCTGGAAGGAAAGGGGGTGGGACGGCACCAGGAAACCTCTGATGCAATTCTTCATTGTCCGGAGACTGTTTCCTTTCCCTCTTCCTCTGGCAAGGCCCTGTCCAGAGCCCCAAGGCCAGGCTGTCTCTCAGTTGGTGTTTTACAAGAAGGGAACGGGGAGCAGTTGTCCCCACCTTAAGCTGAGCCAGCTCTGAACTCTCCCACAATTAAAAATAAATTACCACAGCGTAACCACAGGCGCCTGGGTGGCTTAGTCAGTTAAGCATCTGACTCTTGGTTGCAACTCAGGTCATGATCTCACGGTTTCGAGAGTTCAAGCCCCACATCGGACTCCATGCTGACAGTGAGGAGGCTGCTTGGGATTCTCTGTCTTGCTCTCTCTCTCTGCCCCTCTCCCACTCATGGTGTCTCTGTCTCTCTCAAAAATAAACAAACATTAAACATTTTTTTTTTTAATTTTTAAGTTTATTTATTTTTGAGAGAGAGAGAGAGAGCATGAGCAGGGAAGGGGCAGAGAGAGAGGGAGACACAGAATCCGAAGAAGGCTCCAGGCTCCAAGCTGTCAGCACAGAGCCCTATGGCTAGAACCCATGAACCGCAAGATCATGACCTGAGCAGAAATTGGAGGCTTAACCGACTGAGCCACCCCAGTGTCCCCCAAGACATTTTTTTAATAAAAAAAAATACCACAAATTTAGCAGCTAAAAAAAAAAAAGGAAAGGAAAGGAAAGGAAAGAAAAGAAAAAAAAAGAAAAGAAAAGAAAAAAATGAAAAGAAAAGAAAAGAAAAGAAAAGAAAAGAAAAGAAAAAAATGAAAAGAAAAGAAAAGAAAAGAAAAGAAAAGAAAAGAAAAGAAAAGAAAAGAAAAGAAAAAAGAAAAGAAAAGAAGCGAAACCCCAGCATGACCCCTTCTGGGTCCCAGGGTTCTAGGCAGGGGTGCCTCCTGCTGGACACTGGAGAGATCTGGACTAGTTTTCTTCAGGGACGTCTCCTTCAGGGAGGGGGGGTCAGGACCATCAAAGCTCCCTTTCCCTCAACTCCTACCTCGGCATAATATATTTTAACAACACACATAAATTCATTTCAGTTCATCAACAAGTTCACCTCTGAAAAACAGAAGTAGAAGGAGAACAAAGGTGCCAATTACTTTCATCTGGAAGTCGTGCCCTTATATACTCAGGCTCTTGCCTAAGGCTGAGGAGAGAGAGCAAGGAGGCCCTGTGTCCCACAGAAAGTACTGGAGGGGGTGACAAGTGCATCAGGCTGGGGGGGAGGAGAGAGCTGGCACGCTGTGATGGCCCAGGGTAAAGAAAGGGTAACCCCCTCTTCTTTCCCCTTTTGCCAGACGACCCACTCCTCTGCCCTGCCTGAGTGGTAAGGGGAAGCACCCAGATCAGCCGGAGGGACCCAGCTTCTCAATGATCCTGCAGTCCCCCAAGACACAGACCATTGTCGGTTCTCTGCAAGCCAAAGTGGTCCCAGGGTGCTCTCCGCCCTTGGGGGCCACAGGTGTATGAACATAAATTTTAACATTTATTTAATATTGAGAGACAGAGAGACACAGAGCATGAGCAGGGAAGGGGCAGAGAGGGAGACACAGAATCATCAGAAGCAGGCTCCAGGCTCTGAGCTGTCAGCACAGAGCCCGATGCAGGGGCTCGAACTCACAGACTGTGAGATCGTGACCTGAGCTGAAGTCAGACACTCAACCAACGGAGCCATCCAGGCACCCCTGAATAGAACTCTTAACTAAAGGCAGCATGGCCTACCATGAGGCCAAGCGTGTGACTCGAGTTTGCTAACGGCTGTGTTTGGCACATAGAGTTTCACTTAATCCTCAGGGAAACCTCCGAGGGAAAGGTGTATTCATCCGGTTTTACAGATGAAGAAAACAAACTCAAAGGTTAAAAACTAGGCCAAGGACACATAGCCAGGGGCAGAGCAGGGATCTGAATGCAAAAATAAGGCTTTGGGTCTTTTAATTCAAACTTATACTAGAACAGTGGTAATTCTGTCTCCCTCTAGGGACATTTGGCAATGTCTGGAAACATGTTTGACTGTCACAACTGGATGGGGGAACACGTACTACTGCCATCTAGTGGGTAGAGACCAGGTATGCCGCTGAACTTCAAATGCACGGGACAGCCCCACAACAAAACTGTCCTGTCCACAATGTTAATAGTGCTGCTATTGAGGGACTCTGCTCTATGACAGTGATTACGTTTGACTTGTTTGTTGTTATTAATGATATCTCAAGAATGTAACCTGGGAGAAAAGTCATAAGATGCAAACGATTCTTGTCTAGGAAGGTAACCCAGAGGTCATAGATGCACGTCTGAAGGACACTAATTGATTGTATGTCTGACTTCACAATCTTATTCCACATCAGTCTTCCATCCTCTTTAAACCAGCTTCGCCTTCCTGCTGGTTCCCTATTTCTCTAGGGTGGCCGTTAAAAAAATGCCACACAGTAGGCTGGCCTACACAACAGAAATATATCTCAGTTCTTGAGGCTCGAAGTCCAAGATCAAGGTGTTGGTATAGGTGTCGGTTGGTTTCTTGAGGCCTCTCTTCTTGGCTTAACAGGTGGCTCTTGTACTGCCTTTTCACATGGTCTTTCCTCTGTGTTTACGGGGCCTTGGTGTCTCTTCCTCATCCTTTAAAGAAATCAGTTACATTGGATTAGGACCCCATCTTCATGACCTCATTTAATCTTAATTACCTCTGCAAAAGCTCTATCTTTAGGGGAATCTGGGTGGTGTGGTTGGTTAAGCGTCCGATCTTGGCTCAGGTCGTGATCTCACAGTTTGTGAGTTCGAGCCCTGCATCAGGCTCTGTGCTGACAGTGCAGAGCCTGCTTGGGATTCCCTCTCTGCCCCTCCCCCCCCCTTCTCTCTCAAAATAAATAAACTTTTTAAAAAATGAAATAAAAGCTCTATCTCCAAATCCAGTCACATTCTGGAGTACCAGAGGTTAGAATGGCATCATATGAGTTTTGAAGCACAGTTCAGTCCATAACACTTGTCTAATTAATCTGAAACATATGTAAGAATTATGTTTAGAGAAAGAATGAAATATGGCCTTTTGTAGCAAGGTGGATGGAACTGGAGAGTGTTAGGCTAAGTGAAATAAGCCATACAGAGAAAGAAAGATACCATATGCTTTCACTCTTACGTGGATCCTGAGAAACTTAACAGAAGACCACGGGGAGGGGAAGGGGGAAAAAAAGTTAGGGAGGGAGCCAAACCATAAGAGACTCTTAAAAACTGAGAACAAACTCAGGGTTGAGGGGGGGGGGGGGGGGGGGCAAAGTGGGTGATGGGCATTGAGGAGGGCACCTGTTGGGATGAGCACTGGGTATTGTATGAAAACCAATTTAACAATAAATTTCATATTAAAAAAAAGAATTATGTTTAAATATGTTAATGTATTTGCCTTGCAAATACATCTGAATCCACAAAACCCACGTTTCTACTGCATCAGGCTGCTTCCTTGAGGGCTATCGGTGCATCAACACTAATTCAACAAGAAGAATGACTCTCTAAAGGAATGCTTCAGATATATCACATGCTTCTCTCCTCTGTCCCCTCCACCAGCCTCCACTAAAAGTGTTTTGTACAGTGAGAGGTCTCTGCCTGAAGCTTTCTTCATTTGTCAACTCAAGGTTCAAACACAATCACGCATGGCCCCAAGGGGCCCTGCAGGGACACTTTCTTAGCATATAAATCCAAACCTCCTTTTTCCTGGCTACTGAAAGTGTCGATAATTAGCATAATACTCAACTAATTTACAAGTTTCTTATGTGTTGTCAAAAATATTTTGGAATTACTGATCAATTAATTTGTTGACTATCTTATGAACTTAATCTCTTTTAAGCTCAGAGTCGTGTTATCAAATTGCATTCCAGAACTTGGATTCAGATTCTGGTCCCATAGTCAGTCTCTTGAGACAAACTGCTATTTCTCATCCGTCATTGTAGAAAAATTTGCCCTGGGCAACTGTTGGAGAAGAACATCCTGGGCAATTTCTCTTATCAATCAATCCAAGCAAATGCAACGGACTGGCTTTTCCCCAGAGCTGAAGTCACCTCCCGGCGGTAAATTCAGTGTTAGGCTCTGAGACAGAGCACGAAGGTGAAGCCCGAGGCCAGGTAAGGAGTGAGAAGTTGGAGACAAGTTTTTATTATTGACGGCGCACGGAGGTAGCGCTTATTTCCTAGCTCCCTAGCGAACTCCCACACCCTCTGTCTAATATGCCCTGCCCCCTGGCAGCTGACCAATCAGCTTAGCCCACCCCCTTAGCAACAGCGATTGCTCCAAGGGGCGGGCCTATGAGCCCACCAGAGCCAATCAGAGCCTTTCCTGGGACTGACGTCCCCAAACCAGGGAAATTGCGGCTGTAAACAGCCTGTAGAGCAAGAGCACTGGACCAGAAAACAGGAGGCCTGGCTTCCCCTGGCAGTCCTCTGGCTCCTCGGATTCTGACGTGCTCTCAGAGTGAAGAGCTGCAGATGTTGTGCCGTAGCAAGCAAACTCTCAAACTTGCACAGTTCAAGAAGACCCGCCAAGTGATTTTCGAAACCGGCTGGATCTGGAAGAAATTAAGCCGAGGACAACCCCCTGTCCCCTCCCAAGTCTTTAGGGTAGGCCATTCTCCTTCCTAGTCTACGCAAAGCTCAGCCAGATCATTCCGGCTCCTGCGTTGACACAGAACCTAAGAGTATCTCGGCCACTGGAGATCTTAGAACGTAAGTTCCATGAGACCAAGGAGTCTTGCTTTATTTTGTGCATCGCCATACTACAGCATTAGAACAGTGTCCAGGCATCAATAAAATACTCGATGGAATAAACTCTGACGTCTCAAAGGTTCAATGACTAGCCCATGGTTGCCCCCAGCACGTCACAGTTGGGCCTAAGACTCAGTGACAGAGAAAGGGCAGAGTAACCGTTGAGATCGTACTACGAGCCAAGTACCATTACCACAAAATCTGTATGCTATTTCATTTAATTCACACCACACCGTGTGCCGGGTACCCCCATTATCCCTATTCTACAGGTGAAGCTCAGCTAGCAGGTCACAGAGCAGGGTTATCCATCCATTCCAGGCAACCAGTAACTGAGCACCTGCTACTTACCCAGCACCGTGCCTAGCGCTGGGGAAACCAGAGGTGAAGAGAACAGACGCGGAGCTTGTACGGTAGTGTGGCGAACGTTCAGTTAGCAGGTAAGACGTGAACGAGCAATGGATTTGCCATTTGGGAGGCGTGCTGTGGAGGAAATCAATGGAGAGGAGTGACGGAGGGAAACGGGACAGAGGGAGAAATCTCCTTTAGGTACAGTGGTCCGAGAGAGGCTCTTTAAGGGCGGCACAGGCAGACTGAGGCCTGCAGAGAAGGGGCCCCCTGTGATCAGCTGGAGGAAGAGAGCTTCAGCCAGAACAGCAAGAGCAAAGGCATAAGGCACAGCAGGGCAAGGCAAGGTTAAAGACCAGGAAGTGTGGCAAGAGGGTACAGGATGACTTTGAAGGGGTAAGCAGAGGTCAGCTCTCTTTCCCCAAGAAATATATATATTTATATATAATTCTATCATATTGATTATATAGTTGATGTTAATTAATAACTACATACCAATTATCAAACACTATGTTTATATAATAACTATATAATACTGATTCTACTAGAGTGATTATATAATTATATATAACTTATCTATATTTGCAATACATATTACATCATAAAATACACATATAAGGATATATTGACAATACAAACCACGAAATTTATATAAAATATATATATATTTTTTCAACGTTTATTTATTTTTGGGACAGAGAGAGACAGAGCATGAACGGGGGAGGGGCAGAGAGAGAGAGAGGGAGACACAGAATCGGAAACAGGCTGCAGGCTCTGAGCCATCAGCCCAGAGCCTGACGCGGGGCTCGAACTCACGGACCGCGAGATCGTGACCTGGCTGAAGTCGGACGCTTAACCGACTGCGCCACCCAGGCGCCCCTATATAAAATATATTTATATGAAAGCACATAGATAAAATGTATATGCAATATACACACATTTGCATATAAGTTACTGTATATAAATTATTTAGGTATTATCTATAAAATATATAAAATTTAATAAATGTATATAATAAAATTTTAAATTAAAGAATGGATTATATAAATTATAATTCTCTCTTAAAATAAACTTAAAAAAATTTTTTTTAGTGTAGTTAACAATGTTACATTAGCTTCAAGTGTACAACACAGTGATTCCAAGAGCTTAAACGTCACGCTGTGCTCACCACTGCCCTTCCGTCTGTCCCCATATATCGTTATCACAGTACCACCGACTCCATTCCCGGTGCTGTGCCTTTTATTCTGGTAACTTATTTCATTACTGGAGGCCTGGATCTTCCTCTCCCCCTCACCCATTCTGCCCATCCCTCCACTTCCACCCCCACCCCCCGCCCCTCAGTTAGTTCTCTGTTTACAGGTCTGATTCTGATTATTTATTCGTTGGGTTTGTTTGTTGAGATTCCTCATATGAGCAAAATCATAGGTGTCTCTTTCTCAGTCTGACCTCAGCACAGATTGTGAGGCCTTCATGTTCTCTGCTCTGCTACCCGGAGCCTGCTTCCTTGGCTGCAAAGACAGGGCAGTGACATCCGCTTCGCAGGGAGCAAAACTTGGAGCACGTGCCGGGGTCTCCCGTATGCCCGAACATGCTAAGCACACTGGTGAATACTAGTGCAACTCCCCAAGTATGTAATAGAGTTGTGACGGTGTGAGAAAGGCCTCACTATCAGTGCAACAGCGGCGGGGGCTGGGGCTACTAACCAAAACACTTCCCTTCGCTCTAGTGAGGGCTTCTCAGCCCTGGCACCATTACCATTCTGAACTGGATAATTCTGTGTTGCATGGGGCCATCCTCTCAGTAGCATGTTATCAAACAGCATCCCTGGGCTCTACCCACCAGATGCCAGCACACACCCCCCCAACCCTCACTTCGTTTTAACTATCAAATGTATCTGCAGATCATTTACAGGGGGGACATGGCCTCTCCACGCCTGGAATAGGCATAACAGGTGCTCAATAAAGGACTTACAGTTAACTGAAGGAAAGACAGTATCTCTCATCCAAAAGAATGCCCTGGACAACCTCTCTGATAGCCTGTCAGATCCCACCCCTCCTATTTTTCAAGGCCCAGTGCAAATGCCACTTCTTCCATGAAGGCTTCCTTGATTGTCCCCACCCCTGCCTGTATATACTCTCCCATTCAATGCTGATATCTGATAGTTTGGGTTCCTCTTTGAACCTTGTCATTTAGTGTCCCACACATTTACACGTGTTTTATCTCCACTATTCACAAAGTACCAAGGAGGCTTTGGAAAAACTTTAGCGCCAACTATCGATCTCCTCTGCCCACTATCTTCCCCATAAAAATGACATTCTCTGGTATGCGCACTTGCCATTTTCTCAAGCATATATAAGCTATGGAAGAAACGTTCACAATCTGTATTCCTTTGCAACATACTAAAGTAAAAATGTCTTTTAAGGTGTATTAACAACTTAATATTTACCATACACTTAGCAGGGTCTAGGGCTTGTCCCCCCACAAAAAAACACTTTACATAGATGAACTCATTTTACCCTTAAAATAACCCTAAGAAGTAGGAACTTTAATAAACTCCACTTTACAGATGAGGCACAGAGAAGTTAATGAACCTGCGCACTGGTCACACAGCCGGGAAGTACAGAGTTCGCTTTTAAACCAGGCAATCCCTCTCCTGTCTGCCCGCTCCTAACTGCTATAACCTGCTATGGGCAAGCGGCTTCAAGACCTGCACACCATCCAGTTCGCGGCAAGACTGCAGCTCTCAAATCCTTCCTGGCTAGAAATCAGCAGCAGGTCACTAGGTCTCCGACACCAGGGACCTTGGTTACGCATTCACTGTGTTGCCGAAGGGGTAAGCTGTGTGCTCTGCAAGAAGCGCGCTCTCCATTTGCGTGAAACAGAGGTAGCACCGCGCTGGGAAGTTCTTCCCGAGGTCTAACCTTGGGCCACTTCCCACAGCCAACAGAAGAGGGGACCTGAGCGCCGAGCCGAGCCGCGATGCCTTCCACCGGTGGCCACCAGGTGTCGCCGCGGCGTCCCCCGAGCGGGAGGGCGGAGCGGCCGCGGACTGCGGGAGCAGCATGTGGACGCTCGGGCGCCGCGCCGCCGCCTGCCTCCTGGCCCGCTCGGCGCCCGGGGGCTCAGCCCGGGCCCGCGCGGGGGCCCCGGCGCCGAAGAGGGACGCCCCGCTCTACGGCCGCCGGGGTCTGAGAGTCCGCACGGCCGCAGCCCACGTACCCAGCCACGCTGTGAGTACCCGCGCAGCGCAGCCTTCAGGGCCGCACGCCGGAGGGGTGGAGGCCGCGCACGCTGTGGACGCTGCGGGCGCGCGCGCCGGGCACGCGCGCCCCGTCCGCTCTGGAGGAACCGCGGGCCGGGGACGCGCTCGGCGGGGGTCGTGGGGGGGTGGGGGGTGCCGGACGGCGGCGGAGCGCGCGGCTCCCGCTGCCCAGGGCGGTGCCGCCCGCTCGGCCTTCTGTTTCCCGGGGTCGCATTTGCACCGGCTTCTGCTTTCGGGTGGAAGGGGCAGTATCCGGCCATGCAACTGCGGGGGAACGCAACGCAGGGGGCCGCAGATCCTCTTTCGGAGGCCGTGGTTGTCTCCAAGCTCGCCACTTTGCTTTTCGAGAACAATTTAAGCGATCCTATATACTGTACTGGATGCTGTAATATACCTATATGTGTGTGTGACATACAGTATCAGTATGGCACATAAATATATATAAATAAAATAAAATAGTACAGGGGTGCCTGGGTGGCTCAGTCGGTGGCCCACTCTTGATACGGTCAGGACCTCTTGGTTTGTGAGTTCCCGCCCCACATCCGGCTCCTTTCTTAACATCGCAGAGCCTGCTTGGGATTCTCCCTATCTCCCTCTCTCTCTGCCCCTCAACTACTCCTCTCTTTCTCTCTCAAATAAATTTAAAAAAATAATAAAACAGTACAGTATAATAGTACCAATATAATAGTATATGTACACACACACACACACACACACACACACACACAATTAGAATGATGCTTTCAAGCACGGGCTTTTCCGAAAGAAATGCTTCCTCAAGCGAGGTGGAAATGGCAAGGCTGCGGAGTACAGTAGCTAGAGCAGCAAAGCTTTTGGAAAATGACCGGGCCTGCGTTCCAAATTCTGGTTCGATTCACGGGAGCTGTGTGACCTCTGGGGATCTGGAACCTCTCTGAGGATTGGCTTCCTTTTCTGTGAAGAGATTTAAAGGGTAAAGCCCATTTGGCCTAACTGGTGTAAGGATTACTTTGGATTAACATATATAAAGTCTTCAGCACTGAAAGTTAATTCCCCTGGGGAATGCAAAGGCGCATCTGACCCAGTAACTCCCCAGACTTGAAAGGAGGAAGCTGAAAGAAGGGCTGTGGGGTTGAGGAAGACTGCAGGGCAGGATGGACACGGTGTTTAATCAGGGTCTTGAAGATGGCCAGGGAGGGAGAGGAGGGTATTCCCGCAGGAGAACCTGCCTGCCTGGGGGAGGAATGCAGACGGACATCCGCTCTGAGTGGCTGGTAATGCCGGGTGGGTTGTCCACGCGGACGGAGGCAGGTGAAATCCAACTCAGATTGCCTGGGGAGCTCTGGAATTTGGACTTTATTTTTTAAATTTTATTTATTTTGAGAGAGATCAAGCGTGAGCAGGGAAGGGGCAGCGAGAGAGGGAGAGAGAGCTGTCCGAGCAGAGCCGGAGATAGGGCCCGAACTCACCGACCGTGAAATCATGACCTGAGCCGACATCAAGAGTCCAGTACTTAACCGACTGAGCCACTCAGTCGCCCTTGGAATTTGGACTTCAGACTTAAACTTCCCACCGCCCTATTCTTTGGCCGTGTTTGAAGACGAGTTAGGATTGGTTGCCAATATTCAGAGTTGGGACCTTGATACTGGGTTCCCAGGACTCTCAGGAAAAATAGGCGGTTATGGCCATGCTGGTCCCACGATGCCCCGGCGCAGAACACAGACACTTGTTACCCCTCTCCTTCTATGCCGCTCCCACGGGGAGCTGCCCTAGCTTGTACTTGGACCCCTGCTGGTGTAGGCCAAGGGTTGCCAGCAGTTTTTCATTTAGGACCGTGACAACATACGCATGGTCTTTTGGATGGCATTTAGTGGCTGAAGGGCCGCTGACTCAGCAGCGTGCCCAACTCACAGCCAGCACCCAGGAGGCAGGCACTGGCACACACTGGGATTGGGGGTAACTGGGAGGTTGGGAGGTAGTTAGCTCCCTGGGTCACCCATTAGGCCTCCTCTGCCACAGTAACCTAATCAGGTTTGCTGAACTTGTCTATCACGCAGCTCCCTCATCCATCCCTAATACTTGAAGAGTTGGGTCAATGATGGTGGCAACTGGGACCACCATGTTTTATTTTGTCAAGGCGTTAACTGTCCCCAGGTTGGCCCCGAAAGTCCCCATGCACTGCAGAATCCATCAGGACCTGGCTTCCTTCTGGGGGCCTCTTCCCATCCTTATTTTCTCTACTGCCATTCCTACTTCTCCAGCCCTGTCCAAAAGACATGGAAGGGGAGCCACATGTGTAATCCTAAATTTTCTAGAAGCCACATGGAAAAAGTAAAAACAAGCAGGTGAGATTAATTTCAGCAACACAAAGTGGCACCTGACTGGCTCCGTCAGTGGAGCGTGTGACTCTTGATCTCAGGGTCATGAGTTCAAGCCCCATGTTGGGCATAGAGCTCACTTTTTAAAAAAAAAATGTCAACAACACATTCATGTAATCTAGCTTTTCACGGTATCATTTCAACATTTAATCAATACTGAAAAGTCATTGAATCACTTAACATTCTTTTTTAGTACTCATTCTGACAAATTCAGCTTGCACACTTCAGCACCTGCCAGCTCAGATGTTAAGCTGAATTGCTTGTGGAAATGTTTCATTTCTGTTTCGCAGAGTTCACTGTAGAAAAACAAAGTCACACACTCGAGCTGTTCCAAACATGTTTTCAGTTTTCCAGAGACTTGACTCAAGTATCATTTAAAAAAAAAAAATTTTTTTTTAACGTTTATTTTACTTTTGAGACAGAGACAGAGCATGAACGAGGGAGGGTCAGAGAGAGAGGGAGACACAGAATTGGAAGCAGGCTCCAGGCTCTGAGCCGTCAGCCCAGAGCCCGACGCGGGGCTCGAACCCACAGACTGTGAGATCGTGACCTGGGCTGAAGTCGGACGCTTAACCGACTGAGCCACCCAGGCGCCCCTCAAGTATCATTTTTAAATGACGATCGTGTCAGGTTTACAGTCCAGGTCCTTGGTCCCACCAGCCACGTTCCAGGCGCCCCATGGCCACGCGTGTGTGGCTCGCGGCTTCTGCGCACACACAGCTCTGGAGTAGAGCGTGTTAAGCTTCTGATTGTCGGTTCTTAGCTCTGGCTGCTCGTCAGAAGCCAGGATCCCCAGAAAGGTCTTCCATCTAAGTGTGAGGCTCCGTGGCCCAGGGCTGCCTCTGGTTCCATCATGCAGCCCCTGGCCCTACTGAGAATGAGAGTGGGACAGAGCTGGTCCTCCAGCCCTTTTCCTTGTCACACGGGAGGCCCCTCCAAGGAGGAGATAATGTCATCACCTCTGACCTAACTTCATAAGCCCCCGCTGCAGCCCTTGCTACACACCTTGGAAGGCTTATAGACATTAATTTTTGTAGAGGGACAAGATCCTCACCTATGATCCCACGATCTTTTGACCTTAGGCCTGGCAAGCAGGTTATGCCCTAATTAACTTTATTTTTTTTTTTCTTTTTTATTTATTTCGAGAGAGAGAGAGAGAGACAGCACATGGCAAGGGGCAGAGCGAGGGAGACAGAGAATCCCAAGCAGGCTCTGCACTCTCAGCGTAGAGCCCGACACGAGGCTTGATCTCACGAATGATGAGGTCATGACCTGAGCTGAAATCATGAGTTGGATATTTAACAGACCGAGTCACCCAGGCGCCCCGCTTTATTTAGGTTTATTTGATTTATTTTGAGAGAAAGAGAGAAAGTGCGAGTGGGGGAGGGGCAGAGAGAGAGGTAAAGAGAGAATCCCAAGCAGTCTCCGCACCATCAGCATGGAGCCCCATGTGGGGCTCGAACTCACAAACCCATGAAATCATGACCTGAGCTGACGTTGGATGCTTAACTTACTGAGCCACCCAGGGGCTGCATCCCTAATTCACTTTAAATTCATTTTTATTGTCTTTCACAGACAATGTATGTGCGTTTATACATACAACAGTGTATATAAAATATCTATCTTGTTTAAAGGTTAATAACAAACTCCCATGTTTTCACCACCAGATGAAGAGAGTGAATATTGCTGGGGCGCCTGGGTGGCTCAGTCGGTTAAGCGTCCGACTTCGGCTCAGGTCATGATCTCACGGTTCATGAGTTCGAGCCCCGCGTCGGGCTCTGTGCTGATGGCTCAGAGCCTGAAGCTTGTTTCAGATTCTGTGTCTCCCTCTCTCCCTGCCCCTCCCCCGCTTGTGCACACTCTCTCCCTCACTCTTTCTCTCTGTCTCTCTCAAAAATTAATTAACGAAAAACATTTAAAAAAAAACGAGAGAGAGATTAGAATATTGCTTGTTCCTTGAAAGCTCTCCCCGCTCCCCCCAGGCCTCCCTGAAGGGAATCTGCTCTCCTGAATTCTGTCAGGCATCCCCTCCTTTTCTTAGAGTTTCACCCCCTACATACGTCTCCCTAAAAAACATTTTGCTGCGTTTATTCCACTGTGACTTGTTCCTTGGATTCAGGGTTGTCTCTGAGCCTCGTCGATACTGATGCACACAGTTGTCATTTATTCGTTTTCTCTGCCGGGTAGTAGCCCATTGGGTGAGTACATCACACTCTGTCCAGTCTCCTTCTGGTGACATCCGGGTGATCCCGCCGTGGCGCTGCTGGCACGGATGGTGCTGTTGTGGGCATTCCTGGCCACGGACAGAGGCCCTTTCTGGATGAATTCCCGAGAATGGCATTGGCTACGTGAGGAGCCAGCAAATGTTCAACTCACTTGATGCCAGAGTGGTTACACCAGTCCACGCTCCCTGGAGTGTGGATGAGAACTGAGTCACTCTTCCAGTCTTGTGCTCTGCCGCGGGGGGCCCCCGGAGTGAGGGCTGTCCTCCCTGCTAGCCCCCCAGGCCGGGCCTCACCGGGGCTGGTCCTCCGTTGGGTCATGCGGTTCCAGGGCTGGAGCCGGAGACTGTAGGCCTAGCAACCATCTCGAATCTCCTCAGGTGCCTCCCCTGCTGAGCTCAGGGACCGACCGAACCCTGGAGACTCAGGCTTAGCAGACCCATCACAGAGCAATAGTCCAAGGGCTCCAGGTGGCTTGGAAGCAGGGAGGGCGGCTGCCGGGAGGCTGCAGGGGGGAGCACCCCTAACACAGCCCTCAGCGCTGCAGATTCCATCTGCCTCTGCCTAGCACAGCAGGGCTTCTTCCCTGATCCCTGCCTCCTGAGGAGGAAACAGAGAGTCTGAATGGTTAAGCAGGTACCCAGGGAATGTTGGGTTGGGGAGAACAGGTAAGAGACCAGCAAGATGTTTCTGGCAACAGTCCCTTTGATGATTACACACAGCCGAGTGTAGACTTCCACTCCTGGCTGTTGAGTAACTTGCATTAGCCCGAACCTCCCACCAACGACGGCCATCAAAGATACAAAAATCAGAGCCAGGAATGAAAGAGAAAAGAAGGCTGTGTGAAGGTATCAGAGAGACATGACGGGACTTGAGAGGACCCTGGAGAGGAGGGAAATTCTGAGCCCCTAGTCTCAAACTTCCCTTACATGCCTGAAACTCTGTACGGTTCCCAGGCGTACGATTCTTTCCTTTGTGGCCCGGACCCTGGGGCCAGACAGCTTTGGGTTCAAATCCCAGCTCCTGCGCCTTGTCTCTGTGTCTCCGTGTGACTTTGCTCAGTTTCCTCATCTGTGAAATACAAATACAGCCTCATCTTCATTTTTCATGGGTCCTGAACTTGTGAATTCACCTACTCAATAAAATGTATCTGTAACCCCCAAATCGATACCCAGGGTGATTCTGCGGTCACGCTTGGGTGCACGCAGAGCAGCAAAACACTAGAGGCGCCCCCCGCTTGCATGTTCCCACCCCGGGTCAAACAGGGCGACTCCCTGCTTTGTCTCTCAGCCCCCACACTGTAAACAAGTGTCCTATTCACCGGCTACTCAGTGGCGTGTTGTTTGCATTGTTGTGATTTTGTTGCTGATTTCACCGTTTAAATTGGCCCCAGCCTAGTGCTGAAGTGCCGTCTAAGCGCAAGAAGGCTGTTAGGTGCCTCGCGGAGAAGACAAGTGCCCTGGATCGGCCCCATTCACGCCTGAGTTACGGTGCCGTTGGCCCCGAGCACAGTGTTCATGACTCAAAAATATATATTAAACAGGATGTCTTTAAAAATTTTTTTAGGGTTTATTATTTTTGAGAGAGAGAAGACAGAGTGCAAGCGGGGGAGGGGCAGAGAGAGAAGGAGACACAGAATCGGAAGCAGGCTCCAAGCTCTGAGCTGTCAGCACAGAGCCCCATGCGGGGCTTGAACCCACAAACCCTGAGATCACGACCTGAGCGAAGTCAGATGCTCAACCAACTGAGCCACGCAGGTGCCCCTTAAACAAAACGCCTTGAAACAGAAGCACATGTAAAACAAGGTTATGTATTGATCGGTTGGTCAAATGTGACCTGAGGCCAGCAGTACCCTAAGCCTGTATTTCCCTTAGGAGCAGCTCACTAATCTAGCATTCTTGGTGACTTTATAGAGCATAACTGTCGCGAATCACCACTATAATAATAGTACTTGCCTCACAGGATTGTAATGAGGACTAACCACGTCCATTTCTATCAACACCAAGGGGACGGTGAGCACTCTAGAATGTGTGGCTATCACACCGGTTCTCTCACTTCTTCAGAGCCAACCTTTTAAAATCATGCCCACTTTGGGGCGCCTGGGTGGCTCAGTTAAGCATCCGGCTTCAGCTCGGGTCATGATCTTGCAGTATGTGGGTTCGAGCCCCGCATCAGGCTCTGTGCTGACAGATCAGAGCCTGGAGCCTCCTTCAGATTCTTTGTCTCCCTCTCTTTGTGCCCCTTCCCTGCTTGCACTCTGTCTCTCTGTCTCTCTCTCAAAAATAAACATTAAAAAAAAATTAGTTAAAACCATGCCGTCTGGGAGCGCCTGGGTGGCTCAGTTAGTTAAGCGTCCGACTTCGCTTCAGGTCATGATCTCACAGTTCATGCGTTCGAGCCCCGCATAGGGCTCTCTGCTGTAAGTACAGAGCCTGCTTCAGATCTTCTGTCTTCCTCTCTCTCTCTGCCCCTCCCCTGTTTGCATGCACACATACTCTCTCTCTCAAAAGTAACATTAAAAAGTAATAAAAAATCAAATCAAATCATGCCCTCTGTGCTCTGCATTTGTTTCCCCCTTGTCTGCTCACTTCTCAGCCCCTTGCCCTCTGTCTTTTACTTTCCGAGTTTGCCAAGGACATTGATGGCTCATGAGAATAACAGCCTTGAGCCGTGCTCCAGAGTGACCTTTGGAGAATGTGCGTCTTGCCACCAAGCCCCTCAAGCCCTTGGATGTCTTCCCAGGATGAGGTCCAGCTGAGTGCCGTCACAAGGCCCTGTGGCCCCTTCTCCATCATCTCCACTCCAGATGTATCACTTTTCTCTCCCTTTATAGGCTCCATCCCCTCCCACACTGGGGCAGGTCCCTCAGCCGGGGTCCCCTCTGGTGCCTGTCACTCTCCTCTGGTTATGTCATTTGGCTCTCCAGCTGATCAGTAGCGTTGGCTGCTTCAGAGATAGGAGCCTGGACACTCAGACGTTATGGACTGGGATCAATCAACAGATCCCATGGTCTCCTGCAGATCGTGTTAATGAGACCTGCCCGTCTGAGGTCCTCTCTTCTGGACATCAGCAAACATCTGCCTCTTACCGTTCATTGTTGCTTGTATTCGTCAGACTCCGGGAGCTTTGCTGATGCCTCCCTGCCTGGCCTGTGCTAGTCGCCTAGAGCAATGCTGCCCAGTAGAGCTTCCTGTGGTGGTGACTGTGTTCTGTGTGCCACTAGCCACACGAGACCTCAGGACGCTTGACACGTGGCCAGTTCAACTGAGAAACTGACTTCTTAAATTTTATTCCAATAAATGTAAATGTAAATGGCTGCCTGTGGCTCAGGATTATTATTTTGAGCAGCACAGGCTTAGAGCCTGAGAGAACTCCAGGTAATGTATGTATGGAAAGAACGTGAAAACATTTCCTAAGAAACATTTCCGGGAGGAGCCCCATGGTTGGCTCCATCGGGAGAGTGGGCAACTCTTGATCTCGGGGTCAGGAGTTTGAGGCCCACGTTGGGTTACTCAAATAAATTAAAAAAGAAAAGAAAAGAGAAGAGAAGAAAGAAAGAACTACTCCTGGGAAACTTGAATGTGGTTATTCTCGAATGTAGGAGTGGTGAGACCATGCATTCACTGACTGTAATACACTGAAAAATGGTAACGTTCTTCTTAACTTTGGCTTTTAGAGTTTGTGCGGCCACCGCCTCGGTCAGACTGTGAAGGTCAAAAAGCAGAGTGTCTGTCTGATGAACATGAGGACAGCAGGGACTTTGGGCGACCCTGGGTAAGATAAAGCACCTTGCACATCAGAGACCTCTTCCCCCGTGCCCTCCCTCTCTCTCAATACACGACATAGGCCTACGTGCACATATTATCTTTTTTTAAATTTTTTCCTTTTCTCTTACCATTTTTTTTACAAAAAAAAAAAAAAAAAAAAAAAAAAAAGCCCATCCCATACAAAGCCTGTTATCTCCCTTAGCGGCAGCACTCATGAGCATCTTTCCATGTCACCAACTACCTACCACATTATTTTTAAGGAAATAATATGAAGCTTTCTGGATACACCGACCGTGGTTCACTTAACTCATCCCCTGTTGCTGGACATTTAGGTTGTCTCCACAGTTTTGTTATCATTCTCTTGGGTGACTTAGCAATTAGGGTAGGCCAAGCCTCAGTAACAAAGAGACCCAAACCTGTAACGGCTCAAGGCGGTGGTCTGTGTCCCTGTGTGCAGACATCCCAGGGTGGGCATGCCTCTGTGCAGTGATTCGGTCAGCCAGGCTATTCCACCTTCCTGTGACTTGTCAGTACCTTACTGTCCCCTGCACGGTGGAGGCCGGTCACCCCGCCCATCCCACAGAAAGGGACAAGGGCATGGAAGCCCTGGAAATGGCTTGTCACCCACTCACATTTTAGTGGGAAAGACGTGGGCACATGGCCACAGCTATTTGCAGGGGATGCTGGGAAATACAGCCCAATGGGTAGGAGGACGCAGTGGCTTCTGGTGCAAAGCTCCCCAGCACTGCTCCAGTCTGCCCCCCGCCACTGGTGTCCGCACAGACCCTCCTTTCACACAAGCGCACACACACAAACACACACATACACACACACCCAATGGAGAGGGGCTGCTTCGCTTCCTCACCAACTCTTGATATTTCCGGTCTCTTCTATTTTAACCATCATTCTGGTGGCATCTCATTGTGATTTTTCTTTTAACGTTTATTGATTATTAAGAGACAGACACAGAGCGTGAGCAGGGGAGGGGCAGAGAGAGGGGGAGTCACAGAATCTGAAGCAGGCTCCAGGCTCCGAGCCGTCAGCACAGAGCCCGACGCGGACTCGAACTCACAATCTGCGAGATCATGACTTGAGCCAAAACCAGTCGCCCAACCAACTGAGCCACCCAGGCACCCCTCATTGTGATTTTTTTTTTAATGTATATTTTCCTGAAGATCGATAAAGTTATACACCTTGTCATATGTGCACTGGCCATTTGGATATCTTTCTAAAAATGATACCCGTTCAAAGTCTTTTTACCCTTTTTTTCTATTGGGTTTTCTTTTTCTTATTGACTTGTAGTTCTTTCTATATTGTGGAAATAAGCCCTTTGTCAGATACATGTAGCGCAAATAATTTTCTCCCACTTTGTGGTTTGCCCAGTATAAATCTTAATAACAAAAGCAATGGAAATAAGCACAATGTCCGGCTGAAGGAGTCAGGTTCAATAAATAACATAAAATACCATGAAAATCTGTATGTGCTAATATGGAACAATTTCCAGAATATATTAAGTAAAAACTGCACAGTGCTTCATTTCTGTATTAAAAAGAATATAAAGGGGTGCCTGGGTGGTTCAGTCGGTTAACCATCCAACTTCAGCTCAAGTCATGATCTTGCGGTTCAGGAGTTCGAGCCTCGCATCAGACTCTGTGTTGACGGCTCAGAGCCTGGAGCCTGCTTCGGATTCTGTGTCTCCCTCTGTCTCTGCTCTTCCCCTGTTCATGCTCTGTCTCTCTCTCTCCCTCTCTCTCTCTCTCTTTCAAAAATAAGTAAATGTTAATAGTAGACCCTCCCTAAGGGCTTTTAAAAAAAAAGAGAATATAAAATTCTGGACAGATACAGAAGAGACTGTTACTCGTAGTTGACCATGGATGGGGCTGCTTATTTGGGAAAAAAAGTTTACTTATAAACTTTTTCATGTTGATTAACTTTTTACACTGTACATGTTAACTATTTTCCGTGTATTTTTTAATTTAAGGAAAAAATAAATATGTCGGGGCGTCTGACTTGCTCAGTCAGTGGAGCATGTGACTCTTGAATCTCATGAGTTCAAGCCCCATGCTGGAGGTAAAGCTTACAATGAATGGATCAGTCAATCAGCCATTACAATGAATCAGTCAATCAATGAATCCATCAGCCAGGTTGACATTAATAAAATGGAGCTGTTTAGTAAGCATGTGTTTTGTGTTTCCCCTACAGCTCTCTGGATGAGACCACCTACGAAAGACTGGCAGAGAGGACACTGGACTCCTTAGCAGAGTTTTTTGAAGACCTCGCAGACAAGCCTTACACACTGAAAGACTATGATGTCTCATTTGGGGTACCTCTTAGCTCATTTTCTTTTTCTTTTTCTTTTCTTTCTTTTTTTTTTAATAACATTTTTTTCAATTTTTTATTTTTGAGAGAGAGAGAGAGAAGCAGAGCATGAGCAGGGGAGGGGGAGAGAGAGAGGGAGGCACAGAATCGGAAGCAGGCTCCAGGCTCTGAGCTGTCAGCACAGAGCCTGACGCAGGGCTCGAACCCGTGAACCGCCAGATCATGACCTGAGCTGAAGTCGGATGCCTAACTGACTGAGCCATGCAGGCGCCCCTTTGCTTATTTTCATTATTCTGCTTCTTCCCTAAGAATTCTAGCTCACTAAAATAAAGAATTCCGCTCTAGGGGAGCCAAGCACCCAGCAGCGTGCGGTTACGTGTCGGACCGAAAGACTGGAGACGGTGTTGCAGCCTTGCTCCACCAGGCTTGTGACCTTGGGCAAGTCACAGCCTCTGTTTCTCCTTAAGCCCTATTTCTTCTTGCAAACAGTGGTTCTCAAGCTCCACTCAATACCTATAAAGGTAAATGGGAGAAGAACCCAGGCGTATGTTTATCTAGCAAGAGGCCTCTGATGCGGGCCTGGGGAAGCCTGAGCTAGACTTCTGCTTAAGCAGCATGTGTTCAGAGCACACAGACCTGGGTCCCAGTCCTGGAGATTCTGATTCATAGGTCAGGGTGTACTCTCAGGAAGCAAATTCTTGAGAAGCTCACCTGGGATTCTAATGTGCACCCTGGGTCCCACCCCTAGAGATTTTTATCTGGGAGTATGTCCCAAGCAAGGCACGGGAGCTTTTTAAAGTTTTTATAATCAGGGCACCTGGGTGGCTTAGTCTATTGAGCATCTGACTCTTGATTGCAGCTCAGGTCATGGTCCCGGGATGGTGGGATTGAGCCCTATGTCAGGCTCTATGCTGATCATGGAGGCTGCTTAAGATTCTCTCTCTCCCTCTTCCCGTCTCCCCTTCTCGCCCGTGCTCTCTCTCTTTCTAAACAAACCAACAACAATAAAGTTCTGTAGTCAGTCCCCAGATAATCCTAATATGCAGATCTCGGAAGCCAAGGCAGTGCTGCTCTGCACCGACTGACCACCGGGTGGCAGACTTGAGTAAGGGGCCACCTTTGGATTTACAATTCTGTTGAGGCCTTAGGGACCAGCTCCCTCTTGGCCAGGAGAAAATCCCCCACGGAGGTTAATCCTCTTGACAGCAGTTAATTAATAGTTGGAAGTGTCATGAAGTGTGCATTTTGGATTAAACCATGGAATTATTTAGGACGACCAGCTGTCGGGCGTAAGTGATAAAAATGGTGTTGGATATTGCCGTGGAAACAGAAAAGGGACTCCACCGGATGGAGCAGGTAGCAGAGTCTGGAAGATTTCAAGCCTGGTTGTAAGGATAGGGAGGGACTTTGCGGTCAAAACAGAGGCAACGGGGCGAGACAGGATTGGATGCCTTCCAGGTGATTGCGGTCAGCTCAAAACGCAGCATCTTTCGGGTAGGGCTCTAGAAATGCCTGTGCAGACAGCCTCAGAAGGCGAGTTGCTCGGGAACCATTATAGACTGGCCTCCCCAGCTTGACTGCCTGTGGGCTGATGGAGCTGGGGCGTTAACAGCTCTCCCCTCCCCCCGGCCTCCCCATCAGGGGCTGGCTGGACTTAGAGGGAAACCAAGTCTCGGGCTGACCTCGGCCTTACATACAAACATTCATTGACATTGGATAAGCGTCCAACTTTGGCTCAGGTCGTGATCTCATGGTTTGTGAGTTTGAGCCCTGCTTTGGGCTCCGCATTGACAGGGAGGAGCCTGCTTGGGATTCTCTCTGCCCCTCCCCGCCCCTCTCAAAAGAAATAAAAATTTTTTTTAAATGCCACAGAAACAGTCCCACCCCTCGTTCTTATAAGATTAGTGAGATTACTTAGTGACTCGGGTATTTTGCACGAGTGTTTTCATTAGAAGCACGTGGGGCAGTCTTCTTGGAGCGGGATTCTGTTTACCTCCCTGAATCAGGCAGCCAGTGTTCCTGGTCAGTGGTGGGTCACAGGACCTTCCTGAATCTTCCCTGCGGAGTCTCTCTCTAAAGAGTGACCCAGCTGCTGGCTTTCTGTAAACCGTTCCAATACGGGAGGCACCTGTGTTTTTCTGGCCAGAAAAACCTTCAGTATCACTCTCCTCACCAGGGGAAAATTACTTCTAACAAATCATTTGCTAATTAGGAAATTCTCTAGTATAGATGTAGAAACTAAAGGCTTATATAGTAGCTGCCTCTGTTGTTGGGACTTCTGATAAAGAACTTTGAAGTGCTGGGGCACCTGGGTGTCTCAGTCGGTTAAGTGTCCGACTTCGGCTCAGGTCACGATCTCACGGTTCATGAGTTCGAGCCCGCCATAAGGCTGTCTGCGGTCAGCACAGAGCCTGCTTCAGATCCTCTGTCTACCTCTCTCTGCCCCTCCCCATTCCCTCTCTTTCTCTGTCAAAAATAAATAAACATTAAAGATGAAAAGAAAAGAAAAGACACTTAAAAAAGAAGAAGAACTTTGAAATGCTATCTACTCTGGGGTGTGAATTCCTGATTAGAGTCTCCCAGGCGCTACCTAACTTCTATATTCCACATATAAATCTATTGAAACTACATTGTAGGCAATAGAACACCTGTAACACTATTACTTGAGCTTTGTTGGGGTGCCGTCTTTCCCTGTCCCCACGGTCCGGTTGGGCATCACCTCCCCTGGGAAGTCCTCCTAGATGTTCCAGGCAGATACCGCCCTTACCTTCTTGCCCAGCATGCTGAGAAGGACTCCATGGAGCACCGATCGCCCTGGGTTCTGTTTACACATCAGCTCCCATGGCTAGACCAAGCGCCTCGGCAGCCAGGACACGGTCCATTCTGGGTGTCCCCAGCACCCGCAACATGGCCAAGTACATGACAGGGATTTGACAAGTGTTGATTCAGTACGTAAATGGAACGGCGCCCACTCACTTTAACAAAACACACTTCCACTGATGCCGGTCAGCATCATCGGTATTTTCCCAACTTGCTACTGGCCGAGTAGACAGATCAAAGTGGTGATCCAGACAGGCACAAGAATACGTCCGTTCTGTTTGCTCTCTGTGCAGTAGGAGATGTGAGCAGCTCCTGACTGTTGCGTCTTCCTGTCCGTGGGGTGGGTAATGTTGGGGGTCAGTGTCTGGGTCCGGGCCTCCCCGCCAACGGCACTGCCATTAGAGGGGATACCACCAAAGCTGAAAGTACCGCCCGTCCCTAGGCCTCCGTGGCATCTGCTGCTCGTGACCGGCGAGCCCCCTGCTCTCTGAGGGGTTGATTCCAAGCCACCTTCCTTTTGTGCCTGGTGCAGCCCTGGCCCCTGACATTTTGATGAGAATTGGTTTGCAGTCATGTTCTTTATTCACTAAGCTGTTGGCATCTCACGGCCAGACATTTCTTAACCTTTTCTGGGCCTTCTCCGGAGAAAATCTTCCCCGAACACCTATGAGTACAATTTCAGCTTTGCAGCGGGGGCTTTCGCAGACACCTGAACACCACCTCTGGGTCCCAGGTCACAGACCCTTGCTCAGAGGCAGCATTTTATTGGATATGGAGACAAAGCATCTAGCTTCTCATCCTGGATTTGTATTTTCTTTCCAAGAGTCCTTTTAAAAAATTTTTTTTGGACTGTTTATTTATTTATTTTGAGAGAGAGAGAGAGAGAGAGAGAGAGAGAGAGAGAGAGAGAGAGAATCCTAAGCAGGCTCCATGCTGTCAGTGCAGAGCCCAACGCAGGGCTCGAACCCACTAACCGTGTGATCATGACCTAAGCTGAAATCAAGAGTTGGATGCTTAACCCACGGAGCCACCCAGACGCCCCTGGCGAGCGAGCGTCCTTAAGCAAATGAGCTTAACTCCTGGGAGTGGCAGGTTCTTCAGCTGTACAGTGAGTGACATCCCTCCACCTCTCCGATTTCTATTAGGGATTGCATTTTAAAATGCTACACGCTCATTATTCTTACTCTTTAAGAGGAAGTTGTATCTGTATTTGGAGTATGGGAAGCCACGTACACATGAAATCGCCTGACTCCGCCTGCCATCCCGTGTGTGTCTGTTGCTACAAAGTGAGCAGCGACAGCGGAAATTGCTCCTTTTGCCGCCATATGTGGAGGGCTGATACTGACTGGCAGGAATAAGCCGCCACCCGCTGCGGCCAAGGGCTCTTCTGATTGTGCAGTGCCGGGGTCAGCAGCGACTGTTTCAACTCTCTCCCCACTTCCCCTGCCCTCCTCTGCATTTAAGTCCGTCCACACTCCCAAAGCAGTCTCCGATTGCCCCGTAAGGAATAATGCTAATGAACAAAAAGCCCGCTTCATCTGGTCTCCTCGCGGCCGGTTCTGAAAGCATTAAAACTCCTGGTGACCCAGTAAGGCAGCTTAGTTTCCTTCCACTCCTTCCCTCCTCTTGCCAGTTTCCTCTGGAAACAGCCGCTGGCTCCACAGGGGAAAAGTACTGACACACAAAGAACAGGAGGAGGGTGGGGACTAAGTGCTGAGACCTTCTGCCTTGTGTAACCTGGCTATTAACGTCACGCACGTTAATCACCGTGCCTGGTCACCCTCCGCTCCGTTCCCGCCTCCGCCGATGTAGGTTTGCGTCCATCCGGTTTTTTGCACAGAGAACGGATGTGCTGCACACTGAAGGCGCTTGGGTGAAGAGACAAATCGGGGCGCCTGGGTGGCTCAGTCTGTTAAGCACCGGACTTTTAGCTCAGGTCATGATCTCACTGTTTGTGGGTTCGAGCCCCGCTTCAGGCTCTGTGCTGACAGCTCAGGGCCTGGAGCCTGCTTCGGATTCCTGTCTCCCTCTCTTTGCCCCTCCCCCACTTGGGCTTTTTTTGGTCTCTCTCTCTCTCTCTCTCTCTCTCTCTCAAAAATAAACATAAAAAAAAAAAAAAAAACAAAAGACAAATCTGCACTCAAGGTGCTTAAAGTAGTGGAGGAAAGGCAGTCAGTGCCCGGCTAACAAGCGGGTGGCTCAGATGCAGGGAGGAAGGCACAGAAGGGCTGTGGGGGCACCCACGCACAGGCTCTGGCCCCAGCTGCGGGGTGTCAGGGTAACCACGCCAGAAGTGCCTCAGCTGGGGCTGCTGGTCTTGGGGGTGGGGGGGGAACGGGTGCTGCAGAGAAGCTGCTGGGGCCGGCGGGGGACGGGGAGGTGGTGGGAGACAGCTTGCAGCCTGTGCATCTGGAAGAAATCTCACAGTTGCTTTATGAATATGCTCTTTGTGAAGGAGCAGCCAGTTCCCTGGAATCGGGGCAGAAGATTTTGAGTTGGAAGGGGCGCCTGGGTGGCTCAGTCGGTTAAGCGTCCAACTTCGGCTCAGGTCATGATCTCACGGTTCATGAGTTCAAGCCTCGCATCGGCCCTCTGAGGTCAGCACAGAGCCTGCTTAGGCTCTGTCTCCCTCTCTCTCTGCCCACCCCCCCTGCTCATGCACGTGCTCTCTCTCTCTCTCAAATAAACATGAAAAAAAAAAAGGTTGTGAGTTGGAAAGAGATGATTTTGGCTTTGAGCAAATAGGATCTGCATCCTGACTGGTCTCCTGTTCTAAGGCGCGACAGTGATCAGGGGTGTGCACAGGGAGCACCCACGCCCCTCCATCGGTGCACGGAGTCTCTGAAGGAGGCAGCACAGATGTTGTCCTGAGGAAGGGGGCAGGGCTGATGAGACTAAGACCCCACCCTCTGTTCTCTCCTCTGCACCTACCCCTCCTTCATCGTGGGGGACAAGGAGGCACGACGGGGCATTGAAGGACCAGATAGGTCACCCTGGAAACAGTGAACATCTTGAACCCCTGAGCCCGGTATCTCATGAAAGAATAAGCCGTAAAAGTATGTACAGGGGGAGAAGGAATGGGGAATGACTGCTTTTGGCTGCGGGGTTTCTCTTTGGGGTGATGGAAATAGTCTAGAATTAATGATGTTTGCACACATTATGAAAACACTTTGTGAAATACTAAAAACTACTAAATTGTACAGTTTTTTTTTAATGTTTATTGATTTATTTATTTTGAGAGAAAGAGAGCGGGGGGAGGGTTAGAGAGAAAATCGCAAGCAGGTTACACTAGGTCAGTGCAGAGCCTGACGTGGGGCTCAAACCCACGAACCGTGAAATCATGACCTGAGCCAAAATCAAGAGCCACCCAGGAGCCCCCGAATTGTACCGTTTTAAGACACATGTAAGTAAATGAAAGGTGGTAGTTCTACCAAAATAGTAAAGGTGGATTTCAAGAAAAAAAACTTTAAAAGACGTACTTATGGGGCACCTGGCTGGCTCAGTGAGTGCAGCATGTGATTCTTGACCTTGGGGTCACGAGTTCAAGCCCCACACTGAGTGTACAGATGATTTAAAAAATAAAAAATAAACTTTAAAAACAAACAAACTTACGTACCCTTTGATCCCAGCCCTTTTCAGAATGCATTTAAAAACTGGCAGACATGCCTGAGAGTGAACAGCTTATATCCGAGGTTCATGGGATTGAGAGAGCACTTCGTGTTATGTAAGGAACAACCTGTTTTGGACCCACACAGACCTGGACTTAAGATCAGCTCTCTCAGTTCCTAAGTATTCCTTATTCCCCGGTCCCTGTGTCCCTCACCTGCAAAACCGGAATAACGATTCCCATCTCTGATGGTCACGGTCACAGTGGAAACACTTTTACACAAAATGCCAAACACCGAGCCTGGCACAGAGTGGGGTACTAGACGTTAGTGGTTACTACTTATATTGATGTTTTCATTGTATTTACACTCTCTGTATTCCTGATGTCTGTGTGGTTTTTGTTTCTTTCATAATCAGAAAAAATGTTATTGAAAATAGTCTGGGTGGCTCAGTCGGTTAAGCATCTGACTGCGGCTCAAGTCATGACCTCATGGTTCATGGGTTCGAGCCCCACATCGGGCTCTGTGCTGACAGCTCGGAGCCTGGAGCCTGCTTCAGATTCTGTGTCTCTCTCTCTCTCTCTGCCCCTCCCCTGCTCGCACCCTGTCTCTCAAAAATAAACATTAAAAAAAAAAAAAGATAAAATATATATATATAGCCCAATAGAGTCCTCCTCATCCCTTGCCCATCAGTTAAATTATTATTATTAATTATTATTATTGTTATTATTATTATTATTACTGTGGTCTACCTTTTTAATAGCTCTTTGTGTTTGAGAACCAAACACAAAGTGTTCTCAGAAGCATTCGGGGCCTCTTGATTGGACAGGGGCTCTAGAAGCCCAGAGAAGGGTGGCCATGTGTTTGCACGGGTTATGCCTCGGGCGGGGAGCATTGAGAGAGCCTCCCTCCTGCACAGCAGCTCCAGTAAAGGGAACTGAGCTGTGTAGCTGCTGCTATAAGATCCTGCACATTCTAAAGAGACCTCAGACCTTGAGAGTAAAGGGCCCCTTTGTTGAAAGAGTGTTTTCAAATTTAAATGAGCACTTATTGAGCGAAGATGGACCAACTCTTCTTTTAAAGAATTCAGGCCTCTTGTAGGGGAAAATAAAGCCCTTGAGAGCAGCCTGTGAGATGTGTGGGAAGGGTCTGAGAATAAAACTAGCCTGGAGTGTCAGCCTTCTATTAGCAGAGCAAACGTTATTGCTCTTTTTTTTTTTTAAGTTTATTTATTTTTGAGAGAGAGAGAGAGAGCAGGAAAGAGGCAGAGAGAGAGGGGGAGACAGAATTTTTGAAGTAGGCTCTGTGTCGACAGCAGAGAGCCCAACGTGGGGCTCGAACTCACGAACCACGAGATCATGACCTGAGCCAAAGTCCGATGCTTAACCGAGGGAGCCACCCTGGCGCCCCTATGATTGCTCTTGTAAGACAAGCAAAGCAGGTAGTTTACTTCTTTCTTTCTTGCATTTCTTCCTTGTTTTGGTAATGAACTTGTCCTGTCTGATGTTTGGGCTGACATGGTTCTCTGGTGCATTTAAGTAGGCTTTTTTTTTTTAAGTAGGCTCCATGCTCAACGTGGGTCTTGAAGTCTCAACCCTGAGATCAAGAGTCAAATGCTCCACCGACTGAGCCAGCCAGGCGCCCCGGTGTCTGCATTTTTTAAAGCCCTCTTGTGTGTTCTCGCTGGTAGTTAAGGGAACCAAGGTAGCAGGCGGGATTCGGGGCCTCCCGTTTGCCAGCTGTAAGACCTCAGACAAGCCGCGGCTGTGTCCTCACCCCGAAAGGGGAATAATGATAATTCTTGCCTTGCTGGCCTCGCAGGGAGTAAGAGAAAGCAGGATGACGTCCAAGGATTATTGTGATTAATCACAGTCTTGCCCAGAGAGCAGTGTGCTTTCCACATGACCTGCCGATTCTATACACGAAAGACGTCTCTTCAGGGTGTATATATATTGTGTGCTTGTATAAATGGACCGTATCCAGGTCTGAAGCAATTGTGCCCAAGAGCTAACTTTGTCTTTTATTTTCCTCCTGATCCACTAGAGTGGTGTTTTAACAGTTAAACTGGGTGGAGATCTAGGAACCTACGTGATCAACAAGCAGACCCCAAACAAGCAGATCTGGCTGTCTTCACCATCCAGGTAGGTCCCGAAGTCACAATCTGGCGGTGTTCAGCTCACGTGCGATGTGGCATCGCGGACCCTTTAAAGGGGGCGCCACTTTGTGGGCGGGCGCATGTAAGCACACCTCTCCCGATGCTTCGCGCTCCCCCCATCCTTGTAGGATGGTCAACTCCGCTTCTGTACCTTCTGTCTGCCGATCATCTGGCAGATGTTGAGATCCTGAGGTGCTGGCGGATATTGAGATGTCCGTGAGATCGGAAGCAAACAGTTTAGAACTTTTCAGAACCTGGCCCGGACCGTCTTTCTCTATTAAATCATTGCCCGGCCTTTTGAAAAGCCAGCTTTTGTGATACTGCAGCATTGGAAGGAGTTACCCTTCGTCTTCAGAGCAGGTTAAAGTTTGACCTCTAGCTTGTTTTGAGCATCTCCGCTAGAGGTCGGTTGAATTCCCTCCACGGAATTAGGCGGCTTGGCCTGTGGACGTGGGAGAGCCTCTTAAGCTTCGACTCCAGGGCATTGAATCCCTCCTGCCTCTCCCGCTGACCTTTTTCAATCCAGTGGAATAAAAGATTGTGTTGCAGGCCCCCCGCCCATGCTGCATCTCAAGGCCTGAGAACGTGCAGGGAGAGAGGGTCCCTCGTCCGTCTGGATCCATCTGGATCCGTCTGGGTGGTTATTAGAGAGTTATAGAGAGACACTCACAAAAAGCTCTCAGACCAGCCTTCCTGGGCCATTTGTTAGCACTTCCAAAGAGAACACACACTGTGAATTGGGAAAGGCCCAAATATAACCAGGATGGAGTTCTTTGAAAGCCCAGTGGTATTTGCATTAAAAAAAAAACAAAAAAAAAACCTCTTCTCCTGTCCCAATGTTCACATAATTTTTAGGCAGTTAATATTATACTGTTTATCATGCAAGGGTGTGTAATTATTGGTTCAAAATAAGTAAAGCGTTGTGCCTCCTTCACCCCAACCCTCATCGAGGAAGTAGGTTGTAATTTCACAAAAACAATCCCAGAAATCACTCATTTCTAGCAAGGCCCCTTACAGATTGCATTGGTTTTTTAGACCCAGCCAGTTTATTCGAAGTTGGATGTTTTACCCTGTGTGGGCCAATCACACTGTTCTCTTTGGCCTCAAACAGTTGTCCCAACCCCCACCAGAGAGGTGATAACTGTCCATGCTTACCTTCGCCCCCGGAGGAACTGGACGAGAAACTGGGTGGACCAATTCAAATGCGGCCATCACCTTTGGGGACCGGTGGCTGTATAAATACCGGGCAGGCCACCGGGTCCCCTGGTGATGGCTCAGTTCCCTCCGTGTTGTATCTGGAGGTTGAAAAGGCCCGCCTCGTGTTTGGACACACCTGCCAGTGATGGGCTCCTAGCCCAGGCTTGTTTAGACTGTCATTCTTGATGGGAATCTGGAAAGAAAATCTGCCAAGGAGCCATTTACGATCACAGGTGCTGTGTTCCCCAAGGAAAAACAGGGTTATTTTCCACTGGACTTTTCACGCCCAAAATAATCTTTCGTGGGGCTGCATTTCTGATATTTTGGGGGCTTTTTTCAGATGACAGCTTTTTGGGGGGTGTAGAAACATTGGCCTTCCCCGGCCACCCTGCCCACTCGGGGAAGTTGTAGGACGGGATACAGCAGAGGCCTGGGTGGGCACCGGGACGCCAGTGCCTTGACTCCAAGCCCTGGGGGGGCAGTGGAGGGGTCTGGGGGGTTCTCACGCTGTACCTGGCACTCCGGAAGCAAGTCAGAGACCAGGGCCAAGCGCGTGTTCCATGGATTTGGTCCAGACTGTCAGTTCTTGGTATGTGGCCCGGATACTTTGTATGTGGCAGGTTGTGCGTATTGAACCAAGCCCTCCGTCCTTTTGGCTTACCCCTCTCATCTCCGTTGTTAGGCAAGGGTTCAAACCCCAGCATTTGGCTGATAATACAGAAACCTTTCATGTTTTTATAGCCCCCCAAAGATGCTCCCCTTCTAAGTGTCTCTCTTCCCTGGCAAATTCCTCCCAGTCTTGACGTCAGGAGATCGCTCCCTGAGTGTGCAGGTGAACCCAGTGCCCCTTCTCGTGGGCCCCCGGGGTTCTCTGCTTCACCCCCGTTGGGGCATCGCGGTGGACCAGCACTGTCCGCTGGCTTGCCCGCCCCCCCCCACCCCCTGCACTAGGCTGAGAGGAGGCAGGACTGACGGGCACAGTTCTGCACCTCTGGAATGACACCACACGTCAAAACCCAAGCTCACCCAGGCCCACACAGATGCAGCATCCCAGCATGAATGGATGGATGGATACTCTTGTTCCCTGGGTGAGCTTGAGGTGGAGGAACTCTCTGTTTCATTGGCTTAAAATTGAATTAAGGAAGGGGCGCCTGGGTGGCTTAGTCGGTTAACTGTCCGACTTCGGCTCAGGTCATGATCTCGCGGTCCGGGGGTTTGAGCCCTGCGTCGGGCTCTGTACTGACAGCTCAGAGCCTGGAGCCTGTTTCAGATTCTGTGTCTCCCTCTTTCTTTGACCCTCCCCTGTTCATGCTCTCTCTCTCTCTCTCTCTCTGTCTCAAAAGTAAATAAACGTTAAAAAAAAAAAATTGAATTAAGGAAAAAAATATTTTTTTTTAAATAGTTTAGATGTTTGCCAGGGGCTGGGGAGAGGATTGTGAGGGAGTAACTGCTCCATGGATACACAGTTCCCTTTTGGGGGGATGAAGGGTTTTGGTAGATAGAGGTTGTGGTTGCACATGTTATGAATGTACTAAAATAATAGTAAGAAGAAGAATATTGGTAAGGGACAGATCATGCCAGTGGTACACAAATGGCCATAATTTTAAAAAACACTCTGGGGGCGCCTGGGTGGCTCAGTTGGTTAAGCGTCCGACTTCGGCTCAGGTCATGATCTCGCCATTCGTGAGTTCGAGCCCGACGCGGGGCTCTGTGGTGACAGCTCAGAGCCTGGAGCCTGTTTCAGATTCTGTGTCTCCCTCTCTCTCTGACCCTCCCCCATTCATGCTCTGTCTCTCTCTGTCTCAAAAATAAATAAACGTTTAAAAAAAAAAATTTTTTTTAATAATATAAATAAATAAATAAATAAATAAAATAGAAAACACTCTGGAGTGCCTAGGAGGCTCAGTCACCTAAGTGTCCAACTTCAGCTCAGGTCATGATCTCACAGTTCGTGGGTTCAAGCCCCGCATCGGGCTCTGTGCTGTTCAGAGCCTGGAGCCTGTTTCGGATTCTGTGTCTCCCCCTCACTCTTTGCCCCTCCCCCTCACACACTCTGTCTGTCTGTCTCTCTCTCTCTCTCTCTCAAAAAGAATAAAATAAACTTTAAAAAAAAAAAAAAACCCACCGCCTCTGACATAGCACATATCATACGTGAGTTGGGAAAAGCAAAAGGTCAGAATGTCATCTGCAGACTCATGGAGAGGGTTCAGATGTTTTCAGGACTCTTGAATCGTTCCAGAGGGTTCACTGTGTACTTGGTCTTAAAAAGAAAGACCCTGAGACAAGACAGGCGTCTGCCTTGTGAAATGTACTTGCTGGAGCGTCACTACGGCTGGTGTCTGGGTGGCCGCGTATGGGGAGTCAGCATCTGTCCGCGCAGACCCTCTGAGGATCTGTTGTGTCTTGCAGTGGGCCGAAGCGCTACGACTGGACCGGGGAGAGCTGGGTGTATGCCCACGATGGCGTGTCCCTCCACCAACTGCTGACCACCGAGCTGACGGAAGCCTTAAAAACTGAATTGGACTTATCTTCTCTGGCCTATTCCGGGAAAGGCACCTGACGCCTAGCCCAATTCCAAAGACATTAAAAGCTGTGATGCCAAGACCCCTCCTTCGTCCTGCAGCTCAGTGTCTGGTTTTTTTCCATTCCCACCTTTGAGGACACTTGCATTGCTGGGAATGGCGCCCCAGAAAGAATGTGTGGCTTCCCACCCTCCCCCAGGTTCGGATGTTTAATTTCCATAGTTTCTTTGTTTTGTTTTGGGATTTATTGTCCGATTTCCTCCCTCACAAGATATCACTTCTCTTTTATAATCGTCCATATGCTCCTACATTTGTATGTAGCCTTACAACCGGGAAAAATCAGAAGGGACACTTCCAGGAGAAAAGTGACTTGATTTCACTATTCATTCTTTGAAGGACTCAGCTGCAAAAAGCCACATGAAAAGCGGCTGGCCGGCCTCATCTTTCTGTCCCCAAATGAGCCTCATTAAAGAGTTGCCTATAAACGCTCCCTGCCACGCCTCTTGAAATTGTAAACAGGGGCGCCTGGGCGGCTCAGTCGATTAAGTAACTGACTTCAGCTCAGGTCATGATCTCACAGTCTGTGAGTTCGAGCCCCAGCTCAGAGCCTGCAGCCTGCTTCAGATTCCGTGTCTCCCTCTCTCTCTGCCCCTCCTCCCTCTTGCTCTGTATCTCAAAAATAAATAAATGTTAAAAAAAAAAAAAATTAAAAAAAAAAAAGAAATTGTAAACACTTCTCAGCCCTTTCGAATGAAAGTGTCGTTGACATTCAGGAATTCTCAAACCAAAGGTCATTCTCTCTTTGCACTTTGTGTCTGCCAAGGTGTGGACTGCTAGAAACTCAGGGTGATGTGATGCCTTTTCTTCCACAGAGACACACATATACATCCATATGCACACATTTCATTAATTGTGTGTGTGTTTGTATATTTTTTAAATGTTTATTTTATTTTTGAGAGAGCATGAGCAGGGGAGGAGCAGAAAGAGACAGGGACAGAGGATCTGAAGTGGGCTCCATGGTGACAGCAGAGAACCCAACGTGGGGCTCGAACTTACCAACTGTGAGATCATTACCTGAGCCAAAGTTGGATGCTTTAGTTGACTGAGCCACCCAGGCGCCCCTGTGCGTGTGTGTGTGTGTGTGTTTAAGTTAAAGGTACTTCTAGAATCAGCTGCTATAGCACAGGTCTGAGAATGCAAAGAATCTCCCAAAGACAAGAGGGGAAAAAGAACCATCTTCATAAGCTCATGGGTGTAGTATTATAAGCTAGGCCAGTAGTATAATAAGCTAGGTCACGGGGGTGAGGAGGTGCTTTGTAAATTATGAACAACCACATAAATAAAAAGATGTTCATGTTAATGTAAGGAGCCCCTGTCCTTCCCTTGGCTCAGGTCACCCTCTTCTTGGGAAAGAAAGGTTTCTCAATGACAAGTATGTGCAAACCTGTGGCATCATGGTTGTCTATCTCTGGGTGGGTTTCACAAGCTCCCTGGACCTCGGTTTCCCCTCATGTTAAATGAGAGGGTAGACCCGCATAGAATATAGCCATATAGTCAATTCCCTGGGTGGCTCAGTCAGTTAAACGTCCACTTCAGCTCAGGTCATGATCTCCCAGTTCGTGAGTTCCAGTCCTGGTCGGGCTCTGTGCTGACAACTTGGAGCCTGGAGCCTGATCCGGATTCTGTGACTCCCTCTCTCTCTGCCCCTCCCCTGCTCACACACTTGTCTCTCACTCTCTCAAAAATAAATACACATAAAAAAAAGAGAAAGAAGGAAAGAAAGAAAGAAAAAGAGAAGGAAGAAAGAATATAGTCAATTCCCAATCCAGACATGCAGTGGTCCTGTCAGGCCAACTTAACAGGCTGGTTTTATTTCCTTCTGGTAGACAAGGAGATGACAATGAATGATTTTTTTTTTAAGCTGTAGAGTAACTATGGTTATTGGTTTGCTCTACTTGAACTTCAGTTGAATTCAAGTTCATATAATACCCATCTGATCGTGTCCTTGCCGTTGGCAACTTGTGCTGTAGACTGAATGTCTATTCCCCTGAAATTCCTGCGTTGAATCCTAACCCCCAGTGTGATGGCATTAGGAGGTAGGGGCCTTTGGGAGGTGATTAGGTCATAAGGACAGAGCCTCTTGAATGGAATTTGTGCCCTTATAAAAGAAACCCCAGGGAGCCCCTCACCCCTCCCACCATGTGAGGACTCAGTGAGAGGACAGTCATCTATGACCCGGGGAGCAGAACTTCACCAGATACTGAATATGCTGGGCCTTGATCTTGGACTTCCCAACATCTAGAACTGTGGGAAATAAATTTCGGTTGTTTATAAGTTACCCAAGGCTATGGTATTCTTATAGCAGCCCAAATGGACAAGACGCCTGCCACACCATAGGACCTTATTTTAATCTTTACTGATCTGCATGTTACACATGAAAAAAACAAAGCTCAGGAATATAAAAAATCACCCAAAGTAACCTGTTTGGTTACTTTTTAAGTTTATTTATTTTGAGAGAGGGAGAGAGAGATCATGAACAGGGGAGGGGCAAAGAAAGAGGGAGAGGGAGAATCCCAAGCAGGCTCTGTGCTGGCAGCAAAGAGCCCAGCTCAGGGGCTTAGGCTCAGGAACTGTGAGATCATGAAAAGAACTTTTTTTTTTTACGTTTTTATTTATTTTTGACAGACAAAGAGCACAGGGGAGGGGCAGAGAGAGAGGGACAGAGAGAGAATCCCAAGCAGGCTCCATGTTGCCAGCACAGAGCCAGATGGGGGCTTAAACTCACAAACTGTGAGATCGTGACCTGAGCCCAAACCACCAGTGGAACACTTAACCGACTAAGCCACCCAGGCGCCCCCAAAAAACAAGTCTTAACAATAGAACGATATAAACAAATGCTAAATGGATATTTAAAAATTTCCTTTCTTCAAAATAATTTTATTTTTTAGTTTAAGTGTCATAGGTCAGTACCAGTGAGAAAAAAAAATAAAATTGTGTGTGTGTGTGTGTGTGTGTCTATATCTTGCTTTTCACGGAAGTTTCACTATCTTGCTTACTTGAAATTCAGTTAAGTGATGCACTCCCCTATCTGAGACACAACATAAAAAAATATATTTAAGGGGCGCGTGGGTGGCTCAGTCAGTTAAGCGTCCGACTTCGGCTCAGGTCATGATCTCGCCGTTCGTGAGTTCGAGCCCGACGCAGGGCTCTGTGCTGACAGCTCACAGCCTGGAGCCTGTTTCGGATTCTGTGTCTCCCTCTCTCTCTGACCCTACCCCATTCATGCTCTGTCTCTCTCTGTCTCAAAAATAAGTAAACGTTAAAAATATATATATATATTTATATTTATATTTATATTTATATTTATATTTATATTTATATTTATATATTCAATCAGGGTGCTATAACCAAAGAATGTAAGTTAGGGGATCTGTGCCTTTCTTTTTTTTTTTTTTTTTTTGAGATAGGGAGCGGGGAAGGGGCAGAGAGAGAGAATCCAAGCAAGCTCTGCACTGTCAGACTGGAGCCCAACGTGGGCCTCAATCCCATGAATCAGGAACCATGAGATGGTGACCTGAGCCAAAATCAAGAGTCACACAGACGGAGTTAGCCACCCACGCGCCCCAGGGGATCTGTGCTCCTAATACTTTCCTTGTGGGCTAGCTCTTCAGGCCTATTTACTTTTACTTTACATACAATGCTGACTGTTTTAATTATTTAGGTTCTAAGGCCCTGGGAGATTCCTATCTAAGGTGTGGAAGAACTACAGCCCCAAGAACAGCCACAAGGGAGGAATAAAAACATTCTCTGAGCAGCAAACTGGAAAAGCACCACAGTGTGAGGCCAGGAGCCTCCCATACCTCAGACCCAGGAACACTATCACGTTTATGGGATCACCCACATTAAGGATGAGTTTTCAGGGAAAAGTTGTAAGTGTTCAGTATTACATGTTAAAGGAGGCAAGAAAATATGCGATATAATTTTAGAAAGTTTTCTATTATGATTAGCTTCAATGTACAAAAATCAGTATATAGAGTGGATAGACCCTTGGCCACTTGAAAACGTAACTACCCAGAATGACTTATTTTCCTCTGCTTTGAGGATACAGAGAAACACTGGGGTATGTAAAAGAGAACTTGAAATTTTTTTTTATTAAAATTAAAAAAATTTACCCAAACTCTGCTACTGACTTACTTGTTGACATCAGCCTCACATTTCTTACCTGTAAAATGGGGATGTCTAACCTGTGGCACCTGGGCCCACATGCGAAGCACTTAATACATAACAGACACTATCACATGCCCAGCATGATTTCATATTCAAATTTGGGAGTTTCCCCCAAAGTATTATCTATGACATCCTCTACTCAGCCTCAGACTTAGTCAAAATGCTCATTTTGGTTACTTTGGTGATAGATTCTGATTTCCTGGAACAATTCTTCCTGCCTCCTTACAATGCTTAAGTGTATATTTTTAAGTTTATTATTTATTTTTGAGAAAGACAGAGTGTGAGCAGGGGAGGGGCCAAGAGAGAGAGGGAGAATCTCAAGCAAGCTCCTTGCTGTCAGCAAAGAGCCCGATGCAGGGCTTGAACTCACGAAACTGTGAGATCATGACCTGAGCCGAAGTCAAGAGTTGACCAACTGAGCTGCCCAGGCGCCCCTACAACACTTATATTTTACTCCATCTTCTGCATAGTTTCTAAAAACAATTTGGCCAACTTTAATAGATTGTATTAAGTCATAAGTTTACAATATGTTTCTTAACCTCTGCCTGCCATCATATGCTACTAAGCTCCATTGCTACATCTAAAGAAGGACCCACATTCCTAAATGTGAAGTTTGTGTGGACTGGCCGTGCAAGCTTGCCGAGGAAACCTGGCTTCACTGCTCCAAGGTATACACCGAGATTAAAATAATTTTAGGTCATGTCCAGTTGAATTCTTGGCATGGATTTATCTTCTGTAAATGAAAATAGTCACATACCAGAAGGGGAAGGAGGGCCGCTGGTATGACTTGCATGAATTTTTCCTCTCGTTGAAAACTATGACTTCGTGACTATCTTTCTACGTACAGCTATTGTTAGACATTACATCACATTACTGTTAGACATCTTACAACAGTAAGAAGTGCTTTCAAATCCTCAGTTTGACCCATTATCCATAATATCCTAAAGATCCCAATTAATGGCCCCTTTGGAATATATAAAACTGAGGTCATTATATTCTGATGTCTGCTAACAGAATGTGAGTTCACACAGTCCATCTTTTCTGGATATATTCATTAAGATGTAGACTGTTTTAACTCCCAAGAAACTGGGTAGAGAAGGAGGGGTGCCTGGGTGCTTCAGTCGGTTAAGCAACTGACTCTTGATTTCAGCTCGGGTTGTAATCTCGAGGTTCGTGGGTTCGAGCCCCATGTCAGGCTCTGCGCTGACAGTGCAGGGCCTGCTTAGAATTCTCTCTCTTTCTCTCTCTCTCTACGCCTCCTCTGCTCATGCTCTCTCTCCCAAGAATAGATAGATAGATAGATAGATAGATAGATGAAAGGAAGGAAGGAAGGAAGGAAGGAAGGAAGGAAGGAAGGAAGGAAGGGAGGGAAGAGGGAAGGAAGGAACAAAGGAAGGAAAAAGGAAGAAAAAGAAAAAAACTGGGTAGAAAAGGAACATATGTCACCATAATAAAGGTCATATATGGCATGCCCACAGCTAACATCATACTCAAAAGTGAAACGCTGAGAGATTTTCCTGTAAGATCAGGAATCAGACAATGATGCCACTCTCACCATTTTTATTCAACACACTATTAGAAGTCGTAGCCAAAGCAAGTAAGCGAGAAAAAGAAACAAAGGAAAGGAAGAGGTAAGACTGTCACTATTTGCAAATGACATGACTATACAGAAAACCTTAAAGATTCCAACAAAAAAAGTTTGCAGTTTTAAATAGTTTCCGTAAAGATGCATGACACAAAGTCAATACACAAGAATCAGTTGTGTTTTCATACAGCAACAGTGAATGATCTGAAAGACAAATTAAGGAAGCAATCCCACTTACAACATCAGAAGGATTAAATACTTAGGAATGAATTTAACCAACAAAATGAAAGATCTGTACACTGAAAACCAGAAGACATTGATGAAAGAAATTAAAGAAGATACAAATAAACATAAAACTATTCTGTGTTCATGGATGAAAAGAACTGATATTGTTAAAAAGTCCAAACTACACAAGATGATCTGCAGATTCAGTGAAATCCCTGCCAAAATTCCAGTGGCGTCTTTCATGGAAATAGAACAAATAATTGTAAGTTCTGTATGGAGCCACAAAAGGCCCTGAATAGCCAAAGCAATCTTAAGAAAGAAGAACAAAGCAGGAGGCATCACACTTAATCATTTCAAACTCTACTCTAAAGTTATAGTAATCAAAACGATGGGGCACCTGGGTGGTTCGGTCGGTTAAGAGTCCAGCTTCGGCTCAGGTCATAAACTCACAGTTTGTGAGTTCGAGCCCCGCATCGGGCTCTGTGCTGGCAGCTCAGAGCCTGGAGCCCGTTTCAGGTTCTGTGTCTGTCTCTGTGCCTCTGCCCTGTTCGTGCTCTGTCTCTGTCAAAAATAAATAAACGAAAAAAAATTTTTTTTTAAAGTGGTATATTATTGGCATAAAGCAAACACATAGGTGAATGGATGGACTTGAGAGCCCAGAAATAAACTCACACACATATGGCCAATTAATCTTCAGTGAAGGAGCTAAGAATATACAATTAGGAAACGAATATATCTTAATAAATGTCGGGAAAACTAGACAGCCACATACAAAAGAGTGAAACTGGGCCCCTTTTTGTACCAAACTTAAAAATCAACTCGAAATGGATTAAAAGCTTGAACCTAAGACCTGAAACTATAAAACTCCCAGAAGAAAACACAGGGGTTAGCTCCTTGATATCAGTCTTGGCAATACCTTTTTGGATTTGGCATGAAAAGAAAAGGCAACAAAAGCAAAAATAAACAAGCGGGACTACATCAAAATAAAAAAACTTTTGCACAACAAAGGAAACCATCAACAAAATGAAAAGGAAACTTATAGAATAGAAGGAAATATTTGCAAACCATATATCTGATGAAGGTTTAATAACGAAGATACACAAGAAACTCATAAAACTCAATAGCAAAATAAACAAATAACCCAATTCAAAAAGAGCAAAGGACCTAATGAGACATTTTTCTTTTTTTTTTTTTTCCAGTTATTCAATGTACCCTTTATTGCCTCCATTGAAACTTGCTCTTTTTCATTACATACTGAAGTGTTCAATTTCTGATAAAGAATTTTTTTTTATTTATATATGAAATTTATTGTCAAATTGGTTTCCATACAACACCCAGTGCTCATCCCAAAAGGTGCCCTCCTCAATACCCATCACCCACCCTCTCCTCCCTCCCACCCCCCATCAACCCTCAGTTTGCTCTCAGTTCTCAACAGTCTCTTATGCTTTGGCTCTCTCCCACTCTAACCTCATTTTTTTTTTTTTTTCCTTCCCCTCCCCCATGGGTTCCTGTTGAGTTTCTCAGGATCCACATAAGAGTGAAACCATATGGTATCTGTCTTTCTAATGAGACATTTTTCCAAAGAAGATAAGCAAATGGCCAACAGGTACCAAAAAAAAAAAAAAAAAAAAAAAAAATTCAACCTCACTTATCATCAGGAAAATGTAAATCTAAAACCACAGTGAGGTATCATCACCTCACACTGTTAGAACAGCCATCATCAAAAAGACAAGAGAAAGGGCACCGGGGTGGCTCAGTGGGTTAAGCATCCAACTTCAGCTCAGGTAATGATCTCACAGCTCGTGAGTTCGAGCCCCACATTGGGTTCTGTGCTGACAGCTCGGAGCCTGGAGCCTGCTTGGGATTCTGTCTCCAGCTCTCTCTGCCTGTCTCCTGCTCGCGCTCCGTCTCTCTCAAAAATAAACATTAAAAAAAAAAAAAAAGACGAGATAACAAGTGTCAGTGAGGATATGGAGAAAGAAAAACCCCTTTGCACTGGCAGTGGGAATGCAAATTGGTTCAGCCACTCTGGAAAATAGTATGGAGGCTCCTCAAGAAATGAAAAATAGAACTACCATGTGACCCAGCAATCCCATTTCTGGGTATATATCCAAAGGAAACAAATCCATTATCTTGAAGAGAGAGCTGCATTCTGTGTTCATTGCAGCATTATTCCTAACGGCTAAACTATAGAAACAACGTGAATGTCTGCTGATGATTGACTGGATAAAGAAAATGTGGTACATATAAGTGTGGGTGTATGTGTGTATATATGTACACACACATATATATACACACACACATACACAATGAAATATTATTCAGCCTTTAAAAAGAAGAAAATTCTGTCATTTACAACAACAGGGGTGAGCCTGGAGGGCATCATGCTAAGTGAAATAAACCAGACAGAGGATAACGAATACTGCGTGGTACCGCTTATGTGTGAAATCTGCAAGTCGACCAATCAAATCAGTGTTTTTTTCAAGTCAAATTCACAGAAACAGTAGAAAAGTGGCTGCCTGGGTTTGGGGGGAGTGGGGGAAAGAGAGGAAGGCTGGTAAAAGGGTAAAAATGTTCAGTGACAAAAAAAGAAATAGACTGTTTCTATTCTTGTAGAGATAATAAGCCAGACCTAGAGCGTTGACTCCAATAAACCAGAACAGATTTATTGAGCTGTTTACCGAAGACTTACTTAAGCTGTTGGGTAAAGAGCTTGCACCCAGCAGGAAAATTAGCTCCCAAAGACTTTCTTCTACTCTGAAAAGTCAGACCCCTTGAGGCTCCATCCAGGTGTAAATAAATATTAATGCAAGACAGGCTGCTACATTTCACTTCTGTTTCTCTGATTTGTGGGAACATTAGTAGCACCATATCTTGATCTCAAAGTTTTTAGCTTTTATATCTGCCAAGTTAAGTGGAAAAGGTACCTAAATTATACAGAAAAATAAGACAATGCCATTGCCCAGTTACTTTTATTTCCTACTCCTCCTTTCAGTGCTGAGATTTTTTTCAAAAGAAAGTGGCTTAAAGAAAACCATAAGAAAAAGAAAACTGTAAAATCTTCAAGGTTCAGGGATGCCTGGGTGGCCCAGTTGGTTAAGCGTCCCACTCTTTTTTTTTTTCTTTTTTAATGTGTATTTATTTTTGAGAGAGAGCGCAAGTGGGGAAGAGGCAAAGAGAGAAAGAGACATAGAATCTCAAGTGGGCTCCACACTGACAGCGAGAGCCCAATGTGGGGCTCTATCTCACAAACTGAGATCATGACCTGAGCTGAAGTCAGATGCTTAACTGACTGAGCCACCCAGGAGTCCCCTGTGTCCAACTCTTGATTTGGGCTCAGGTCGTGATCCCATAGTCATGAGATTAAGCCCTGCATTGGGCTCCACACTGAACATGGGGTCTGCTTGGGATTCTCTCTCTCTCTCCCTCTCTCTCTGCCCCTCCCAACTCACACACATGCTGTTTCTCTCTCTCAAAATAAATATTTTTAAACAATTAAAAAAGAGTATAAAATAAATAAATAATTAAATGTATAGATAAAATCTCCAAGGTTCAAAAGTAATAGAACCAGATGAATTTAGAATCAAAGTTGCTGTGTCAGGCTGCCCAGGCTGTGCACTGCACAAATCTAGGCACTGCTTTTCACAGAGATTACAATAACCACCATGGTGCCACTGAGAGTTGTGCAAACTGTTCAGAGCATATCCCCTGATTGTGCTAGAATTCATCTCACCAGCCCATAAACAAGTCTCCTCAAATGTTTCACCTAACATTCCTTAAATCTGCCCCTTCTACCTACCCACAATCAGGTCCTCATCATTTCTCACCTATATTATTATTGCAGAAGATATCTTACTCCACCTCCCTCCCTTTCTCTCAGCCCGTCTTCCATGCTGCCCCCAGAGGGAGCTTTCAAACGTGTAAATATGATCCCTTACCTTTGTAAAACCTTAGCAGAACCAGATATAAAGACTGAGCTTCTCTGACCTAACGCTGCATTGACACTGCAGTATAATTATGCCCTTGTTGCCTGCAGTCTCAACACTTAAGCTACAATTCCAAACCACCACCTTCCTAAAAGCCATGCTGTTTCACCTAGCTCTGGACTTGGCCAGCCTTGAACCCACGTTGGTCCTTATTCCCCACTTTTCTGCCTAGGGCATTTGTGTTACCTGAAAAATGTTCCTGGCACAGCCTTGCTGTGCCCTCCTCCACTGAGCCTCTTTACCTGGACCCCCTTCATTGTCCCATACTCTGTCAGCGCTCCGTATTTCTCCTTTCCACTGCTGATGGCAACGGGAAGGAACTAGTCTAGAACATGTCCCTTCTGCTGGATTATACACTCCACGAGGACGGAACTTCATCTCCCCTGTTTACTGCTGTCCCTCCAGCAGCAGCCAGCACGATTCCTTGTGCACAAAAAGGGCTCCATAAATGTCAAAATGAATGTGTTGTGATTACGTGTTTACCAGTGTAGCCCAAGTAGATTCCAAATAAACCTAGTTCCAAAAGTGTCAACAAGAAATGTAAATTTTATAGAAAAACGGAAGGGAAGGGGGGCACTGTCAATGAAGAGTGCAGGGAAGGGAAAAAAAATATTTTTCCTCTACCCATTGAGATTGTCAAGCTGGGGGCTCTATAAAACAGACTGACAAGACAGGGGCACCTGGCTGGGTCAGTCGGTAGAAAATGCAACTCTTGGTCTCGGGGTTTTAAGTTTGAGCCCCACATTGTGTGCAGAGATTACTTAAAAATACAGTCTTAAGAAAAGAAAAGACTGGGGCGCCTGGGTGACTCATTCTGCCAAGCGTCCAACTCCTGGTTTCTGCTCAGGTCATGATTTCATAGTTCGTGAGTTCAAGCCCCGCTGACAGTGGTGTAGAGCCTGCTTGGGATTCTTTCTCTCCCTCTCTCTCTGCCCCTCCCCTGCTCACTCTTCTCTCTCTCTCTCTCTTAAACAAATAATAAATAAATAAATAAATAGTTTGTAGTGCAGATTTTAGTTATTGTCCTTTCCACCAATAAGAGTTGTTAAATCCTTTTCCTGGCAAGGGGGAGGGAGATATATCTACAACTGGAAATTTCCTTTAGGAATGTAAATTCCCTTTACAAAAGGAAAACTTGAGTCCTGTTTGTAGAGTTTTTCCTGAGTCTGCTGATTCTCACACTGGCCTTTGGCCCAAAATAATTCATACACCAAAAAGGCATATTTTGGAGTGACATAGTCTGGTAACTTTCACTTAAGCCAAACATTAAGGATGTACAAAACTATAAAATAATGCCATTTTTTTAACTCACTGTATTTTGTTGTGTTTTGAAAATACAGTTATCCTAAAATATGTCATTAATAATAATAGGTAATAATTGCCTTATTATTGTTCTTTATAAGTAACTGAATACATATTTTTGAAAATGTCTCAGTTTTAACTTTAAATGTGGTAAAAATGTATAAATACAGCAAGCACACTGTAGGGGCCAAGGTTAGGCCAACTCAAGATGGGCCACTTTGGCATAAAAATTATCTTGAGTTAAAAAGCAATAGAAACCCAGGAGATCCAGGAAATCTCCTTACCTCCCCCATTAACTGCCTAAAAAGAATTTAGATATAGCACATGCTCCAGAGAGAGAGCTCAGCACAGATAACTGTGGTTTATCTGAAATGGGTATGGTGGAGGAAGAACCCAGCAAGACCTTGTCCCATCAAAGTCCTTTATGCCCCATTGTTTCTGAGTGGCCCAGCAGGCGTTGTGAGTTGCATTCCTTCCCTTTGGGGTCCCAGACCCCTACCCCCTTCTCCTTAGTTCAGAATGACAAGTGTACCTCATGCCCGACTTTCTTCGGGATTTCCTTGTGTGTGTGGATTCCCTGTATCTACCTAGTAAATGTGATTTTCTCCTGTGAACCTGTGTCTTGTCAATTTGACTCTTCGTCTAACTAGAAGGACCCTTGAAGAGGACAGGAATTCTTGGTCCCTGACACATACAAATAAAAGCTCTTCAGTGCCCTGTACAGCCTTTTTTTTTTTTTTTTTTTCTTGAACAGACTATTTTTAGGGCAGTTTTAGGGTCACAGCAAAACTGAGTAGAAAGTAGAGAGGTTCTCCATATGCCCCTTGTCCCCACCCTTCGCACATGGACCGCCTCCCCCATTATCAACATCTCCACTCGGGTGGCTCATTTATTACAATTGATGAACCTACGTTGACATGTCATAATCACCCAAAGTCCATGGTTTGCATTAGAGTTCAACCTTGCTGTTGTACGTTCTATGATTCTGGGCAAATGCATAATGACATGTACCCATTACTACAGTGAAGGAGTTGAAGACGACTCAAAATATGCCATTGTGGCATACTGACTATTTTGAGCAGAGAGCACTTGAAAAACAAAATGCCAGGAGAGACTTTCTCCGACCTCCCCTTATCTGCCTCCTTTTGTAGGCAAAAGAAAACTCCCTTGTTATAAATCCCCTCCCTAGGAGTTTGACCATCCTGGGAGGTTTGACTCCTATCTCAGGAGAAGAGACTAGAGTCACACCCAGACAGACTTAGTCACACACACAATCTTATCTCCCATTTACTCTTCCAAAGGGCTCATCCATCTGTTCTAAAACATATTTACTCTCTCCTAAGTGACCTACATCCCCTCTCTTCTTCCCCAAGATCTTATATAAATTCCAATCTCACTGCTTTTCTTTTGTGATACCTCATGCACATGATAATAAAAATTAATGAATTTATATACATATCCTCCTGGTTATGCACCTGTTGTCAGTTTATGTCATAAACCCAGGCTATTACACCTAGGAAGATAGAGGGAAATCCTTCCTCCCCTAGAATACTATTGTGAAAAAGAAAACCACAGGCCCAAAATGGCATCACTTTGGTCAAGTCACCAAACCGGGGTTGTAACTAATCTAACTGCAGTTTCAGCCTCCCCCGAAATTGTAGTCTTAGCTGGTCAGTCAGGAATGTTCTGCTCAGTGAGGCAATCTGCCACAAGGACCCTCCCCATTCCCCAAAGGAAGATAAGGTAATGGGCATGGGCGTGATAAGACCCCCTGTTCTCCACCCTGCCTCCCCACCTGCCCCATAAGTGACCACGCCTCCAATAATCCTTTTCTTTTGCTAATAACTTTCTTGCCCCACCCTCCTTCCTATAAAAACCTTCCTTCAGGTACAACTCCTAGGAGCATCCCTCTACTTCCCGGCTGGGATGCTGCCCACTGTTTAATGAAGCCAGTTACAGCTTCAAATGTACTTGGTCGAACTTTGTTTTTAAAGCGTCCAACAGAGTACTTCTGCTACCCTGAAAATCCTCTGTGTTCTGCTTCTATAACTTTTAAGACTTTAAGGGATCCTGAGATTTTTTTTTTTTAAAGTTTGGAACCACTACACCAACCTAACATAGTGATCCCACAATCCGACCCCGGTTTCCTGAGTTTCTAGAATTAGCATGAGACTCCCAATTCTAGACTTTCAAGGGCCTCTGACAGCATCCCCTATGCTGTCACTGAAAACCCTCTCCCTATTTGGGCTTTCTACTTTTTCTTCTGCTCCCTGCTTTTAAGGGCCCTTTGTCCTTTTATCCAGTTTTGTGCATCACCTGCAGGTTCCTGCTTCTTCCCAGATCCCATACTAGTCCTTTGAAAGGCAAAGGGACTCTTCCGTGTGGCACAGGGGATGGACGAGGAAACTGAAGAGCCTTCTCATTGGTCTGCCCGGGGATTGAGCTATCCATAAGATAATGGGAACTTTCCAAGGACCTGACTCCTGTATCCTAGGCCAAGTTTGGCTCCAGTCCAGGAGGAGGAAGTAGGGAGCAGGAAACTGAACCTCCTGCTCCAGGTTGGCAGTGTCGGGATGGGCAGGGGGGCTCTCTCCTGCTCTCTGCCTTGACGTTACTTTCAATAATGGCTTCCTGCCTCCATAGGCTCATAGCCCTTAAAGCAAGTGCAGCCCTAGCTGGAGGGGCCTTTCAGGGGTTTTAGAAAAAACTAACAAGGGTAAAGTTTAAAGATTGCAAGACGCCATAAAAACATCACAGTGAATACCCTTTCAGACACTCATTGGAATATAAGTGGGGCTCAGCTTTCTTCCCTTCACAACTGACCTAATCCTCATCTTTGTGGGTTGTGACCACTGTGGTGCCTATATGGGGTGTCTTTCGATTGGGTGGGGGCCCCCAAATGTGGGGCAATGATTGGGTGGAAGCTGGTGGCACTGAAAGGTGAAAGAATCCACCCAAGGCAGAAGGATCCACCCAGTGAATACATTGCAAGGGAGTGGAGGGCAGGATAAGGGAGAGGCTGTCTGCAACAAGGCCTTGGGAGGGGGGTGCTTTTAAGGAGGAAAAGTGAGGAGGTAGGTTGACGTATGGAAATTTCCCTCTTTTGGTAACTGTAAGCCCAATGGTCGGTTAGACCCATGGATATTTTGGGGTGGGTCGCCTGATGGGCTTGTCTCTACTCAGCCAGGTGGTCACTGTGGCCCCTTTGGCTTTCCATCGCTCAAGCCTGTGTGCCTGAAAGCGCCCTCCACAACCACCATGTGACTTGGGCGACAAACTCCAGCTTCCTGGTCTGCACCATTGTTTTAAGAACATTTTGCCAGGACCATCTCATGCCCAAAGTAAAACATGCACCCCTCTTAGGCCAACTCCCAGCTCCCCAGAGGGATTCCTATAGAAACCAAAATCTGTGTGGCCTCTGCGGAGGCCATACAGATGCTAAATGAGCTTATCTGGAAAATCAGAACCACCTCCCTCAAGGGAAGTTGGCAGGCTGGGAAGGGAGGGAGGAAGTTGGAACTCCAAGGCTTTACTAATAACCCCTGTCTCTCCCCCAGTCCTTCCCTACTCCCACCCTCCCCAATGACCAAGAAAAAGGAGTCCCTGGGGCAGCTTGAAAGGAAGGAGAGATTCCCAGGGGCTTTGGGAAGTGAGGTCAGAGTTGGGAAGGCAGGACATTCCCAGTGGAAAGCATTCAGGACTGCCTTTGGGCTGCAACCCTTCATAAATACATTCTTCTCTAAAATCCCATACATGGGTTTAGAAGACTAGAAGATGGGCCATTAAAGTAAATAGTATTAGTATAAAAATTTTTTTAAATAAATAGTATTACTAATATTAATAATCAAGGGTGTCAGTAGTGTTGAAAATTTTCTGGAACCCTTTCCTGAGTTGCCTAATGCCCAGAGAAGGAAAATAACAGTGTTTAGTCGTAAATTATACGATCAGTGAACATAGCTTTCAAGATGATGTGCCAGGGCTTGTGAACTGGGTTTGTTTTGGTCTAATTAGATGTTTGTCGTGTGTGTGTGTGTGTGTGTGTGTGTGTGTGTGTGTTTATGGTTTCATCACCTTTTTTTTTTTTTTTTTTTTTTGCCTCTGGCTCTTTCTGATTAAAAAAAAAAAAACTTTGGGGCACCTGGGTGGCTCAGTTGGTTGAGCACTGGACTCTTGACTTCAGCTCAAGTCATGATCCCAGCTCATGGGATCCAGCCCTGCATGGGGGCTGTCCTTCTGCCCCTCTTCCCTGATCACATGCGCGTTCTCTTTCTCTCTAAAATAATAATTTTAAAACCACTTTAAAAAGATAGGAAATGAGGGGCGTCTGGGTGGCTCAGTCGGTTGAGTGCAACTTCGGCTCAGGTCTTGCGGTCTGTGAGTTCGAGCCCCGCATGAGGCTCTGTGCTGACAGCTCAGAGCCTGGAGCCTGTTTCAGGTTCTGTGTCTGTTTCTCTGCCTTTGCCCTGCTCATGCTCTGTCTCTCTCTGTCTCAAAAATAAATAAAAGATTAAAAATTTTTTTTTTTTAAGATAGGAAATGACACACACACATTTGATGGACCTGTGTTTATGTTAAACAATTGGCTCCCTAAATTTACTGAGACAGGGAAACTGTTAAGGGCAGGGATTTTGCCTTTATCTAAGGATTCATTTACTCAACTGATTTTTATTGATTGCGTATTTAGTCCAGGCCAGGAGCTAGGATGCTAGGGTGAACAAACACATCCCCTCCCCTCAAATAGAAAAGTAAACAAATAAAATGAGTTCTGATCACTGAAAATTGTAAATAGAGACTGCCTTGTATTTATATAGACATAAGTAAGATACTTTTTAAAGTATAAAAGGTAGTATAGTTTTATATAAAAGGTAGTATATAAAGTTTTTTTTAAGGTAGTATATATATATAAAGTTTTATATAAAAGGTAGTATAGCTGACCTTTGAACAACACAGGTTTGAACTGCGGGGATCCACTTACATGTGGATTTTTTACAGTACAGTCCTGGAAATGTATTTTCTCTTCCTTATGATTTTTTTTTAATTTTTTTTTTAACATTTATTTATTTTTGAGACAGAGAGAGAGCATGAACAGGGGAGGGTCAGAGAAAGAGGGAGACACAGAATCTGAAACAGGCTCCAGGCTCTGAGCTGTCAGCCCAGAGCCCGACGCGGGGCTCGAACCCACAGACTGTGAGATCATGACCTGAGCCGAAGTCGGACACTCAACCTACTGAGCCACCCAGGCACCCCTTCCTTATGATTTTTAAGTTTATTTATTTATTTGGGGGAGAGGGGCAGAGAGAAAGGGAGAGAGAGAGAATCCCAAGGGACAATCCCACTGTCAGAGCAGGGACTCAGTCCCTTGAACCTTGAGATCATGACCTGAGCTGAGATCAAGAGTTAGACGCTTCACTGACTGAGCCACCCGGGCACCTCCTTCCTTATGATTTTCTTAATGATGTTTTCTACTCTCTCACTTTACTAATACGGTATATAACACATGTAACACACAAAATATGTGTTAATCCACTGTTTATGTTACTGGTAAGGCATGCAGTCAGCCATAGACTATTAGTGGTTACTGGGGAGTCAAAAATGGTACTCAGATTTCGACGGCACAGGGACTGGTGCCCAAGACCCGTGCATTGTTCAAAGGTCAACGGTACACCGTACAAACTGTTCCGCAGCGGGTTTTTTGTTTGTTTGTTTTGTTTTGTTTTTGCTTTTTACTGTGCAGTATATCCTGGAGGTCATTCTACCTAGTTGTGCATTTTAAAGTATTTTTTTTAACGTTTATTTATTATTTTTGGGACAGAGAGAGACAGAGCATGAACGGGGGAGGGACAGAGAGAGGGAGACACAGAATCGGAAGCAGGCTCCAGGCTCCGAGCCACCAGCCCAGAGCCCGACGCGGGGCTCGAACCCACGGACCGCGAGATCGTGACCTGGCTGAAGTCGGACGCTTAACCGACTGCGCCACCCAGGCGCCCCTAGTTGTGCATTTTAAATAGATGCTTTGGCCATAAGTGAGCGGTAGGCAGGAAGACTGGGGACAGTGGGGAAAGGACTGCCGGATAGCATGTCCATGGCGAGGTGCCTGGTCAGGAGTGGGAGGCATCCAAGCCGGTGCTCCACCTGCTGGAAATTTCACTCACCCTCTTCACTTCTCTACAGCTGCTCTAGTGGAAGAGAAAAGGGTGAAACCTAGAAGCTATTTTATTTACCCTGCAGATATGGTGGGCTAAGCGCTGTGTTCAATAGATCATTACTGGTTTTCCATTATTGTGACAAATGCGATTTATTGTAAGGCTTCAAATCCCGATGTGTAAATCCATAGGAGGATGTTAAGCATCTGTACCCCTGTGACGTAGTGCATAGAAAATTTAAGACCTGAAAAATTGTCAATGTCTAGCATTTCCCACCTTTCCTACCTTCAACTCTAGGATTCAATAATTCTAGGCATCCATTGGGTGCAACTTCGATTTTGAGAGATACGTAAATAAATAATGAAAGCATTGATTTGGAAGAGAGCAGAAAATTAAATTTTGGGGAGAGGACTTCTCTTACCTTAAAATCTTCAGTCCTGGGGCGCCTGGGTGGCTCAGCTGGTGAAGCATCCAACTTCAGCTCAGGTCATGATCTCATGGTTCGGTTCGTGAGCTCAAGCCCCACTTTGGGCTTTGCACTCTCTCCCCCTCTCTTTCTCTCTCTGCCCCAGTGGGATTCTCTCTCTCCCTCTCTTTCTGCCCCTTGCTCGCTCACTCTCTCTCAAAAAAATTTTTTAAGTGCTTTATCAATGTGACTCACAATGACTATACTATTTATCGGGCAAAGGCTTGCCTTTTCTAATTGAAAGGATGATTTTCTAGGTTCTTCTCCCTGCCAGTACCCATAAATTTGATGAAGAGGTACAGGAATGGCTTTAGGTAACCTAAGCTGGTTTCGTTGCAAATGAAATGGGGGGTGGGGGAGGGGGAAACCAAACCCAAACAGTGGTGAGTTGGGAAATATGTAACAAGCAGATCTCTGTGGGGGCGACGCCCTAATTTGTATAGTTTGCCAATATCCATGGTGTAAGTACTCCTTCCGCGGCTGATAGTGTAACCCATTTGTTCCAATTTGCCTAGAACCTTCCCAGTTTCAGCGCTGAAAGTCCTGAGTTCCCGGAAACTTCTCAATTCCCGGAAAACAGGGCGGTTGGTCAGCGAATGACTGCTTTCAGGCTCCCCATATGACATTCCCGAACATGGAGTTGGGAAGAGATGTACACATGGTTCAAGCCTTGTGAGGAACAGCTTCCCACATGCCACTGGCGGGGGTTTGCATGGCCAAGTTGTTCTCATTACCTCTCAATTCACCACCACCCCGGCGTGATTTCCTGGAGCTATATGAACAAAGCATGGCATGCTGAGTGGCTAAAGATGCGGAAATGTATTGCCTCACGGTTCTGGAGGCCAGAAGTGCCAAACCAACATGAGGGCAAGTCTATGCTCTTTCTGCGGGCTAGGGGGGAATTTGTTCCGTGCCTTTCTCTTAGCTTCTAATGCCATTCCTTGGCTTGCAGCTGTAAAACTAGAAACACTACCTTCATTGTCACATGGCATTCTTCCCTCTGTGTCTCTTGTCTTTGCTGGGGCCATCTTCTCACAAGTACCCCAGCCATATTGGATTAGAATGCGATTAAGTACCTCTGTAACCACCCTATTTCCAAATAAGTTCACATTCTGAGGTGCTAGGGGTTAGGAGCACAACATATATTTTTTGAAAGGACACAAGTCTACCCATATCAACCCCCTTCACCAATCTCACAGCAACCCCCAATAATAGGTCTGAACTCAAGGTTTTAGAAATACAGCATTCTAAAACTTAAATCTATTTAAAATATTTTGCCATATATATATATACGGGGGGTTTTAATGTTTATTCATTTTTTTTCCACAGAGAGAGAGAAAGAGAGAGAATGAGTGGGGGAGGGGCAGAGAGAGAGGGAGACACAGAATTCGAAGGAGGTTCCAGGCGCCCCTGCTGTATGTATATTTGTAATTGAATAAATAAATAAAATTTTGCCAATTGTAGAATACTCAGACTCAATTTTTTGTCTTTTTTTTTTTTTTTTTAAGTAAACTCTGCTCCCAACACGGGGCTGAAACTCAGGACCCCAAGATCAAGGGTCCTATGCTCTACGGACTGAGCCAGCCCCTCCTCTGATTCAATTTAAAAATGCTTTACTGTGGTGCCTGCTTGGCTCATGGTAGAGCATGTGATGCTTGATCTTGGGGCTGTAAGTTCAAGCCCCATGTTGGGTACAAAGATTACTTAAACATAATGTCTTTACAAATATAAAGATAGGGGCTCCTGGGTGGCTCAGTTGGTTAAGCGTCCGACTTTCAATTCCAGTTCAGGTCATGATCTCCACAGTCATGAGGTCGAGCCCCGTGTCAGGCTCCATGCTGGGCAGGGAGACTGCTTAAAATTCTCTCTCTTTCTCTCTCTCTCTCTCTCTCCCTCAGCCCCTCTCACACTATGTCTCTCTCAGATAAATAAATAACTAAATAAATAAATACTTTGTTAAAATTGTTTCTCAGTGATGAGAACTGGGGTAAAATTTCATTTTCTTTACTCACACTTTCCTATAGTACCTGTGTTTTTTTCCCCCAAAAATAGTCCTGTCATTTTTACATTTTGACAATTAACAACGGATCTATATTTTCAGAGAATGAAGAGAACCCGGTTATTCCATTTGCCCTGGGAAGGTGATCACTGATATCCGAGCTGAGGGGACACAATGGGACATGTGTGAAACGGGGTAGCACACAGTCTGAGAAGTCACTGTGAGGCCAGGCATGCGAAGGGGAAAGAAAGTACTCTCTGAAAGGAACTCAGGGAGTCTTTACTCCAGCATCTTCCCAAGTGAGCCCCGCAAATTCTCTGGGAATAAGAATAATTTATGGCCAAGAAAACTGGGGACGCACAGCACTCTGACCCCTCTTGAAAAGTCACAATGCACACATCTGAGGAGTCGTGCAGTATAGAAACGTTTTTAGCCCAGGATTTCCTAGATGTCTGGATTCAGAATCCTTTTGGGGAACACACATTAATCTCCTAGAACTGGTGTTTTCCTATGCCCTAGTCCATCTCTCCCATTTTATAGATAAGAAAATTGAGCCTCAGAGAGGAAAACTGAGGTCACACAACCCATTAAAGGCAAAGCTGGGACAAAAACCTCGGCTTCCTGGCCTCCTGCTCATTCGTTTGTCCCCATCCCCACTGTTTGCTACATTTCCTCTTGCTCAGGGTTGGTGATACTCTGTCAGGATTACTGGGGAAGAGGAACGTGAGGAGGACATTCCCACAGGATTTAGGAGAGAAGGAGTCAAGCAATAGTTGGAGCCATAGAAGTAAATTTGTTTGGGACGGTCGTCGGCTTTTAGGTTTGTCTGGTTTTTGTTTTGTTTTGCTATCTACGATAATTCTCAGATAACTTGAATTTTTTACAGAAATGGTTATTCTCTGAGTTGCTCCTTTGTAATCCACAAATCAGCCAAGTGCTGTGTATGCAAATTGCAGCTTGCACACTGAGCGGAGTCTCCACTTTCTGCCCACCCAATCTTCTACTGGACTTCATAGGACTCTCAAGAGGACAGATGTCCGTGGTGACATAGACCAGACAATGAGCTTTCTTGTGGCTCAGCACTGATTTCTCCCTCCGCGCTGACACAAAGACAAATATCAACACCTCAAAAAATCAAAAACAGAAGTACTCTCCGACCCAGCAATTGCACTACTAGGAATTTATCTGAAGGATACAAAAATGCTGTTTCAATGGGGCACACGCTCCCCCATGTTTAGAGCAGCGCTATCAACAATGGCCAAAGTATGGAAAGAGCCCAAATGTCCATCAACTGATGAATGGATTAAGAAGATGTGGTATATTTACACAATGGAATACCACTTGATGGTGAAAAAGAATGAAATCTTGTCCTTTGCAACAATGTGGATGGAACTGGAGTGCATTATGTTAAGCAAACTAAGTCAGTCAGAGAATGATTGAATCATATGATTTCACGTATATGTGGAGTTTGAGAAACTTAACAGATGAACACAGGGGAAGGGAAAATATGGATAAAAATGGAGAGGGAGGCAAACCATAAGAGACTCTTAAATACAGAGAACAAACTGAGGGTTGATGCGGGGTGGGGAGTGGGTTAAATGGATGATGGGCATTAAGGAGGGCACTTGTTGGGATGAGCCCTGCGTGTTGAATGCAAGTGATGAGTCACTGGGTTCTACTCCTGAAGCCAAGACTACGCTGTTTGTTAGCTAACTTGAGAATTAAAAACAAAAAACAAAAAACAAAAAACAAACAAACAAACAAAAAAACCCAAACACCAACAAAAGCTCTGCCTTCCTCAGTTTCAGGACTCACTTACCAAGAGCGCTCTTTTTCCGGTGATGACACACAGTAAACACCTGCCCTGCCAGCTTCCCTTGGAAATTCCACCAGCCCTAAGGGCTCAATCAGGTAAACACAGACAGGGCCATCTGTTCCCTCTGCTGATGGGCACCTGCCATGAAGTCACACTTGGCACCATTGGGTTCTGGCACGGCACAGACACCAGCATCCACACCTAAAGCTGAGAAACAATAGCCTTAATAAAGGGTCTAGTGGTGGAGAGTATCATGTCCTGGAGGTACACAGTTGATTCTGGCAAACTCACTTTGAGTGCCTGTTGTGTACACGGCCACACCCTCTCATCAGGCACACTTGATCCGTGTAAGTGCTAGCTGCTTTTCCTCTTTTTAAAAATACTGTGTTTTTCTTCTAAACATGGAGACTTTGGGGGTAAGGGAATAAGAAGATCAGAACTATGTCTTTGGGTTTTTTCTTTTCCCCTATCACCTATTTCACCCATCCCTCCTCCCCCACCTTTCCTCTGGCAACCACCACTTTGTTCTCTATGGTTAATAGTCCTTTCTTTGGTTTGTCTCTTTTTCTCTTTGTTCATTTGTTTTGTTCCTTAAATTCCACACGTGAGTGACATCATATGCTATTTTTTCTTTCTCCGACTTATTTCCCTTAGCATTAAACCCTCTAGAGGCATCTATATTATTGCAAATGGCAAGATTTCATTCTTTCTTATGGCCAAGTAATATTCCATTATGTATGTATGTATGTACGTATGTGTGCATGTGTGTGTGTATATATACTTACATACACACACACATCACTTATTCTTTATTCGTTCATCTGGAGATAGATACGCTTGAACTGCTTCCATAATTTGGGTATTATAAATAATGCTGCAATAAACATAGGAGTGCATGTATCTTTTCAAATCAGTGTTTTCATATTTTCTGGGTAAATACCTACTGGTGGGATTACTGGGTCATATGGTAATTCTTAATTTTTTGAGGAACCTCCATACTATTTTTCACAGTGAGTGCACCAGTTTGCATTCCCACCAACAGTGCATGAGAGTTCCTTTTTCTCCACATCCTAACCAACACTTGTTTCTTGTGTTTGTGATTCTAGCCATTCTGACAGGTGGGAGGCGATATCTCATTGTGGTTTGATTTGCATTTCCCTGATGATTAGTGGTGATGAACATCTTTTCATGTGTCTGTTGACCATTTATATGTCTTTGGAAAAATGTCTGTTCATGTCTTCTGCCTATTTTTTAATTGGATTATTTATTTTTGGGGTGTAAGAACTGGTGTTCTTTATATATTTTATATATTTTGGATAATATTTTTTATATATTTTTAATATATTATATAATTATTATATAATTATATAATTATATAATATTCTTTATATATTTTGGATAATAACCTTTATCAGATATATCATTTGCAAATATCTTCTCCCATTCCAAAGGTTGTCTTTTAGTTATGTTGATTGTTTCTTTTGCTGTGTAGAAGCTTTTTATTCTAATGTAGTCCACTAGTTTATTTTTTATTTTATTTCCTTTGCCTCAGGAGATAAATCTAGAAAAATGTTGCCACAGCCAATGTCAGAAAAATTCTTCCTATGCTCTCTTCTAGGATTTTTATGGTTTCAGGTCTCACACTTAGGTCTTTAATCCATTGGGAGCTTATTGTTGTGTATGGTGTAAGAAAGTGGTCCAGTTTCAATCTTTTGAATGTAGCTGTCCAGTTTTCTGAACACCATTTGTTGAAGAGACTGTTTTTTACCCCTTGCATATTCTTGCCTCCTTTGTTAAAGATTAACTGACCATGTGATCGTGGGTTTATTTCCAGGCTCTTTACTCTGTTTCATTGATCTATGTGTCAAAATCAGACCTATGTTTCAAAAAAAAAAAATAACCCAGATAACCCTAGAGTCGGTGTTGAGGGTAGACTCGATTGAAAACAAGACATGAGAGTACTGGTTTCAGACCCACATTGTTTTGTTTGTTTGTTTGTTTGTTTTTAAGGCTTTTTTTAAAGTAATCTCTACACTCAATGTGGGGCTTGAACTCACAACCCTAAGATCAAGAGTCACATGCTCTTCTAACTGAGCCAGTCAGGTGCCCCTGTGTGCTTGCTTTCACTCATTCATTCTGAAAACATTTAGGAGTATCTACAATGTGCCAAGCACTGTTCTGGGCACCGCAAATATAGGAATGCACCTGCTTTCCTGGATCTCCCTTTCATCTAGGGGAATATAGATGATAGAAATAGGAATACTACCCAGTGATGGGTAGTAAAAAGTGCGAAGAAGAAAAATAGAGGTGCCAGGCTGGCTCAGTCCATAGGGCATCCGACTCTTGATCTCACGGTCATGAATTTGAGCCCCACGTTGGGTGTAGAGATTACTTAAAAAAAAAAAAAAAAAGGGAAATGAAGGCCTTGGGAAGGCATAAACGGGGGGGGTAGGTTTTTTTTTTTTTTTTTTTTTTTTTTTTTTTTTTTTTTGTGGTAAAATGTACATAAGATAAAATTTACCATGTTACCCAGAAGTAATTTACTTAGTGGAGAGGCCAACGCAGATCCACGAAGAGAGACAATTCAGTGCTAAGCACAAACTCTTCAATCGCAGAGACGATTTTCATATCTGCATTAAAGAGCATGTGCTTTGTGAATGCAAATTTATGAGGCTGTGATGTCTACTGAGTTTCTGTTTAGAGTTATAGGACTTGCTCCTTTCAGATGTGAGTGAGGAGTCATGAGTTTCCTTTGGAAGTTCCATTAGCTTAGGGAAACTGAAGATAGGAAGCCTCATTTAAAATCGAGCTGGGGGCCCCTGGGTGGCTCAGTCAGTTAGGCATCCGGCTCTTGGTTTTGGCTTAGGTCATGATCTCATGGTGTGTGAGTTTGAGTCTTGTGTCATACTCTGTGCTGACAGTGCGGAGCCTGCTTAGAATTCTCTCTCTTTCCCTCTCTTTCTGCCCCTCCCCTGTTCTCTTTCTCTCTCTCTCAAAATGAATAAACTTAAAAAAAGTAATAGAGCTGGAAGGGCACCTGAATAGCTCAGCTGATTGAGCATTAACTCTTGATTTTGGCTCAGGTCATGATCCGAGGGTTGTGGAATGAAGCCCCGTGTCCGGCTCTGTACTGAGCGTGAAGCCTTCTTAAGATTTTCTCTCTCTCCCTCAGCCCCTCTTCCCAGCTAGTGCTCTCTCTCTCCCCCAAAATAATAATAAAATAAAATGAAATAAAATAAAATAAAATAAAAAGGAGTTGGGAGGCCAGCAGGAAGAGCTCCCATGCCCTATTGCTCATCGTCAAGTGCAGACCCAACCAGAAGAGAAGGACCATGCATTCCCAAAAGGTAGAAGCCTACCTTATGACTGCAGCAGGAGGAAGGAAGAACTTCTCCTTGCCCAACAAGCTCAGCCAGTAAGAAAATACCACAACTCAGCCACTGAGAAAGCATCACCACCTGAACTCTCACTTTCTCCAAAGGACTTTTGTCCAAAGTAGCCCCTCTCAACCTAATCCTTTTCTTTATAAAGTAGCTTTCTCCTCCTTTGATCTTCAGACTTGCCTATGGCTTGCCATAGCTTGCATGTCCCAAATTACAATTCCTCTGCTATCCTCAAATAAACCCACTTTGCTGGGAAAATAACTGGCTGTTTTACTTTTAAGGTCAATAGCTTGTTGGTACATATTTTGCCTATGACAGGAGCAATTAATCTTACATTAATGAGTACATTCCATTTTTCTGGGTACAGAGAACAACATGGAAAGGTCTATGTCTCCTCTAGTTGGTTAACAGAAATAACTTTGTTATTATTATTTTATTTTAGAGAAAGTGTGCAAGTTGGGGAGAGGGGTAAAGGGAGAACAAGAGAATTTCAAGCAGGCTCCGTGCTCGGCACGGAGTTAGACATGGGGCCCAATCCCAGGACCCTGGGATCAGGACCTGAGCCAAAAACAAGACACTCAACCAACTGAGCCTCCCAGGGGCCCCAACAGAAATAACTTTAGACCTTAATCCATTCACCCAATCTGATAATTTTGTCATCCATAAAACCTTCATGTATTCTGCATGATGCACCTAATTCCTGTTCAATCAAAGATCCTGCAGGGGAGGAAAAGAATTTTCTCCTACCTTTCTAAACTCTTGGCTGAGACTCCCTTGTAATAAAAGACAGATTAACAGGAGAACAATAAACAGAAGTTTAATGACATGTATACTGTTGTGTACATGGGAGAGACCCAGGAAAACTGAGTAACTCTCTGAAGTGGTCCAAGCCATCACCTTAAATAATCTCCAGTTAAACACAAAAGAGTTGGCAGATGGGGCAGAAGCAGAGGGTGGGGGTCACCAGGAAAAGCACCGCAAATAAGGGTAAGGTTGTTTCGTAGACTTAAATCTTTACCTTCTCCATTGATTAGAATTTCTAGAGATTTAGAGACCTCCTGCTTTTCCTGGCACAGACAGGAAGGCAAATGTAAACTGCTGTTACAAAACCAAGTAACTCTCTCCTGCCTGCCTTCTCAAAAAAAAAAAAAAAAAAAAAAAAATTATCTTAAACTAATCCTTATGCCAAAGAGACCTATTCTGGGGTGGCAAATTCTGCTTTCCTTCAATCCATCATGATTTCTGACTTATCTAGATATTTGAGATTAACTTGCTATGAAAATACCATGCAGAAGTCACAAAACCAACCCTACCCTACAGCTACACAAAGGAAATTAGAAGATTCATTAAAAAACCAGGGCGCCTGGGTGGTTCAGTCGATTAAGCATCTGTCCTACTCTTGGTTTTGGTTCAGGTCATGATCTCATGATTTCATGAGTTCAAGCCCCACATCGAACCTGCTTGGGATTTTCTCTCTCTCTCTCTCTCTCTCTCTCTCTCCCCCCCCTTTGCCCCTCCCCCACTCACGCTGTCTCTGTCTCAAAATAAATAAATAAATTTAAAAAATTTTAAAAGAGAAAAAGAAGATTCATTTAAAAAACCGAACATGTTCTCCTTTGAGTTGTTCTTCTAATTTGCTTTCCCTGGAAACTTGCAGAGAAGCAAGCACATTTGCCCTAGGTGGATGCTTGTTTTCTTATTGATAGGAAAGCTGTAAGAGGAAATGGAGTTGTCTTTCCTGTAAGGAGGGGCAAGCCTTGTAAATATAGGCAGAGCCACTGCAAATTCCTAGGGTAAGAGCTTTGAGGTGTGTACGATGAGTTTGCAAAATTTTCTAGAAGGCTCATAGAGCACACAATAGTTAGGGCTGGATGATATATGTTTGGGCAGGGAAAGCAGAGACTCAACAGCTTATAAAGATACAACAAGTACACTGTGACCTGCTGAGAACTCGTCAGTAACTGTTCATCTCCAGGAGGTTTATTTTTGCCGTCCATATCCTTCATCTGAAACATCCGGGCTGTATGTTTTGGAATTCAGAGTTCTTTGGGAATACGGTCAGTATACTATATAGCACTGCATAATACCTCCAGCAGTCTGGGGTAGTACTCCAATAATTAAACCTATGGATGTATCCCCAGGGAGATGTATGATTATTTATACCAAGTAGAATAAATAAGGACCATAAAATAGACTTCGATCATCAATTCAGGTCAGATTTTGCTGCCAAATTGTTTAGTACCAAACTTTTGGTTTCAGAGACAAAATTCTAAAATTTCAGAATTGCGGCTAAGGGACTGTGGACCTATAGGACTTTTCACTGCGTAATTCCAATAGGTTGCTTGAACCTATCTCGCGAGTGGTTACAATGCTATGAATCAAGGATCCGGGTCTGGGCAGAGATGAATTGCTCAACATCACACCCTTTCACAAAAAGCGGAAGTCTGTAATGGGAGGTATTTTGTTGAGGGGTATTTAGTGTGTATCATGAGACCTGAAAAAACGCAAGTAAGAACTAAAACACATTTGCTGGGTGCCTTTACCTGGCTCAGCAGAGGGCAGAAGCCCTATGAATCATATTCATGTAGGCAGGTGCAGGCCACAGACAACCGATATCTCCCAAGTGAATTTGAAAGGATCTTATTACCCAGGATCCTAAGAGGGTTGTTGCCTTGTTGCCTTGGGAACCATAGGTAAGGATAATGAAGTCAGGTCCTCATTTTAGTGACTCCTCAGCTCTTGATACGATGTCTTACAGACATGGCTGCCTCACGGTTGCCAGACCCACATTCAGGACGTATTTCTCTTGGACAGTCGACGCTGTGGTACCTGTGGCTGCTCCATCCCTGACAGAGAGCGTGGACCATGCTCTCCAAACAGGCCACACGCTGGACTACCTCCGGTTTCTGTCTGCTGGGTTTCAGACTGGCAAGTGTGAGGCAAGGCAACCTGGACAATGTGGTTCATAGGATGGCTCGGGAGCCAGGTAAGTCAGTAGCTTTTGTTTTGTCCTCACTGTGGGTATTCACTATGCAAGGAGCATACAGAACTTTCTGGTGAGGATCATTTAGTCATATCAAGGCCAGAAATGAAATATTTTACTTCCGATTCATTATTTATATAGGGAATCATACTGTGGTGAAGAGACAATTTAATGTTTCTGCTCAACACATAATATTTATTGAGCACGTATTATGTGTCTCCGTGCCAGATAGAAGCTCTGCAGAGTGGAGAGGCTAGGCTGTAGTGTGTGTGGGGGGAGGGTATATGTGTGACTAAGAATAGCCTTAGGAACCCATTTTGACTAATGTAAACAGGAAAGCTCATAGGCAGATTCCGCCAGCGTGGGCTTTTGCCTACACGATGCCCTAGATGCCTGAAGGTGGAGAAACCATCTCCAACCTATGAGGGTCAAAACTCCACACAAAAATGGCAGAAAGGCCGGAAAAGCCTTGTCCTCTGTTTGCATCTCAGAGACGCTGTAGCAGATATTTGTGATGTAAACAAAACAAAAAAAAAAAACCCCCCCCCCCCCCAAACCCAGAGGTCTATCTTGTTTGGCCACTGTGCTTGAGATTCTGTTCTCTGTACTGATCAAAAATTCTGATACACTATCCTAGAACTTTTTTCTCTGCGGGTGTGTATAATTTCTAGCACTAACAACAATCTATGAGGCAGATAATATCATCCTCATTTTTAAAAGAGAAAAGAGGGGCGCCTGGGTGGCGCAGTCGGTTAAGCGTCCGACTTCAGCCGGGTCACGATCTCGTGGTCCGGGAGTTTGAGCCCCGCGTCGGGCTCTGGGCTGATGGCTCAGAGCCTGGAGCCTGTTTCCGATTCTGTGTCTCCCTCTCTCTCTGCCCCTCGCCCGTTCATGCTCTGTCTCTCTCTGTCCCAAAAATAAATAAAAAACGTTAAAAAAAATAAAAAATAAAAGAGAAAAGAGGTTCGAGTAGGTCTAGTGAGCCTACCTCAGTCACACAACTAGAAAGTGACCACACGGGGACAGATGCCCTGGTCTGGGGACTCCAACACCCAGGCTCTTTCTCCACCTATACCACGGGCCCCTCTCCAGACTGGCAGAGGAAGAGATTCCTCCAAGTCTCTTTTAAAAGTGCACGACGTTAGAAGATCTTGAACCAACACATTAACAAGCACTTGTTAAAAAGTTAAATGACTGGGGCAACTGGATGGCTCAGTCAGTTAAGTTGATTTTGGCTGAGGTTAGATCCAGCCCTGCGTTGGGCTCCCAGCTGGGCAGGGAGCCTGCTTGAGCTTTTTTCTCCCTTTCCCACTGCCCCTCCCCTGCTCGTGCTCTCTCTCTCTCAATAAATACATAAATAAGTAAGTAAATAAATAAATGACATGGCTCAGATCCCACCACTTTTCATAATACTTTTTCTTTGTGCACAATTGTTCTCAATCCCTGTTCATTAGCATGCAGAGCTATTCTGTATGTCCTACTTACCCTGCTGCGTTTTCCAGCTAATAGTGTTTCTTGATGTTCTTATACATCCCACAATATTTTCTTTTTTTTTTTTAATTTTTTTTTCAACGTTTATTTATTTTTTGGGGGACAGAGAGAGACAGAGCATGAACGGGGGAGGGGCAGAGAGAGAGGGAGACACAGAATCGGAAACAGGCTCCAGGCTCCGAGCCATCAGCCCAGAGCCTGACGCGGGGCTTGAACTCACGGACCGCGAGATCGTGACCTGGCTGAAGTCGGACGCTTAACCGACTGCGCCACCCAGGCGCCCCCCCACAATATTTTCAATAAAAAAAAAATTCCAAATGCAACCTGTAAAATGCTGAAAAAGGGCGAGAAATTATCTGTGCTATCCCCAAATAAAACAAATTCACTGCTTGCATTTTGGTTTATTTTGTTTCCGTCCTTCTGCCTGTGGGTTTCAGTTTTGCATAGTTGGCAACCGTGGTATGGAAATTTGTCTTCTGTCATTTATGCTGAATATTACATTATCCACAGGCTCCATGAGGCCAAAACCTTGGTTTTTTGTTCATTATTGTATCACCTGAGCATGATAGAGTAAAGCCGGTCCAATAAGCATTTGTTGGTGGAATAAATATTACTACATACTCGTTTTTTTTAAGTTTATTTATTTTTTAATGTTTATTTATTTTTGAGAGAGAGACAGAGCATGAGCAGGTGGGGGGGGGGTGGGCAGAGAGTGGGAGACACAGAATCCGAAGCAGCTCCAGGCTCCAAGCTGTCAGCACAGAGCCCGATGCGGGGCTTGAACTCACAAACTGTGAGATCATGACCCGAGCTGAAGTCGAATGCTTAATCGACTGAGCCACCCAGGCACCCCAATACTGCTACATATTCTTCAGAGTTAACCTATATATGCCCACATAATTTTCCTTTTAGTGGCTATATCATCAATTACTTAATTTTTCCTAATTATTGGATATTTTCATTGTTTTCAATTTTTTGCTCTTACGAATAACGTGTTCATGGAAAGTCTTGTTCATGTAGCTTTCTCTGCATTTATCCTATTATCTGAAGATGGCAGCCCAGGGTGAAATCACAGGGTCAAATGACTTGAACATTTTTTACGAGTCTTGATGCGTTTCATGAAAACGCCTTTTGAAACGGCGGGAGCAGTTTACAATGGCAATAGCAATGTAGCACCATCACCTGCCCTGGTCTGTGTTGTTTTTAAATTGCTATTGATTTAAGTGGAAGAATCCCTTAATCTGTTGGCATGCTTGTATAACCTCGCGTTAGTGTTGCAGGCATAGTGTGCCAAATAAGTACTCATTGAAATGTGAGTCCACTGTTTCGCTCAGGTTCCTAAGAGCCCCACTATTTCCCAGTACATTATAAGCACAGGTGCAAGTCAACCGTATGTCTCTGATTGGCCTATACATGTAAACACCAGTTATAATGATTACACAACAATTATTTTGTTTACAGGCTTTTTTTTTTATGGTTTAGTGCTCTTCGAGCATCACAGTAAAAAGAAGATGATTTTTACATTAGATACTATGAGGAATCATGCCCTTTTTCCTACAGAGTTGTTCAATGAATTTATCTCTTTCTGTGTCTCCATGTATTTCTAGCTTCATCTCGGGGGGGGCGGGGGAAATTCATAGGCAATCCCACCTCCAGGGATTTTCAATATACTTTTCACATGTGTTTACACTTACTTTTCACCAGGAGCTTAGCTGGAGCTTAACAGTAATCTTTGGACTGTTAACAAGTGATCAACAGAAAGTATTATTTCTTTATGAGCTGTTTGTCAAAGTCCAAAGACTAACATCACTGAGTGCCAGAAAGCAGGCAGTGTTCCAATTACTTAAACTGCTATTTAAAAAAAATTTTTTTAACGTTTATTTATTATTGAGAGATAGAGAGACACAGAGAGTGAGAAGGGGAGGGGCAGAGAGAGGGGGAGACACAGAATCTGAACCAGGCTCCAGACTCCGAGCTGTCAGCACAGAGCCCGATGTGGGGCTCAATCCCACAAACTGTGAGATCATGAGCCAAGGTCGGATGCTTCATCAACTGAGCCACCCAGGCACCCAAAAACTGCTATTTTTTTAGAAACAGTTCCCAAAGCTTTGGCCACAGAAAGTATCTAGAGGTAACCCCTGCCTCTCAAGAGAGTTTAGGAAGGACTTAAAATATCATGCCAGGGGTGTCTGAGTGGCTCAGTAGGTTAAGCGTCTGACTTCAGCTCAGGTCATGATCTCACGGTTTGTGAGTTCAAGCCCCGCAGAGAGCTGTCTGCTGTCAGCACAGAGCCCGCTCAGATCCTCTGTCCCCCATTCTCTTTGCCCCTCCCTCATGCTCGTTCTGTTTCTCAAAAATAAATAAACATTTAAAAATAAAATAAAATATCATGTCAAAATAGAGTGGACTATAAAGTTAAAGGGGCTCAAGGTAACTGTTGCAGGGATTGCTCAGCATGGAGAAGGGATTGGTCTTTGGTTACTCCTTTTGCCTGTCTTCTCAATACCCCGACTCGTAGCTATACGGGAGGCATTTACCTGCCCCATTTCTGCCTCTGCTTGGGGAGAAGGTGGGTCTGCTGCCTGCCTTGCCCCATGGAGGAGGGACCTGGGATTTCTCCAGACCCAGGAGCAGCCCTGTGTTTAGACCAGACAGGTGTGACTGGGGGTGAGGCTGGGATAAGGAGTGTTGAGAGAGCACTCAGTGGCCACGTGGCCCATGCAACTGTGGCCAGGATGTTTCTGAGAGCTGCAGCTGCTTCGTTCAATGTGCAGGACACTACAGGGCCCCGTGAGTCCCACCAAGACACCTCTAGGTCCCACCAAGACAGACATCCTCCTTCCTATTAGGATCCCTACAAGTGTCAGCCAAAAGATACCTGGAAGCTCTTCTAGTTCATTCCACGCATTTATTTTACTTTGCTTTTAATTAAACTCAAAACAGCACCCCCAAAAGCAAGACAGAGAGTGAGTGCAGGGGAGGGAGAGACAGAGAATCCCAAGCAGGCAGCACAGAGCCAGATGTGGAGCTTGAACTCACATGAGATCATGACCTGAGCTGAAATCAAGAGTCTGGTGCTTAACTGACTGAGCCACCTAGGGGCCCTAACATTTTTTCTTTAAAACAAATTTGGGGGTGGGGGTGGGGGGCCCTGGATGGCTCAGTCGGTTCAGCCTCTGACTCTTGATTTTGGATTAGGTCATGATCTCCTGGTCCTGGGATGGAGCCTTTCATGGGACTCTGCAGAGCCTGCTTAGGATTCTCTCTCTCCCTCTCTCTCTCTCTCTGCCCCTCCCCTTCTCATGTTCTCCCTCTCTCTCAAAAATAAATAAACATTTAAAAAATTGTTTTTAACTTAAAAAAAATTTAAGTAAATTACACATGGGGCTTGAACTCATGCAGGCTCCACCAATTAAGCCAGCCAGGGGCACCCTTTTTCTCTCTGTTTTTAAAAATTGTATCTATATGGGGTGATGGAGGTTAGCTGGACCTATTGTGGCAATCATTTCACAATAGATGTAAATCAAACTATCAAGCTGTGCACTTTAAATTTGTACAGTGATGTAAGTCAATTGTTTTGCAGTAAAACTGGACAAAAATGCCAAACATACACAGGCAACAAAGTCAAGATTAGAAACAAAACTCTTCCTGGGGCTCCATGGCACACCTATTGCCAGGAATAGAAACGCTTGTCTTACCAAGGCAAGTGCCCCATTTTAGACTGTGATTTGACCTCTTCCCCATCCTGCCCGTCCAGCCCACAGGTGAAGCACAGTATTGATTTCAGAGCCTCTGGACGCAGAACACAAGAGCTCCCAGTCATGAGAGGCAAGAGAATAGGGCTTTGTCTCCCAGAAAGGCAAGATGGTTTCTGTGGGACTGCCTTGGGGCCAGTGCAGGGAGGGAACCGCTGCGGAGCTCCAAGTCAGAACCCAGAGTTCTCGCCCCATTTTCCACGGTACTGCCCCTGGGGCCCAGGGAGGTGACTCTTTATTTCTCTGAGCAGATTTTGCAATGTGTAGTCTTTCGAGTGGAAATGTGTATTAGTTACTGAAAAGGCTGTTTTGCCGATTACAGGAAAGCGCAGACAAAGGAATACATACAGCATGTACCCAGAATGAAAAGAGTGGGTGGGAAAAGGCAAGATAATGTCAGTTACCAGCTATGCCAGCCAGAGTCCCTTTCTTCCCTACCTGCACACATTCAAAGAAAATCCAAAATCCAAGTCTTTCAAGTGTTCATTTCAGCTCAGACACGGAAGGAAATTAAACAGGTATTTTAGTGTGTATGTGTGTGTATGTGTATGTGTATGATAGGTCACCCAAACACATGTAGTACCAACATCAACCCCATATAGTAGATTAAACCAGTGGTGTGTAATTAAAACGTGTTTTTACTAAGTTAGGGAATATCAAGTTTACCCCAAAAATACCTCATCAATTTTTAGTGGTTGGTGATTTTGAATCAGGGCCCAAACAAGAAATACACACTGTATTTCATTGATAACACTAAAGTCTTTGAATCTATAGGTTTCTTCCCCCTCCATGTTTAAGGACTTACCAGTTGTTGAGGAAATTGGATCCTTCGACTTTTTGAGTTTCTCACATTCTGGATTTTGTTGATTGTACCCTGTAGTAGTGTTGTTTAACGTATTCCTCTCTTCTAGAAATTCTTTTAAACTGGTAGTTGGAGGCTCAGTCAGTCCAGCTTCGGCTCAGGTCATGATATTGCGGTCTCTGAGTTTGAGCCCCATGTCGGGCTGACAGTTTGCTTCGGATTCTATGTTTCCCTCTCTCTCTGCCCCTCTCCTGCTCACACTCTGTCTCTCTCTCTCAAGAATAAATAAACATTAAAAAAAATTTTTTTTTTTTTGTCAGCACAGAGCCTGTCACGGGGCTCAAACCCGCAAACCGTGAAATCATGACCTGAGCCAAAGCCAGATGCCCGACTGAGCCACCCAGGTGCTCCTAAAAAAAAAAATACTTTTTAACTGGTAGTTGGATCTAGAAACTTGGACAGACTCAGGTTTGCTCTTGTTTGGCAAGAATGTGTCATTTGTGGTGTTGTATATTTCCATCAGATGGCACACAATGTCTGGTGACCTTCTCTGTGATGTTAGTGGCCATCGATGACTATTGCCCTGATCCACTATTTTATTCGGGTTTTGGAAAATGCTGGTATTTGTTGCAATTTTCAATCCTTACTTGTTGGCTAGAATAATCTCTTCATCAGCTATTTAGTTATCCTGAGATACAGTCTGTACCTGTTTTAGCCTGAATTTCCAAGAAGGAAGAGCCTTGAGACATGGGCTTTATTGGGGAATGTGATCCTACAGAAAGAAGCAAGGTGGGGAAAGCAGAGAAAGCCAACTAAAGGGAGAGCCACCCAGTAGGCTGCTGCTTCAGGCACCTGATTGGTTGATCTGTGTGACTTAATTTCTGAGAAACAATGCCTACTGAGTCTCAGGATAGTTCCTCTTGGGGGGAGAAAGAAAGGAATATTCATACATCAGCTTCTAGCCCTCGCTGATCGCTGATCAAAGGTTAGACAATGAAACATGGGCACCTGGATAGTTTCCATGAATCCCCACCCTGGCGTTGACAAAGAAGCACTGGGGTAGGAGGGAGGACATGAGGTTATTTTCAGGTTGTTCCTGCATGAAGCTGGATAGAGACCACCTGGACCTTGTTGCTGCTGCAGTGACTAGAGTAAGAGACACGTGAGACAAAAAGGCAGGTGAAATGTGTTCTTTTACAATTTACCAGCTTTCAAAATAATGAATTAGTTCTACTGCATCTGCAAAGGTAACCAGTTAGAGGGTTTTTTTTTTGTTTTTTAGTATCATTATGACTCATAGATATATAAGTATTTGATAGGTCTCAATTCATTGCAGGTATGTTTCTTACTGATGCTTAAAATGTATCACACTTTGGCTGGTGGGTGCTTCCACAAGTTGGCCCTGGATCCCATTTGATGTGAACCTTGGTTTTCGATAGCTTCCTTGCTTTCTTCATTGACAAGATATTCCACGCTTATTTCCGCTCAGGTCATGATCTCACAGTTCGTGGGATAGAGCCCCGGGTCGGGCTCTTCACTGACAGTGCAGAGCCTGCTTGGGATTCTCTCTCTCTCTGTCTTTGTGCCTCTTCCCTGCTCATTCTTCATCTCTCTCTCTCAAAATAAATAAATAAACATAAAAAAAAAACTTTAAAAAAAAGAAAAGAAAGAACTTGTTGATAGGCGATGTGGAACTGCAGTTTGGAACCAAAGGCCAAGAAAGAATTAGGAGTCTTTGGTGCAAAAAGGTGGTTTTATTTATTTTTTATTTTTTTAAAGTTTATTTATTTCTTTTGAGAGAAAGAGAGAGTACTGAAGCAGGGGGCAGAGAGAGAGAGGGAGAGAGAATTCCAAGCAGGCTCCTCACTGTTAGCACCGATTCCAACACGAGGCTCAAACTCACGAACTATGAGATCATGACTTGAGCCAAGATCAAGTTGGATGCTTAACCTACTGAGTCACCCAGGTGTCCCAAAAAGGTGGTTATATTAATGCACAGGGACAGGACTTGTGGGCAGAAAAAGCTGTACTGGGGTTGTGCTGGGTGACTGATTATATACTGCTAGTTGGAGGAGGTTAGGGAGAGTGTATGTCCCTAAGGAATTTTGGAAGGTTTCCAGGACAATGAGGGGGCTGGCTATTGTTAGGAAAAGGTCATTTATTATTGTCTGAATAAAACCTTACTCGTGAGGGGCGCCTGGGTGGCGCAGTCGGTTAAGCGTCCGACTTCAGCCAGGTCACGATCTCACGGTCCGTGAGTTCGAGCCCCGCGTCGGGCTCTGGGCTGATGGCTCAGAGCCTGGAGCCTGTTTCCGATTCTGTGTCTCCCTCTCTCTCTGCCCCTCGCCCGTTCATGCTCTGTCTCTCTCTGTCCCAAAAATAAATAAACGTTGGAAAAAAATTAAAAAAAAAAAAAAACAAAAAAAAAAACCTTACTCGTGAGACCCTTCAGATGTATATCCATGGGGCATATGCTTGAAGGATGATTGCTAACATATATTTGTGGGGTAGAGATAAAGGAAGTCTCCAAAGGAATTTCTATACATTTAAAGTAGACTCACAGGACCCTGGGGCGGAGGGGGTGTCTGAATAATGTTACCCTAAGATTGCCTTTTGCCTTTAGCAAAGTGTCAACATGGAGGCAGCTGAGCTCCTAGAGGAAAGTCATTCTTGTCTCAAGGACTTGTCAATGGGTTGTAAGTTGTAAGGAAGTTTAATTTTTTTTTCTTTTGCCTTTGTTTCCCACATCAGTAGGTACCCCCAGAAATCTAAACTAAATGAACTTGATAAGAAGCACTGTCATTCATTCCATTACTCCTGGTAGAGGTTTGGGTGAGAAGGAGCCCACGAGGTTTCTCTGTGTGTGTGTGTGTGTGTGTGTGTGTGTGTGTGGTAAAAAACACATAATATAAAATTGACCATTTTAACCATTTTTAAACATACAATTCCGTGGCATTTAGTACAATTCATACTCGTGTGCAACCAATGCCACTATCCCTCTTCAGAACTTTTTCATCATATCAAATCTGCACCCATTAAACAATAACTCCCCATTACCTTCCCAGGGTTTTTAACGTGACAAAGGAGCACCTGCTTGCCACTTTCAGGCACTACGAAGCTTTCGCCTTCCAGGCCGAGCCGGATTCATTCCCGTGGTGACTAAGCAGGCTCTCGGGTTAATGCTCCCCACACCTATTGTCCCAGCGGGAGGAACCGGTATTTCCGGATTGGGGCCTCAGACCCTGTGATCCCGGCTAAGGGCGAGGTTCATGGGGGAGGGGAACGGAAGCTGATCATAAAGGTTAACTTTCCACCCAAATCACCAACCTGCCTCTCACCCCACTCCACCCCCAAACAGAAACAAAGACCCCCGCGCCACCAAACACCTACAATAATGGCGCACAACCATCCCTCCCGTGCTCTTTTGAAGGGTACTGTGGCTAACCCCTTCCAAGCTCACACCCCCGGGGAGGATCAGAAAGCCGACCAGAGAACGAATCAAGAAAGCGGCACAGCGAATCCCTTTTGCTCTAGGGCAGGAAGAAAGCTCAGTGGCAGTTTTGCGTAGAAGGGAAGAGGCAGGGGAGTGGATTCCCAGGCTGGAGGGACTAGTAGCTTCTGCGGCCGCAACCCCTGCCCCACCGCTGGGTGGCGCGTGCGAGCCCCCCCGCAATCGTTGCTTACACCCCGAAGTAAAGCTGCAGTAAGCTGCGTTTCCTGCCCCTGGCTCGCGCAGCTGGCACCCGTGGGGTCTCGAGGAAGGAGGTGACAGCCTCTGCCCACTCTCCTCCCCTCCGCGCCGCGGCTCTCTGGCTCTCTGCTGCCCACTCCCCCTGCCCCCACCCTGGATTTTTTTTTTTTTTTTCTTTCTTTCTCCCAAACCTCCAAACAGGAAATAGTTTGAGTCCACAATAGTACACAGGAGCAGCGACCGAGGCCACTCGTGCCCGCCCATTCCCCGGGCAGCGTCCCGCACTCCGACTCCGGCCAGGCGCCGCCAGCTACGAGCGCCGGCAGCGCACCGGACACCCGCCCGGCCGCCCGCACCGCGTCGGAGCGCGCCCCCGGGGCCCCGGGAGCCGCCCTCGCCCCGCGCTGGACCCCGCCGACTGCGGCCACCCCCAGCCCGCAGGCGAGTACCCTCCTCCTCCCTCCCCTGCCCCCGAGCGCCCGCCGCGCGGCCGCCTGGGCTCGGGCGTCGCCGGGATGCTTCCCTCCAGTCCCAGCCTGGCCAACTAGGGGTTTGCGGGGTGTGGCGGGGCGCTGGCGCCCTGGATCGGCGTGCGGGCGGAGGTGAGGGGCAGCGAGAGCACAAGCGAGTTGATTCCCACCCCCACCCCCCCCGGTCTCCCTGTGGATTCGGTGTGTACTTTACTGGGCCCTGCTTGTTTCCTCTCTGGGCGTGCTTAGCGGACTTTTGTCTCCCCGTCCTGGCGGGGACGATAGCGCATCGTGGGGTTTCTCTTGCGGGACTGTCGGCAAGTGGGCTGGAGTACGCACCCAAGGCGGCTACAGGTGCTTGGGAGTCACCGTCTTTTTCCTACCTGGCCTGGCGCCGCCTTCACCAAGGAATGGGGACTGTTTCACTTTCTGTTGAGCCTCTCTTTAACCAGGTTAAAAGGGCCTCTGAGTTTCTGTTGCCAGCGTTTGCGGTACGTGTAGGGGGGCAGGAGCTGGTGCCTGGAGGCCGAGGGAGGCGCTAGTCAGTTGCAAGCAGGTGGGGACTGCCAGTGGAGTCTCGGTCGAGCCTCAGCTGCGGGGCTTGCAGACCCCGCGCAACCGAGAGCTGGAGTGCACAGTCCCGGAGGTGCCCGCGGGCCAGAGCTACCCGCAGAGCCGCGGCCTGTGCCCCTAGCGCCGCAGAGCCCTCGAGGGTTCCCCCGCCCTTCACGTTAACCTGCTGGGCGTTGTCAGTTTTCCAGGCTGCAGGGCTCTTCTATAGGGAACTCCGTCAAAGCGGAGTTGGAGATCTTTATGTTGGATAAAGGCCACCGAATTCCAGGCATTCTTCGAGCTTGGGAAGGGTATTTTTAAGTTTTGAAGGCTGCCCGGAGGCTTTCTGTGAAATTGCCTCTGTCGACTGCCCTTATCGTGGGTGGCAGACTCCTAGTCCGCGAGATGGGTGGATACACCTGGGAAGCCCCCCTCTGTCAGGCTTTCTGGCCAAGATTCTCAACGCAGTTTTACAAGTGGTGGGTGGTAGGTAATCCACGTCCTTAACCGATTCACTTGAAAGGTGCGACCAACCGTCCTCATGTCCTGGTGAGGAGACCGTGGTTCTAGATGACCATCAGACTGATTGGGCGATGGTCTTTTTACTCGGAAGCGCTCTTGGGCCTTGCTGGTTGAAGTGAGGTTCAGGGCAACAGCTGTATCACCTGGAGGCCTGTTAAAAGTGGACCCAGACCTGCTGATTCAAGATGCCCAGGGGATCGTTTCCATAATAATGTTTGAGAAGCACGGCCTGTTCAATGTGAAGACGTGAATTACAGTGCACTTCCATACATTTTCATCAAGTCCTACCTTGGAACCTTCATTTTGCCAAACTAAGACAATTAAGTTGCATGGGGCACAGCCCCTCCTCCATCCATAGAGTCAGGCTCCTCGGGGACATTTGGATGTGTGGTTAGCATACTAGGCTGTGAATTTTTTATTTCTGGATACTTTCATTCTTTGATTGTTGCTACTATGGTAAAATATGCATAACACGAAATTCACCATTTTAACTGTTTTCACACGTACAATTCAGCGGCATTAAGTATGCTCACATTGTTGTGCAGCCATCATTATTCTCCGTTTCCAGAACCTTTTCATGGTCCCAAACAGAAAACCTACCCATTAGACAATACTCCCTTCTCTCCTCTCCCCAGCCCCTGAACTTCTGGATACTTTATTTTATTTTTTTAATTAAAAAAAAATTTTTTTTTCAACGTTTATTTATTTTTGGGACAAAGAGAGAGCATGAACGGGGAAGGGGCAGAGAGAGAGAGGGAGACACAGAATCGGAAACAGGCTCCAGGCTCTGAGCCATCAGCCCAGAGCCTGACGTGGGGCTCGAACTCCCAGACTGCGAGATCGTGACCTGGCTGAAGTCGGACGCTTAACCGACTGTGCCACCCAGGCGCCCCATGGATACTTTAAATGGTATATTTTGTAGGGTACAGAAAAGGTTGAATAGGAATGTAAAGTAAAATCATGTTCACAAAGTATGTATAAACATTTAGAGATTCCTGAGTCACTGTCCTGGTGGACATGGCAGTATAGCTCCAGGTTATTATTACTATTATTAAATTTTTAAAATATTTATCTTTAGGAGAGAGAGAGGGCATGAGCAGGGGAGAGGCAGAGTCTGGGAGACAGAATCGGAAGCAGGCTTCAGGTTCCGAGCTGTCAGCACAGAGCCCAACGCGGGGCTCGAATCCAGGAACAGTAAGATCATGACCTGAGCCGAAGTCCGGCCCTTAACTGACTGAGCCACCCAGGCACCCCTGAATAGCTTTAAAAAAAGTTAATATTTATTTTTGAGAGAGCGAAAGAGAGTGGATGAGAGGGGGAGAGGCAGAGAGAGAGAGAGAGAGAGAGAGAGGGAGACACAGAATTGGAAGCAGGCTCCAGGTTGCAAGCTGTCAGCACAGAGCCTGATGCAGGGCTTGAACCCACGAACCGTGAGATGATGACCTGAGCTGAAGTCGAATGCTTAACTGACTGAGCCCCCCACCCCTAGCTCCAGGTTTTTAGAGTGCATATGATTTCTTTTAACAGAGACAACCAGAAACCCATGAGGGTTTCCTTTTTGTTTTGGCTGCAAAGGAATGGAGTTACTCAGGGCTCAAGCTGCTGTGATTAGCTAGTGCACATTAAAAACTAGATGCCTGGTGACATTTATCTCTGTGCTTCCGTTAACTGACTATTTTAGGTATCCTGTTTATATTGGGTTTATTATTTCTTTTTAACAGCGACTCAAACTCATTTGTGAATGTAGCTGGAATAAACCTTAAGGAAAAAGTTGTTGCTTGGGAAATAGGGGGAGAGGTCACAGCAAGACTTCAGAAAGAAGATTTGAAATAATTTTCCCAAATACCCCAAACTATGTATTTTGTCTCTGCTTTCATGTTAAATGAGTCATCTGGTCCCACAACATTATTTCTAGTTGTAAAAATGTTTGTGTAATTGAGAAAAGCTTGTAATAATGGGAGTCGTTTGCCTGCATCTACTTAAGATTGTCCAGCTTGTGATTTGAGGACACGCTTTTCAGTGAGAACACAAATATGAATTGGCAGACTAATAAAAGTGGTTTCATTCATGAGCTAAGAAAGTCATTGTTATGGATCAAGAATGTGGTTTTGGGGGTGTCTGGCTGGCTCAGTTGGTAGAGCATGCAACTCTTGATCTCGGGTTTGTAAGTTTGATTCCTCGCCCCCCCCCCCCCGGGGGGGGGCAAAGATGACTTAAAAATAATACCTTAAAAAAATGTGGTGTGTAATCCATAAGTGATCAAGGATATTGGGAAGATTTCCTAAATAGCTGAGTAGTGGGAAATCCTTCAAATTCTTCCTAGATTCCTTTTTTCCTTTTTCTAAGACACTTGACTTTTCCTGTGTTATGACTTTTATCAGAATGAGGCTATTGACTTGTAGGAAGGAACTTACAGCTTCCTTTGGCTGAAAAATTCCTTTGAAATGATGAATGAAAGATAATTCAAATGGGTTAAGATTAGACAAAAAATTCTCCCTTTTGAGGAGATTCTTATATTCACAGAAATGCAGATTTTTGTGAGTTTTGTAAAGCAAAAGAGAAAAGGTTTCCCTTCCTCACTGTGTTCTCTTCTGAAGTAGCAATGTAGCTCAGAGTTTTCTTTGGTGAACAAATGCTGTTTTGTAGTCTACACACGAGGAAAAAAATTCCATAGAACACGTCCAATGAATGGTTTCTTTCAGTGATGCCAGGGGAATCATTTGGGGAGTTTAGTAAAAATGGATGACGTTGGTCATCCTTCTCTAGATCTGAGTAGCCTGGGTATTTGGAAGAACCCACCGGTCTCCAGAGGAGAGATCAAGGTGCTGACCTGTTTGATTTAGAGTCCATGCCTATTGTGAATCAGGTATTTTCAGATACATTCTCATTAAATCTTCACCATGACCTTGAAAGAGGTATTTCTTCTTTCCCCTCATTTTACAAATGAGAAAACTGAAGCCAGTTGTGATCTTCCTACTCTAGACCATGGTTCTTTCCACTGGTCTTCTATGTAGCATCGTCTCTACCTATAAATTCCCCTACATCTCCAAGAAACTGTGTATTCATTAATATCTCTTGGAACATGAGGTATTAGGTCCTCAGGCAAGTACGAAGTGAGCCAGTGAAGTAAATTCCAAGACAGCAAAGGATTTAGGAGCAAAGGGTTCTTTTCATGGTACCGCAAGACCCCTGATGAGTGATGAGTTAGATTATACTTGGCTTGAATGTAGCATTATTGTAGCTGGTCTAGCTTCCAGAAAAATCAAGACATGGGCATTCTCCTTATTGAGATTGGCCAGCGTGCCGTCTCTGCATACTGGCCAGCCAGTGTCTATGTGGAACCCCGAGACACTACAGACAGAGCATAGAAGAAAGGGCACAGGATTTTGGTGTGGGACTAACACTTACCCTGAACAGCCGACTGGGTGGAGTGAACTTCATATACTCAGAGTGTCCACATCCTGAAATATAAAATTAGGGGCATACTTATCTCCCCATAAGATGATAACAAGGAATCCAAAGTGCTGGTAAACTGTAAACTGTAAAATGATAGCAGAACCTATTTTCACTTGGGAGAAATTTATAATGCAAAGAAGACAGAAGAAGCTACATATTGGAGGTACCTAATCCTTTTTAGTTCACTGAATCTGTTTGTAATTCTCTTCTCGTTTTAGGCCATTAAAAAAAATAATTGTATTGAGAGATAATTCACATGCCATAGAATTCACGTATTTAGGGGCGCCTGGGTGGCGCAGTCGGTTAAAGCGTCCGACTTCAGCCAGGTCGCGATCTCGCGGTCCGTGGTTTCGAGCCCCTCGTCGGGCTCTGGGCTGATGGCTCAGAGCCTGGAGCCTGTTTCCGATTCTGTGTCTCCCTCTCTCTCTGCCCCTCCCCTGTTCATGCTCTGTCTCTCTCTGTCCCAAAAATAAATAAACGTTGAAAAAAAATTAAAAAAAAAAAAAGAATTCACCTATTTATTTATTTATTTATTTATTTATTTATTTATTTATTTTTAAACGTTGATTTGTGTTTGAGAGAGGGCAAGCTGGGGAGGGGCAGAGCGCGGGGGACAGAAGATCCAAAGCAGTGGGTTCTGTGCTGACAGGCTGACAGCCGCAAGCTTGATGTGGGGCTCAAACTCACTACCCCGAGATCATGACCTGAGCTGATGTCGGATGCTCAACCACCTGAGCCGCCCAGGTGCCCCGCAATTCACCTATTTAGATCAACGCATTGCTTTTGAGTGTATACGCAGAGTTGTGCAGCCATCACCATGATCAAATTCAGGGCATTTTTATTGCTCTAAAAAGAATACCACCCCGCCATGAACACTTTCCACCCTTTAGCTGGCACCTCACAATCCCTTACCTCCCCCTCCCTAGGCAACGACCACTCTACTTTCTGTCTACAGATTTGACTATTCAGGACATTTCGTACAAATGAAATTATACATTATGTGGCCCTGCACGTTGCCTTCTTTCACTTAGCCTAATGCTTTCATGGTTTATGTACAATGTGGCGTATATCAGTGCTTTATTCTTTTTATTGCCAATGAGTGTTCTGTTGTGTGCGTCTGCCACATTTGGTTTATCCATTCATCTGTTGATGGACATTTGAGTTGTTTCTACTTTTTGGTTATTAGGGCTAATGCTGCTGTGAACATTCATGTACATATGTTTTTATGGGGACATCTGTTTTCGTTTCTTTTGGGTACATGCCTACAAGTGAAAACCATATAATAACTCTATATTTAACATTTTCAGGACCTGCCAGACTCCTTTCCAAAGTGGCTGCCCCACGTTACAGTCCCACCAGCAATGTAGGGGGGTTCCAATTTTCTGACACCCTCGTCAGCATTTATTGTTTGTCTTTTTTTTTTTTTTTTTTTTTTTTTAGCCATCCTCGTTGGTGTGGAGTGGTTTTGATTCACTTCTGATGGCTAATGATGTCGAATATCTTTTCACGTGCTTATTTCTCAGGCCATTTGTTCTTGACTTTTTTTTTTTCTTTTATTCTTTTTTAAAGGAAAACTAGACGGAGAAAGGAAAATCAGTTTTGAATAGATTCCCTAGGTTCCGTGGTTTATAACGCTGAAAATGTAAATTGAGCCCTTTGCATTTCTGAAATTAATTTCAGTGTTGGGTCGTCTATTTATTTGCTGTCGGGCCTCGTGCATGTGGTACGTGATGTTCCAAAGGATTTGAGGGAAGAATTAATGAATACATAGTTTCTTGGAGATGAAGGGGAGTTTAGTAGGCAGGGACTTATTATTCTACATGCTGACTTAATGCTCACTAAAAAATCATGCACCTCTCAAATGTTAATAACGCACCACATGTGTGCATGCGAAGCACACCAAGAAAATGCGTTGGTGCCAATGGTGAATGTTTTAACTAAATGATGAATATTTAACTAAAATATCATTTGATAACTGTGTGGGTTAGTATTTGCCCAGTCTACTTATGAAAATATACAGTCATAGGCTTTAAAGATCATATTAACACATTTGTATATATACAAGACATTGTTTATATTTTATTGGGGTGCTCTTCATTTCCATGTATCCCCCCACGGAGGGCACGCTCATAGACGTTTTTGCAGGAGTTCGTTCGTTTTGTTCCTTCCTTCCCACGCTGCATGGCAATGCTTTTCTCTGTAGCCATGTGGAGAATTCCCTTCATGCTCCATAGCCACAAATTAATCATGAATTTTCAAAATACCTGTTGCATTTTGGAGGCCCACCATTTGGAACTTGGGTTGTGCTGTTTTACTTGTGTTACTGGTAAATGTGGGTAGCATGAAGAGAAGCAGGGAATTTGGCTGCATTTGAGACTTGTCTGAGATAGCTGCCGGAGTGAGTAGTGCAGGGGGATCTCAAACATCAGCCTGCCCCTGAATGCCTGGAGGGCCCGTTCAAACACATTATCTCCAGCCCCACTCCTTGAGTTTTTGGCTTCTGAAAGCCTGGGGTGGGGCTTGAGAATCTGCATCTCTAACAAGTAATCAGGCAATGCTGCTGCTGGTCTGGGGATTGTGTTTTGAGAACCAGTGGTTTGGAGGCATTTGGAAGTGTCAGCCTGGAGCTGGAGTGAGGGAAGGGACAAAACTGGAGGTCAGCTGGCACCCTGTGCATACAGGAGCTTGGTGGAGCCAGGGGAGTGGGTACCATCCCAGGGAGGCAGACACAAATGCTGGGAACTGAAACGTAGGAATATGGAGAGGAGAGGTGGGTGGAGAAAGAGAAGCCTCTGGGATCAGAAAGGAAGGGGCAGAAGGCTCAGAGGGGACCAAGGCCAGTTGACGCCCACAAACTCCATGTAAACAGGGGAGTAAGGGCATGTCTGGGGTGTGGGTTGCAGAAGGGGGAGGGTTGGGCTGCCCCTGGCTAGTGGGTGCTGTAGCTGTATGGGCCGGGGGCGGGGGCTGGGAGGGGGAGGGTGCTGACCTTTCCATCCCTTTCAGAAAGTCCAGCATTACCGGGTAGTGGGGTATGCTGCTTGGGACCGCAGGGTCAAGCGTGAACTTTCCTCGTAAGATCAGGAGCCCCTTTAGTCCTGCAGGCCACGTCCTGGAGTCACAACTGACTACTCTCCCTCTTCTTGCCTGTCACTGCTAACCATGATCAGCTTAGAACCTAGGTGAGCTTTGTCAATAAGAAACAAGAGTCCTGGGGCGCCTGGGTGGCTCCGTCGGTTGAGCATCCCACTTCGGCTCAGGTCATGATCTCATAGTCCGTGAGTTCGGGACTGGTGTTGGGCTCTGTGCTGACAGCTCAGAGCCTGGAGCCTGCTTGGGATTCTGTGTCTCCCTCTCTCTGTGCCTCTCCCCCACTTGTGCTCTGTCTCTTTCTCTCTCTCTCAAAAAAAAGCAAGAGTCCTTTGTGCAGGTAGTGACCTTGAAGTTTACTTTTCTTCCTTTCGTATATTTGCTGGTCAGCTTAATAGCTTTAGGATCTGTGCTACCACATGTCTAGTCTCCTTAGCATGACTGGGTATAAGCCGATTCAGAGAATGGGTGCTGACAGTCCGTGTTGTGAAGGTCAGGTTTGCTGCAGAAGAGAAATCCAAGAAGGGCCTTGGCATTCTACCGCAATCGGGTCTTCTGAAACTTCCGGGACGACCCTTCCTGCTGGTTTCATGCAGCTGAGACAAATATCCCCTATTTTATTTTACATTTTAGTTTCAAGGAATCTTCATTGTATCTTAGGATGTAGAGCATTTCTCTTGGGTTTGGGAAGGAGGCCAAAGCTTGCCCATGTTGCCATTTGGGGGCATCTGTTGTGAGCAGGGGAGAGGGTTTATCATCTGTAGCTGTGAGCTTGCTGCTCAGCTCTGCCTGGTCGGCCAGGAGCTGAGCGAGCGCCTGTCTACTGCAGGCTCGTCTATCTGCCCCCCGGTCCCCCTCAGCCAGTTGCACACTTTTACATTCCTGCCTGGCCCCTGTGGGCTCTGGGTGTGTGAGTCCTGTCACTCACCGGCAGGACTGGACAGGAGGTATTTCACAACTCTGCTCCTGTGCCGAGACAGGGTCTTGGCGGCCCCCGGACCACTCCCAGCTTCAGTGATTTGTAAGGGGACTCACAGGACTTAGCACACAGTTGTCATCGCTATGATTGTTACAGTAATGGACGCAAAGCACAATCGGCAGGGGGAAATGGTGCACAGAGCAGAGTCTAGGACTTGCGACGTCAGCATCCTCTGCACGGCGTTCACCAGAAGTTCAGACCCCCAGACTGAAAGCTCGTCTTAGGATAACTTTACGCTGTTTATGCGAACAGTTCAGGGAGAGTGAGCCACTCTTATCAGCCCTGGGAATGGTGGAAGACTTCCCCAAATCCAAGTTTCCAGACTCTTACAAGGCCCTTACAAGGGCCAACCTTGTAAGCAGTCCTTTCAAAGGATGTTGACTATTTTGTGCACCGATGGGGAGGACGATGGGAGGTAAGGATGGTGACAGAAGCCCCTGCGGCTGGGGAAAGGGTCCGTCCACCAGTCCGTGCAGCTTCGGAGTTCTGGGCTGCGGGAGCCTTCCTCTGTCTGACCAAAGTGGGAGAGGGCGGAAGTGAAGTTGGGGTTTGCACTCAGATCTGGGTTTCGGGATGATAATAACTGGGATTCCTTCACCACAGGGACAAGGAAGGCTGGTAGGACACATTGCAAAAGAATTCAAAGCCCTGTTCATTCATGCGCTCATTCATCCTTTTTATTATAACTTTTTTTTTTAGGTTTTATTTAAGTAATCTCTGTATCCAACATGAGGCTCGAACTCATGATCTTGAGATCAAGAGTCACATGCTTTTCTGATTGAGCCAGCCAGGTGCCCTATAATGATTTTTTTTTTAAAGTAATCTCTACTCCCGGGGTGGCTCAGTCGGTTAAGCATCCGACCTTGGCTCAGGTCCTGATCTCATGGTTTGTGGGCTCAGCCCCATGACAGGCTCTGTGCTGACAGATCAGAGCCTGGAGCCTCCTTCAGATTCTGTGTCTCCCTCTCTCTGTCCCTCCCCTGCTCACACTCTGTCTCTCTTTCTCAAAAATAAACATTAAAGAAGAACATTAAAAAAATAATAAAAATTTAAAAAAAGATCTCAACTCCCAGCATGGGACTTGAACTCACAACCCCAAGATCAAGAGTTGCATGCTGTACCTATTGAGCCAGCCAGGCGTGCTCCCCCACCCTGCTCATTTGTTCTTTTTTTAATGTTTATTTATTTTTGAGAGAGTGCAAGTGAACAGGGGAGGGGCAGAGAGAGAGGGAGGCAAGATCAGAAGTGGGCTCTCTGCTGATAGCAGAGAGCCAAGGCGGGGCTCGAACTCACAAACCTCGAGACCATGACCTGAGCCGAAGTCGGACGCTCAACCGATTGAGCCACTCAGGCGCCCCTCATTCATACTTAACACATGCTCTTGATGCCTGTACCCTACCAGGCAATGCCCCAGGTGCTGGGGATACCATGGGGAGAACAGCAGAGTCACTGCCCTTATGAGACCCACCTTCTAGAGGGAGACAAATAAGTGGCAATTACATTTCATTATGCTGGTGACACACCAAGGGCCCCGGGGCGCCTACCCGGGCTTAGTGGGTGTAAGAAGGCATGAGTTTTATAATCACACCAACCTGGATAGGAACCACACCTCCACTGCTTATTACCTGTGTGCCCGTGGGCAGATTGCTTCCTCACTGGGTGCCTGAGTGTCTTCCTCTGAAAACGGAGATTTTACGATCACTTCTTAAGGTGCATGTGAAAATCCAACAAGGTGATGCATGTAGAACACTTATCCCAGTGGCTGGCATGTGGATATGTTGGCTATGTAATGCTTTGGTGACATCTAGGCAAGGGGAAGACTGTGTCAGCTGGAGGGATGGGCATCTGCCCTTACCCTTACTCTGTGTGGAATCTGATGCCGGCCTCCCTCCAGCGCTGGGTGCAGAGGTGCTTGCTCTGCTTACTGGTCTGAGAACATTCTTTGCTGCTTTGCTTTTCTGGTTCTTGGGGATACTTTCCCTTCTGCCCGAGATGCCTCAGATCCTTTTGTCAGCCTAAGGAGTATCTGTGCATATTATTAAGACCTAACCCAAGTAATCACCTTCTCTGTGAAGGTTTTCCTAAGCCAGGACACTCAGACAAAACCGTCCGTCTGTCCGTGGTCCCACGGTCACTCATATCCCTGTTACAGCATACAGTTATTTGTCACTCCATTAGACTGGCTGATTCTTGAAGGCAGGGGTGCTTGGGTATTGTATTGGGTCCACTGTGGATCAGTGTTCCATGGGGGGGGGGGGGTGGTGGCTCAGTGGTTGTTCAGGGGGTGAATGAGTGAAAGAGTGTTGGGTTGGACTAGAAAACTCAGTAGGAAATAGACATAGTGTCAGCAAAATAGGCCTCTGCCCTCAGAGTAGAGCTTACAGTCTAGAGGGGGAGGCAGATGATAAACAGCAATCAAATAATGTAATTAGAGACCGAGAAGTGACACAGGAGAACAGTCTGGCCCAGAGGCAGGTACAAGGGCAGCTAGAACAGAGGGAGAGAGGCAAGGTCCGAATGTTGATGCCCCGAGCAGTGTGCACTCACCATCTGGAGCTTGGGTGGTGTTGGAGGCTAGAAGGAGTGGTCAGGCAGAGGCCACACCAGGAGAGCCAGGAGTCCTCCAGAGGGGAATAGATGGTCAGAGCAAAGACTACCAGCGCATCAGCTGGCAAAGGGCAGGGCCGAGAGGAGAGCTGAGTGGACACTTGGGAAGTTGAAGAGGTCCACTCCAGAGCACTGAACGTGGGTCGAGGAACTCAAGGTTGATTGAGGAAGTATCACCCGTTGAGCTGAGAGATCTGTCAGAGCTGGATCTGGGACCTTGGTCCATTCAGGCTTCCGTAACAGGATACCACAGCCTGGGTGGCTTTGACAGACATTGATTTTTCACAGCTGTGGAGGCTCTGAGCGTGAGATAAGGGTGCCAGCAGGGCGGAGTTCTTGGTGAGGGCCCTCTTCCTGGCTTGCAGAAGGCTGCCTCCTCTCTGTGCGCTCCCACGGTTTTTCCTAGGTGCGTGTGCACAGACAGAGAGAGAGAGAGTGATCTCACTCTTCCTCTTCTAGTGAGGGCATCTACCCAGTCATGAGGATGCCACCTTCCTGACCTCATCTAAACCTAATTTACTTCCCAAACATGCCACATCCAAATAGCATCACACTAGGGATTCGGGCTTCAATTTAAGAACTTTGGAGTCACGTATTCAGGCCATAGAACTGGGGTCAATAAATATTTGCTGAGTAAATAATAAATAATTGTGGCTAGTACTTAGCGCTTCCTATGCTCCAAGCCCTAAGAGTTTTGCATATGTTCATAAAATTTCATTCTCACAGAACCTTAAAATGTAAGTGCTATTATTATCCCCTATTTACAGATGAGGAGACTGAGGCCCTGAAGAGTTCAAAAGATTTGCCAAGGTCACTCAGCTAATTAAGTGTGAAGCTGGGATTCAAACACAGGCAGTCTGGTTCTAGAGTGCAGGGACATTATACCTTGCTGCTTCTTAATTAGGAATCAAACCCAACATCATTGGGTATCTGTCTCATATGCTGGTGGTTCCTGAGCAAAGAGAGGCGCTAGAGATACAAAGATGAATGGGACAAGGGGCGCCTGGGCAGCTCAGTCAGTTAAGCATCCAACTTCGGCTCAGGTCATGATCTCACGGTGCCTGAGTTTGAGCCCTGCATGGGGCTCTGTGCTGACAGCTCAGAGCCTGGAGCCTGCTTCGGATTCTGTGTCTCCCTCTGTCTCTCTGCCCCTCCCCTGCTCTCGCTGTCTGTCTGTCTCTCTCTGTCTCTCTCAAAACTAAATAAAAACATTAAAAAAATTAAAAACAAAACAAAACCAAAGATGAATAGGACATTGTACCTACTTTCTGGTTCATCATAAAATGCTCAGGGAGACAGACGTATAAAATCAAAAAATTTTGAAGTCTATTCAAATGTGTTCAACCCAACAAGGAACTTTCTGTCACCTTCCTAGAGTAAGTACATAGAACCATTCTCAGAGGTAACTGTTTTCCTACTTCAAATGTGTCTGAGGGTTGAAGTGCTCACCAAAAATCTGTTGTTTAGGGAATAGTGGGCTGATTCATCAAATTAACATCCCCTGTTTAGTTTTGGTAACGTGTATAGTATAATAATTAAATGGTGGTAACAGGTACCCTAAACTTTGTAACACTGTCAAGATTCAATTTGGAAAAAAACAGAACCACTTATGTTAACAAAACTTTTTTTAACAAAAATTTTGAATAATTTCAAAATATATCATAGGGAAATTTTAAACAAAATGACTTAGAAATCTCGAGGTGTTTCAGGATCCTGGATATTAGGGGCACATGGAAGCTTAGCGAACCCAGGAGGTAACTCACTTCTGTTTTCTGGATGAGGCGCCTCAGGGAAAACCCAACCCCTGAAGGGGAGGATTGGGAGGACAGTGACCTTGGTGGGGAGCCACCTTGGTGATGGTGGGGGTGGGGCTTACTGGAGAAGGAGAAAGAAGAGGATGTTTTATTCCCACAAACTCCACAGTGGGATCCCCTGGAAAGAGCACATTGGCAAAGAGGAAGGAGAAGGAAGGGGAAAGTGTGCAGCCAGGGAAGGGTCTCAGGGTAGGGGGTGACACCCTCCCGTCTCAGTGGAACCAGGCACCCAGGGATCCAGGGACCAGGGAGCAAATGCTCTGTCCCGGTCGTCAGGTGCATGGGAATCCACTCTAGAAGGCACTAGAACCGAGTAGGGACGGGTCAGACCTGGCCTGGAATATTGACTCTGCCACCTGGGCACCGTGTGACCTAGGGCAGGTTTCTCAACTCTGAGCCTTAGTTTCCAATGCGTCAAAGGGGGCCATAGTATTCCTACCTTCCTGAATTGATGTGGCTCGAGTTTTGTTGCCTTTTTTGGTTATTCTTGGTCTCAGGTCTGCAACCTCCTGTCTTGAACCAGCCTCCCCCACTCTCAACCAAGGATCACGAGCTCTTTTTTCAAGGGACAGAATCTGGTTCTGAGAAGAAAGGGTCTTTCCAGGTTTTCAGGGTCTTTGTCTTTCTGTAGAGCTCCAGCTCTTTGAATTCTCCACCCGTCTTGTCATTTGCTTCAGACCTTTTGTCCTCTGGCTCTGCCCCCACAGGTCATAACCCACCAAGATCCATTTCTTTTTCATTTCCTCTCCTGAGGGATTTGGACCACCTTTCCGTTCAGGCTTGCTCAGTCTGGCTTCCTTAAGGTGACCTGTACAGTCTGCTTTGCTCTTTCTCTTCTGCCACAGTGTGGGTGTAGCTTGATTTTTCTCTCCATCTCGGGTGGTCAGATACATGCTTGATTCTGGAACATCGGTCAGTTTCCTCCTGGATCTCCGTGCCTTTTTGTGAACATAGTCTCCATCTCCTGATTCCACCTTACCACCCTGTTCTCTTCCACAAGAGAAGCTGACCTTGAGTGAGTGAGGGTTCCAGCAGCTCCAGCAGACCGTTGCTCTGACCACCCCCCCACCCCCCACTCGGGCAGAGCGCTGTCTGCACATCCCCAGTCTTGGTCAGCTGCGCGTAATAGTTTTAAGTGCGATTTAGCTTCTTGAACTCATGTTTTTATGGATCCGGCTTCTGCTTCCAGAGACCGGCTCATTTTCAAAGTATTAGACATTGGTTCCTTTTGAACATGGAGTATTTTTTTTTTTTTTTTCCTAGCTGGTTTGCTATGAGGCCACTGCTGGACCAAATCACAGGCTGGATGTGTCCAGGCCATCGGGTACTTCTGGGCTCTTGTCTTTTTCCATCACGGGGCAAAACTTCATGAGAGCTTGACATTGTTTTTTTTTTTTTTTCACTGCAGGCAGCGTTATGAGTTGAACTGTATTCCCCCCAACCCCCCTCCCCCCAAATTCATATGTTGGAGTCCTAACTCCTAGTACTTCAGGATGTGACCTTATTTGGAGATAGGGTCTTTACAGAGGTGATCAAGTTAAAATGAGGGCATTACGGTGGGCCCTAATCCAATATGACTGGTGTCCTTTATAAGAAGAGGAAGTTTGGACACAGACGTGTACAGAGGGAAGATCATATAAAGACACAGGGAGAAGACAGTCATCTGTAAGTCAAGGAGAGAGCCCTGCCTCATGGCCCTCAGCAGGAACCAGGCCTCGGGTGCCTGGGTGGCTCAGTCAGTTGAGCCTCCAACTTCCAAATTCCACTCAGGTCGTGATCTCCCGGTTCCTGAGTTTGAGCCCTGCATCTGGCTGTCTGCTGTCAGCGCAGAGCCTGCTTCGGATCCTCTGTCCTCCTCTCTCTCTGCCCCTCCCCCACTCGCCCTCTGTCTCAAAAATAATAAATACATTTCTTTTTTTTTAAAAAAAGAAGGAACCAACCCTATCAACACCTTGGTCTTGCACTTCCAGCCTCCAGAACTAGGAGATAAGAAATAAATTGTACGATTGCTGTTGGGTGAGCTCCCTGGTGTGTGGTACTTTGTCACGGGAGCCCTAGCAAACTAACACAGGAAGAATAAGAAATTCTGCCTGAAGCCAAGTGAACTAATGGCTAACAAAGCAGCCATCACAGCACAGTCCGCCTTCTCCCACCGGTATCCCGGGAGAGCGAGCCTGAGGCTCACATTATCAGGCTCACACTCAGCAGCATCTGCCGGGTTCACTACGATTAGAGCTTCGGGACTGGACAAAGCTCCTCCGTGGGCCCCACTCTGAGGCTCTGCGTCCAGCTCAGCCACAGCCCTGACCACTGAGCAGGACTCTGCCTGGAACCCAACCTGTGTCTGACAACCCAGGAGAGGGCCAGGGCCAGGTGCGGGCCCATGGGAAGTCAGCCCCCTCAACTGCCACGACTCCTTTCTTTTACTTAATTCCCTTCCATGGCCCAGAGGACCCACCCTGTCTTTTGTACTTGCCTAAACACATCGTTCAAATTTCAAATCGTTCGTGGTTCCAGTATGAATAGATTGAAGCAGAAAGTATTTGAGAGATGAGAAGAAGGAGCGTTTACCCCGGTCTGGTGTGTGTGTGTGTGCGGGGGGGGGGGCCCGGCGTGTTCCACCAAAGAGAGCTTTCTGGAAGAAATGAAGCTGCAACTAGTTAGCAAGGAAGAGAGAACAACACACACGTGCATGGCGTTTACTGCGGGGTGCACGTTACATGTGCTGAATGCTTGACACGCAATGACCGATTTCATGTTTAAAACCACCCTGTGAGGTCACTGGTATTATTAACCCTATTTACAGATGACAGAACTGAGGCAGTGAGGCACTAAATGACTTGACCAAGATCACAGAGCTAATTAGAGGTGGAGCTGTACTTCAATCCCGGGGCGCCGTGGCACCCCAGTTCATGCTAGGGAGCGGAGGGGTGTGTCTGCAGGGGAACCGTGGGATTGTGTGCACTCCTTCCAGCTTCTGCAGCCGACTGCTGTCTCTCAACACTTCAGAGCTGGTGCCGTCCCTACCAAGTTCCAGGGACTCCATCCCTTTCCTGAAATCGCAGAGCAGAAGTGACTTAATATCCCCTTAACCCGCCTAATGGCCAAGCCCCTCTTGACTTAAGTCAGCTCCTGCGGTGTTCTAAATTTTGTGCAATGCCTTCTCCCTCATCTGCTCCCAGGCAAGAGAACTGCCAGGATCCTACAACTCTAGGAGCAGATTAGAAACGTAACATGAGGGGCGCCTGGGTGGCGCAGTCGGTTGAGCGTCCGACTTCAGCCAGGTCACGATCTCGCGGTCTGTGAGTTCGAGCCCCGCGTCGGGCTCTGGGCTGATGGCTCGGAGCCTGGAGCCTGTTTCCGATTCTGTGTCTCCCTCTCTCTCTGCCCCTCCCCCGTTCATGCTCTGTCTCTCTCTGTCCCAAAAAATAAATAAACGTTGAAAAAAAAAATTAAAAAAAAAAAAAAAGAAACGTAACATGAACACGGTTTCTACCAAAAACAACAGGGAGCAGATTTCCCACACGTGCGGAGTGGAAAGTTAATTTCTTGGGAATGAGGAATCCATGAATTATTGCATATGCGCGTTATTTGGGAGCAGCAGTTCATTAAGTGATTTTAATGTTGGCTATTAATTGTTAAGTAGCAGAGGCTAAAAATCTGGGAACTGTTGTAAGGGAGAACTTCCCTAGTTGGTGGGTACCACCCGAGCTGAGCCCCAAGACCCTCTGTTCTCTTTTTCACGATTTCCATCACTCACTCCAGCCCCTGGGTTCTTGTTACCATCAGCAAGCCTGTTTTGCAGCCCGTTTTTTTCCTACAAAACCACTCAGCCTTGGGCTTTTCTCTTTCACTGTGTATTGAAGGAAGTTATAGCTGCAAGGGAGGGTCAGAAGTTTGTAAGTGCACCTTGTTCTTGCCTGCAGAGAAATGAGGATAGAGGAAGGTTTCTTGAAGAGGTCTTCGGGAGAGGAAAAAGGACAGATGTCAGGGGTGAAAGGGAGGGAGGGACGAGATGATACGCATTGAATGCACCCCTGTATTGCGATCTCATTCCAGTTTTACAGGTGATGAAATAGGTTCAGAAGGGTCATGTAACTTGTTAGAGATCTCAAGGTGTTAAACAGCAGAGGTGGGATTCAGATCAAGCCTTCCCGTTGAAACACAGCTCTCTGGGGCTGGTATACGTGGGCACCATGGGACGCTGGGAGGATGGCTTCTGCCTGTCACGCCAGGCGAACCGGGAGGGGGCAATGCAAGAAATAGAAAAGGGAGGGGGATGCAAGAGGAGGCCGCGGGCCGGGCGGGGGCGCTATTTCAGATATCGGTTTGGGTGGAAGGACAGGATGAGAAGGACAGATCTGGTGGCATCCAGTTGAAGGCGATGGTTTAAATAAACTCAGTAGCGAGTGCATTCTGAAGATGGCTGTGAAGAGGACAGGCTGGTTTGGGCAGAGGCGGGTGAATCTAGGGGAGCCACAACTAATCTCGAACACTTTGGTAATTCTTTTACATCCTGTGGCCTGTTTTTCTTAGTGTTCTGGTAAGTCAGCTGAGTAACAAATATGTAGATATGTGTGTGTGTGTGTGTGTGTGTGTGTGTGTGTGTGTGTGTGTATGTAGATGTAGATAATATGAAGACATTAAGGGGACAGAAAATATGACTTGCATAAAGTCATATGGTTTATTTGCAGTAAAGCTTAGGAAAAAAAAAAAAGAAAAATAGCTGTTTCCCTGACTCTTCTATTTTAGCAAAGGCTTTTTCCAGCTCCCTGAAAAGGAGACCACACCCTATAAAACAGCCCATTTGGGGCATCAGTTCATTTCCATTTTTATACTTCTAAAGAAACAGTTAAAACACCCAGTGAAGAAGGATGTCCCCTGGTTTTCCTCTGGCAGAAATAAAGTAGAAATAACCAGTTCAAAGGGAACGTCAGTCCGATCTGTGTACTTTTATGTTCAACTTTAATCATTCAGATTTAAGTATCCTTGATTATCGTGACTTAAAAGCTCTTTTTGGATCATGTAGACGTAGACATAAAGTCATTTTTTAAATAGGTAAGTGATTTTTAAGCAGACAGCTGTAGTTGTAAAGAGTTTCTAGAACTCTAAGGGAATCAACTAAATAAATCCATATTTCTAAAGAATTTCTAGATTTATAAAGAAAATGATATAAAGTACACATCTGGATGGGGTATTTTGGCTACATTTGTGCTTTCTGTGTTATTGTCCATTATGAAGGTGTTCACACAAAGATGACATTTATTTGCTTATTCATTTATTTTTAATTTAATTTTTTATTTTTAAAAATTTACATCCCAATTAGTTAGCATATAGTAAAACAATGATTTCAGGAGTAGATTCCTTAATGCCCCTTACCCATTTAGCCCATCCCCCCCCCCACAACCCCTCCAGTAACCCTCAGTTTGTTCTCCATATTTATGAGTCTCTTCTGTTTTGTCCCCCTCCCTGTTTTTATATTATTTTTGTTTCCCTTCCCTTATGTTCATCTGTTTTGTCTCTTAAAGTCCTCATATGAGTGAAGTCATATGATTTGTGTCTTTCTCTGACTAATTTCACTTAGCCTAATACCCTCCAGTTCCATCCACGTAGTTGCAAATGGCAAGATTTCATTCTTTTTGATTGCAGAGTAATACTCCATTGTAAATATATACCACATCTTCTTTATCCATTCATCCATCGAGGGACATTTGGGCTCTTTCCATACTTTGGCTGTTGTGGATAGTGCTGCTATACACATGGAGGTGCATGTGTCCCTTCAAAACAGCACACCTGTATCCCTTGGGTAAATGCCTAGTAGTGCAATTGCTGGGTAGTAGGTTAGTTCTATTTTTAGTTTTTTGAGGAACCTCCATACTGTTTTCCAGAGTGGCTGCACCAGCTTGCATTCCCAAGATGACAATTTTTTTAAATGGATAAATAAATAAATGATAAAACTGAACACTGTCATTTATGGAAGGAAAGCAAATTCTTTCTTAACTATTTGCTAAGGCAGAATTCTTTTCCTCGTGAAAGACCCAATTTGAGTTTTGCATGAGGTCATCATAGATTAGAATCACTTCCTAAGGGGTTATGTTAAATGCGTAAAAAATTCCTACAGAAAAAGAAACTTTAAACAAAACGTGCCATTTATGAAGTTTCGTGTCACTTTCACCCAAGTAAAACAGCTTCCACTGGGTAGCAAGTTTAACTCGATTTTTTGTCGCTATTGTTAAGCTCAGGTTTCATTTCTTACTTTGATATGGCAGCGAAGTAAGTTTTATCACGCGTCATTAGAAATACAATTTGTCAGAACAAAGACTGTTGTGTAAGTATAATTACATCTTCCTGTATGATTAAATGAGGGCTGTATTGTAGCTTTTCTCAGCCGCGGCAGCTGTAGCAAACCACGTTCAGCCCATAAAAGAATTCCTGTGACTAACTGGTACTAATTGTTTACAGAACCGCCAGTGGGAGTAATATTCATGAACACTCTGGAAATGAAATATCCCAAGACCAAGAGGTTTATCCCTTGTTGTCACCACTCTGTAGTGGTTAGATTATATTAATTGTATGTCCAGGCCAAGTGAAGCGGGAGTTCTTAGTTTTTTGTTGTTGATATGGAAAGGTAACTGCATTCCTGTGTTTGGGCCTCTCATCTTGTAAATGGGAAACTGAGGCTTCAAGAGCTGTTGAAGGCTTATATAAGTCACTGACTTTTTGGCTCACACACCCCTATCACATTTTAAAGGACACCCTACAATATATATGAGTACACAGTAATTTCTAAATGGCATATTTTAATGTAACTTAAAGTATATTAGTTCTCAGGGTGCCTTGGTGGTTCAGTGGGTTAAGCGTCTGACTCTTGATTCGTCTCAGCTCATGATTTCATGGTTTGCGAGATTGAGCCCTGTGTGGACCACACTCCCTGCTGACAGTGCAGAGCCTGCTTGGGAGTCTCTCCCTCCGTCTCTCTCTGCTTTTCCTCCTGCTCTCTCTCTCAAGAATAAATAAACTTAAAAAAAAAACAAACAAACAAATTAGTTCTCAAAGTATTATGACTATTTAAAAATAAACACTCAAACCAAATTTTTAACAGACAAGAGAAAAAAGGAAATAGATGGTTTAATATTTTCTTTCCACACCCCAAAGATTTTTTTTGTAAGTTTATTTATTTATTTTTGAGAGAGAGACAGAGAGGGAGAAAGTAGGGGAGGGGCAGAGAAAGAGGGAGAGAGAGAATCCCAAGCAGTCTCTGCACTGTCAGTGCAGAACCCGATGTGGAGCTCGAACTCACAAACCGTGAGATCATGACCGAAGCCTAAACCGAGAGTTGGATGCTTAACTGACTGAGCCACCCAGGTACCCCTCCACCCCAAAGATTTTTGATGTGTACACCCTGCTTTGGAGACTACTGATTTAGGCCATTCAGGTTAAAAACAAAAACAAAAACTAAGAAACTTGCTGTTGAGGAGAGAATCTGTAGAAGAAAGGTTCAAGATTTAGGGGGAGAGGGTGGAGTTTGGGATACTTACTCACTATGGATATCTAGGTTAATCAGGATTAACACATAATGCCTCCCTCTGTTTTGCTTCCCTTTTATATAGGAGTCTGTTTAGACAAGGAACAGCCCAGCTCCTAGAGCATATTCACTGGGAAAAATATAGCTTGAAGAAGTCAGGGAGGTGGCTAAGTCAGAACTTTTTCAGAGTGACAGAAATGCAACTAAAACTAAATTTCACAAAAGTCAATCTATTAGCTTGGATAAAAGTGTAACTGGGATCTCCCGGGATGATCGTGGCCTTAGACGTGGCTGGGTCCAGAAGCTCAGATGATCTCATTGCATCTCTGTTGATACAGCTCTTCCTAAGTGCACTCGATGAGCCCTCGCACTGTGGCGGGGAACATGAGTGCCGACAGTCCTGGTGTCCCGTCTCCCCTGGTCAGCAGCTCTGACAGGAAAGGGGCGTTTCTTTCTGAATGTCATATTTTCATCCCAGGGAAGACTGGCCCATGTGAACCATGACTCATTAGGTGGGCTACTGTTAAGGACATCCCACCTTTAACCCATGGAAAGAGGGCTAGAAAGGCCCTCCGAGCTGAGGGGAGACATTTACAACTACAAGGATGGGACAGGGTCTGAGCATATCCAGACAATATACTTTCATGCTATGAGAGCTCGCCTGTGTTGCGTTATAGAGGTATTTAAAAAGATATTTAAAGGGGTGCCTGGGTGGCTCAGTCGGTTAAGCGGCCGGCCGACTTTGGCTCAGGTCATGATGTCTCGGTCTGTGAGTTCGAGCCCCGCGTGGGGCTCTGTGCTGACAGCTCGGAGCCTGGAGCCTGCTTTGGATTCTGTCTCCTTCTCCCTCTGCCCCTCCCCACCTGTGTTCTCTCTCTCAAAAATAAATAAATGGAAAAAAAAAGATATTTAAAAACAACAACAACAACAACCCAAACAGAATTGTTTTTCTATTAACTAATCTTTGCTATTGACTCAAGCAAAGAGTTTATAGCCTTTGGAAATGTGTGCTATAAAATGACAACCGGAGCTCCTTACTTGTCAAAGCGCAGCCTTTTGAAGAGAGGTATTTGTAGAAGGAGCAAATCAGCTTCTGATTTTAGTTCATCCAGAGGCCACGCGGGTTTTTGGACCAATTATTTCCAGACCTTGAGATAAATCACCTCCTGTGCCATTAGTACTTGAAGGATTAGCGGCCTCAAAGATTTATGTGCGGATTAATTGGGGAGTGTACGTTAGATTGCTGTGTTTAGAACCACGGTTGTCCTGCAAGTCATTTTCGTTAGTGCTTTAGTCAAAATTCTTTAGCCTTATATAATACTGACGTTGCAGGGAAATCCGAACGAGCCCTTTCTTTTTTTATTTATTTGTGGCTTGGCCTCAGCCTGCACTCTAGAGTTTAATAGCTCGCGGTAGGGGTACACGGAACATGTAGAAGCACAGGGGCATCAGGTAGTGCAAAGATTACTTCATTTGCTTCAGCTGAAAGGTGCCCGAAATTGACATGACCTTGTACTGAGAGAGACAAGATGAGGTACAAGAAATACATGGCTATTCTGGAAGCCGCGGTTGGTATCACCCCGCTTAACAAAAGGGAGCTTCTCCCTGAGAGCAGAAGACATGTCAACCTCTGGCAGCACCCCGGGTAAGCAGAGGAGACCAGAAGATGCTTTGTCTGTGTTTGGGTGAGGGGGGCGGGTTCTAGGTGGAGAAAAGGGTCATCCGTGTCCTGAGGGTCATAGACGGCGAATTGGTCATGGATAACCTGTTTCTTCCTGGTAGACAGGGCCTTGCCAGACTGAATTAAAATAGTTAGTAATAAAATTCATGGTAATAATAAGTTTCAGAAAAATCCTAGTCTAACAGCCAAGAAGATGAAGTCATGCGTATTTTTACATTCAGATATTTTAATCTTCTGATTTTGTCGTTTTTAAAAATATGGCCTGTATGTGTGCGTGGCAATTCTCAAAGATGAAGTAAGTGTGCCTTATTATTATTTTTTTCCCTACAATGAAGGTTTTTTCTGACTAAAGTGTACATGTGGAATGTTTCAGGTAAATACTTTTTATTTTACTTGACATGTCTTTCTAATGCCCCACTAATTGTCCATGCTGAAGAAGGGTTTAGATGTTCCTTTTTGAATAGAGGCCTCAATTCCTGCTTTCTTCTCTAGAGTCCCTTTTTTTAAGTGTCTTTTACACATTGAAGAGAAGTTTAATTTAAGGTGTCTGTAAGGCAGATAGTATTTTTAGGGACTGAACTGAATTTTTCAACTGTATGAACCACACACATTGGCACTTACTCAAGGGTCAACTTGAGATATCTGTGGAGCTAATGATACTTCTTTGTTAAAAGTGGAAAGTCACTAGCTTATTTAAAAAAAACTTTTTTTTTTTTTAATTTTTGTATTTTTTGAGAGAGAGAGACAGAGAGAGCAAGCAGCAGAGAGGCAGAGAGAGAAGGAGAGAGAGAATCCCAAGCAGGCTCCGCGCTGTCAGTGTGGAGCCTGATGTGGGGCTTGAACTCATGAACCGTGAGACCATGACCTGAGCTTAACCAACTGAGCCACACAGGAGCCCCATCCCTAGCTTATTTTTATCATAGAAACAATACACATTCATTAGAGAAGATTTAGAAAATATATGGAAAAAAGGGGCAAAATCATCCATAGTCTCATCTCACTAAGAGAATTATTGTAATCATTTAGGTCAGTAGTTTGCAATGGAGGGAAGGAGGGAGGACATTTGGCAATGTTTGGGCACAATTTTTTTTATATTAAATATAATTTATTGTCAAGTTGGTTTCCATACAACACCCAGTATTCATCCCAACAGGTGCCCTCCTCAATGCCCATCACCCACTTTCCCCTCTCCCCTACCCCCTATCAACCCTCAGTTTGTTCTCAGTATTTAAGAGTCTCCTATGGTTTGCCTCCCTCCGTCTCTGTAACTTTTTTTGCCCCCCATCCCCTCCCCCATGGTTCTCTGTTATGTTTCTCAGGATCCACATATGGGTGAAAACATATGGTATCTGTCTTTCTCTGCCTGACTTATTTCACTTAGCATAATACCCTCCAGTTCCATCCATGTTGCTACAAATGGCCAGATTTCATTCTTTCTCATTGCCAAGTAGTATTCCATTGTATATATAAACCACATCTTCTTTATCCATTCATCAGTTGATGGACGTTTAGGCTCTTTCCATAATTTGGCTATTGTTGAAAGTGCTGCTATAAACCTTGGGGTACAAGTGCCCCTATGCATCAGCACTCCTATATCCCCTGGGTAAATTCCTAGCAGTGCTATTGCTGGGTCATAGGGTAGTTCTGTTTTTAATTTTTTGAGGAACCTCCACACTGTTTTCCAGAGCGGCTGCACCAGTTTGCATTCCCACCAACAGTGCAAGAGGGTTCCCGTTTCTCCACATCCTCGCCAGCATCTATAGTCTCCTGATCTGTTCATTTTAGCCACTCTGACTGGTGTGAGGTGATATCTCAGTGTGGTTTTGATTTCTATTTCCCTGATGAGGAGTGACGTTGAGCATCTTTTCATGTGTCTGTTAGCCATCCAGATGTCTTCTTTAGAAAAGTGTCTATTCATGTCTTCTGCCCATTTCTTCACTGGATTATTTGTTTTTCGGGTGTGGAGTTTGCTGAGTTCTTTATAGATTTTAGATACTAGCCCTTTATCCAATATGTCATTTCCAAATACCTTTTCCCATTCCGTCGGTTGCCTTTTAGTTTTGTTGATTGTTTCCCTTGCAGTGCAGAAGCTTTTTATCTTGATGAGGTCCCAATAGTTCATTTTTGCTTTTAATTCCCTTGCCTTTGGAGATGTGTTGAGTAAGAAATTGCTGCGGCTGAGGTCAGAGAGGTTTTTTCCTGCTTTCTCCTCTAGGGTTTTGATGCTTTCCTGTCTCACATTCAGGTTCTTTCATCCATTTTGAGTTTATTTTTGTGAATGGGTAAGAAAGTGGTCTACTTTCATTCTTCTGCATATTGCTGTCCAGTTCTCCCAGCGCCATTTGTTAAAGAGACTGTCTTTTTTCCATTGCATATTCTTTCCTGCTTTGTCAAAGATTAGTTGGCCATGCATTTGTGGGTCCAATTTTGGGATCTCTTTTTTATTCCATTGGTCTATGTGTCTGTTTTTGTGCCAATACCATACTGTCTTGATGATTATAGCTTTGTAGTAGAAGCTAAAGTCTGGGATTGTGATGCCTCCCGTTTTGGTTTTCTTCTTCAATATTACTTTGGCTATTTGGGGTCTTTTGTGGTTCCATACAAATTTTAGGATTGCTTGTTTTAGCTTTGTGAAGAATGCTGTGTTTGGGCACAATCTTGGCTGTTATAACCTAGGGGGTTGCTTCTGGTATCTAGTGGATGGAACCCAGGAATGCTGTCCAACATCCTAAAATGAACAGTACAGCCCCTCTACCCCCAACAGTGAATTATCCAGCCCAATGGGGTGCCTGGGTGGCTCTGTCAGTTGAGCATCTGACTTCAGCTGAGGTCATGATCTCAGGGTTCATGAGTTCGAGCCCTGTGTTGGGCTCACTGCTGTCAGCACGGAGTCTGCTTTGAATCCTCTGTCCTTCCTCCTCTCTCTCTGCCCCTACCCCACTCATGCTCGCTCTCTCTCAAAAATAAATAAACACTGAAAAAAAAACAAAACAAAATAAAACAAAAACTTAAAAAAAAAAATTATCAAGCCCCAAATGTCAATACTGCTGCTGTTGAGACATTTGATTTAGTTAGATTTTCTTCCCATATGTAAAAAGTAGTTTTTATTAGAAACACATTAGATGTTTCTTTAAGAAATGTTAGGGATGCTTCAGAATGGAATCCTGAGGCCTCATCATCATTATTAATTACTTTACAGTTGTCTCGAGGAGGGAAGGAAGTGTATATATGTGCCGAGAGGGCAAGGGGTATGTAGTGACTCTGGGAGTCCATGTGGGTTGATGTTTAGTGATGAAGACATTCTGTAACGACCAAATTGTGACTCTTCAAGTACCCCCAAGAGGTTGGGCTTACTGGGGTCGGACGTTTGTCCTAGAATGGCAGAAGTTTACAGCCGGGAGGACCTCCTGTCAGGGATGGCAGACAGGTCTCCGATGGCTTGATGAAGCTAGGTGATGTGCGGGCTGCTCGTAGCGTCAAGCTGGGGAGGCCCCCAGGTCAAGTCTGGGCTTAGCAGAGAAGGGGTATTGTGACTGACGAGAGATACTTGTTCTGGACAGAATAATACAGGAAATTGGAGAGACGCAATGTGTGGCCTATATTGTCATCATTCCTTAATTCTAATTTTAGTCTTTGATTTTTACAAGTGTGGACGGAGCCTCTTTTGAGTCATCACGGTCGAGGGCTTGGCCCTCAGACAGCAGCTGGATGTTCTTAGTTTCTGGCTCAAGATCATTCGTTATAAGGGATTTTCCCTAAACCCACGCAATTCAGATGTGTACATTGATTGCCGCATTATTCATTTCTTTTTGGAGATAATCTTTTGTAGCCATTGGAATGAGTAAGTGCCTTACGTAGAAACATCTCTGCTTCTCCTCGTTTCCCTAAGTCAAGGCAAATAGAAGTCAAACTATTTGTGCCAAATGATTCTTAATAAAGGAAGTTGGATGCTCTCCCTCCCTCTCTCTCTCCCTCATTCTCTCTTTTTAAATTTTTTTTTAATGTTTATTTATTGTTCAGAGATAGAGAGAGACAGAGTGCAAGCAGGGAAGGGGCGGAGAGAGAGGGAGACACAGAATCCGAAGCCGGCTCCAGGCTCTGAGCTGTCAGCACAGAGCCTGATGCGGGGCTCAAACCCGCAAACTGCTAGATCGTGACCTGAGCCGGAGTCCGACACTTCACCGACTGAGCTGCCCAGGCGCCCCTCTGTCCGTTTTTTAAGAGAATATTCCCTTAAGCCTGATGAAATGGTGCTGCATCACAGAACAACGAGATCTTTCTTGTATCTCTAAATACTTTGAGCTCTTTACACACACACGGACTAAACGTTGTTTTGCTGGTTCTCATTCTTTTGTTTGCTGACTCCCTCTTCACCTAACACAGTCTTCCTTTGGACATCTTCATATACCTCACTAAGTAGTCAGCTCTCCTTTCCTGGAGATCCTAGGAGGGGTTATCTCCTGCTGATGAATTTCACCAATCCGTTCCAAATCTTTCAGGGTCACTTTGGTGTCTTATTTTTCACATTTGTAGTGGACATATGAATCTCTGTTAAAATGCAGATTCTAATTCTGTAGGTAGGGTGGGGCCCGGGGTCTGCATTTTAACAAGCTTCCAGGTGCTGCTGTCAACCCAGGTGATGACCAGTCAGTGGTCCAGGCGATGTTGATGGTTCAGTCCATGAACCACACTTTGAGGAGCAAACGCCTAGAGACATGCTCTCTGTGAGCATGCTTGCTTTCCTCTTGACCTCAGACTTTTCTGATCTTCCTGAGGGCTTGCCGTCCCCATGCCTCCCTCCTCTCTGCCATCGTTAGAGATGTCAGTGGTGAGACGGCAGGTGGCTGGCGGTGCTTGTGTGGAGGGAAATCTGCCCTCGAGCATCCTGACCAGAGATCCCCGTTGGGCTGGTTGAGTAGACAGTGAGGCTGGTATTTTTTTTCCGAGAATTCAGGCCTTTCATTCTTTTCAAGAAATATTACAATTGCTGCAGCATGTAATACCACGTAGTATTCAAGAACAGCTGCTTTTGCATTTTAAAACATAATTGGAAGTCAGGTCATGATTCAGTTTTCAAGACCTCAAGGAATTCATTCACGCCAACGCCCTCCTCCTTTGACTTGAGTACTTTGTCTTGCTGTCTGCAAACAGGGCTGTGCTTGGACTTCTCTCTGCAAACTGTAGTCACATGACAGAAGAGAACAACCAGCTACCAACCAATGACTGTGTGTTGCAAGTTCACTGAAGCACAGTTCCGATTACTTCTGCACGCGCGCGTTCACCCCAGTGCCCGCCACATGATAGGTGCTCAGCAAATATTTGCCAGTGCTTAACTTGGCTTCAGCATAGCCGCAAATAAAGGGAAAAAAAAGTGTTTAGGGGGCCCTCGGGCGGCTCAGTAGTTTGAGTGTCCGACTCCTGATTTCAGCGCAGGTTCTGGTCTCACGGTTCGTAGGATCGAGCCTTGCATCAGGCTTTGCACGAGCCGTGGGAAGCCTGCCTGGGATTCTCTCTCTCTTTCAAAATAAATTTTAAAAAATGTTTAAAGGGATTGACATTCAAACACAAAAAATACTGATCCACCTATGGATTTTCCTTTTAAAATTTGTCCAGTTTTTTTTTTTTTTTTTTTTTTTTTTTAGTGTTTATTTTTGAGAGAGAGAGACAGAGCAAGAGCTGGGGAGGGGCAGAGAGAGAGGGAGACACGAAATCTGAAGCAGGTTCCAGGCACTGAGCTGTTGGCACAGAGCCCGACACCGGGCTCAAACTCACGAACTGTGAGATCATGACCTAAGCAGAAGTCGTTCACTTAACCAACTGAGCCACCCAGGTGCCCCTAAAATTTGTCCAGTTTTTCAGTGCTAACTCATGTTACCTGACACTAATTTTACATATCTGCCAATACTATTGAAAACTAAGAATATAATTTAGTTCTTTCGCAAGCTATTATTAGATTTAAAAGTAGCCCTAGTCAAAGTACCCCTAGTCAATGGTAGAGTATTTTAGAAATGGTTGATTGTTATTGGTGGTTCCTATACAGTCAAAAACCTTGGGACTATTATAAAAGAAAGGTAAAACCAAGATGTTTTAGAAATGCAAAGATTCAAAACAGTTAAAAAGCAATCTGCTTCAATACAAGAAACAAGCACTTTTTGTGGCTGATACCTGTAGAAAAATGTCGTGTTAAGGCCAAAAGCATGACCAAGCCCATCTTGATTTGCTGGCCACTTATTTATCTTTGGAAGTAATAATAGAAACCAGGCATGGGCTGGGCTCTAATCCTGTGGCTTGCTTTGTAGGCTGTCCAGATGGCCTTGCCTTAGCCAGTTCCTACATTTCCTGCTGATCCTTGCAGGAGAAGGGAAATGTGTCCCCTGCCTGCACAAGTAAAATCGACACTATCTTTTATTTCTATTTCATTGTGTAGACAGGGTTTTGCACAGACACCACAATATCACTTTGTCTCGCAAGCGCAAGCAGAAGAGTAGGTCCAGAACACTCGAGAAGCCACATTCTTCCTCCCACTGACGTGACTGCCCTGTGTGAAGCTGCCAGGGCCCAGGCCTCGCCCAGAAGTGAGCTTGCCTCCCTGTGTGGTTTGAAAGGCATATGCAGGCTTTTTTTTTTTTTTTTTAGGTTTATTTATTTCTTTTGAGAGAAAGAGAGAGAGAGAGAGAGAGAGAGAGAGAGAGCACGTGCATGTGGGGAGGGAGGGGCAGAGAGGGAGGGAGAGGGAGAATCCCAAGCAGGCTCCATGCTGTCACTGCAGAGCCCAACATGGGGCCTGAACCCATGAATTGTAAGATCATGACCTGAGCCAAAATCAGGAGTCGGACCCTTAACTGACTGAGCCACTCAGATGCCCCCATATTCAGGATTAATAAAAATGTGCAGAAGGGATGTTTCTTGGATTTTCTTAGAATGAGGGGTAAAAAAAAAAAGTGCCATCTTTTTTTTCTAATATTTTTTTAAATGTTTGTTTATTTTTGAGAGAGGGAGAAAGACAGAGTGTGAGTGGGGGAGGGGCAGAGAGAGAGGGAGACACAGAATCTGAAGCAGGCTCCAGGCTCCGAGCTGTCAGCACAGAGCCTGATGCGGGGCTCGAGTCCATGAACCGTGAGATCATCACCTGAGCCGAAGTTGAGCCACCCAGGCACCCCACCTTTTTTTAAATAGGTACATTAAATTTTTTTTTTTTTTAATTTTAGAGAGAGAGAGAGAGAGAGAGAGAGAGATCGAGGGAGAGGGGCAGAGGAAGAGGGAGAATCCCAATCAGACTCCATGCCCAGTGCAGATGTAGGGCTTGATCCCACGATTCTGGGATCATGACTTGAGCTGAAGTCAAGAGTTGGACACTCAACCGACTGAGCCAACCAGGTGCCCCAATGCCATCTTTTCTAATGGTGGGCAATCCATAAATATAAACATAAAGATAAGCCAGTATTATAAATGCTATGAAAAATGAATTTTCTTTTAGTTTAAAATCTTTTCTCTGTTGTTTATTTTAAAATGGTAAATTTTTGGACACCTGGGTGGCTCAGTTGGTTGAGTGTCTGGCTGTTGGTTTCAGCTTAGGTCATGGTCTCACCAGTTCGTGGGATCGAGCCCCATGTCAGGCTCTGTGCTGACAGTGTGGAACCTGCTTGGGATTCTCTCTCTGCCCCTCCCCTGCTTGTGCATGTGCTCTCTCTCTCTCTCTCTCTCTCTCTCTCTCTCTCTCTCTCTCTCGTGTGCTCTCTCTCTAAATAAATAAATTGAATTAAATGATAAAAAATAAAATGGTAAATATTATGTTAAGTGCATTTTACTGTAATTAAAAAAACTAGTTTTCTCTAGATGTTTTCCACCCGTTGAGTATTTTTTTCATCTGAAAAGTGAATTCTTATAGGACCTTATTCCTTAGGATGATGGTGCCAAACTTCATTTTCTCCATTTTTTGAAGACTGAAAATACTAGGAGCAGTAATTCCACTCCTAGATACATACCTGAGAGGTATGAAAACTGTCTGCCTAAACACTTGTGCATAATAGCCCAAACGTGGAAACAACCCAAATGTGCACTGGCTGATGGAAATATAAATAAAGTATATCCACGCAATGGAATATTACTTGGCCATAAAAAGGAGTGAAATTCTGACATATGCTACAGCTTGGATGGAACTCTAAAACATTATGCTAAGTAGATGAAACCAGTCACAGAAGGTCACATATTTTTTTAAGTTTGTTTTTAGAGAGAGAAAGCGTGTGCAAGTAGGGGAGGCACAGAGAGAGGGAGACGGAGAATCCCAGGCAGGCTACGTGCGGAGCCTGACGTGGGGCTCGAACTCATAAACTATGAGATCATGACTTGAGCCCAAGTTGGACACTTAACCGAGCCACCCAGGCGCCCCCAAAAGGCCATGCATTTTATGCGTTTGTTTATGAAGCATCCGGTACAGGTAAATCTGTAGAGACAAACTTAAATTGGTGGTTGCCAGGATGGGGTGGCCAGGTTGGGGAACCAGGGCAGTGCAGGATGAGGTCTAAGGGGTGCGAGGCTTCTTTCTTGAAGTAATGAGAATGTTCTAAAATGGATTACGGTGATGGTTGCACAACTCTGTGAATATACTAAAAGCCATGTTATAAATGGCTGAATTGCACGGTACGTGAATTCCGGTGCATTTCCCAGAATCTCACGGTGCTGGGAGTGACCGTGTTGGATTTTTAAACGCACTGTCTTTTTCAGGGTGCAGAGTGCCGCATTACTGTCATCTCCCTGTGAGTGGGACTGGTACCTGGGCCGCACCTCCTGGAGTGAGCATTCCACAAAGCATAGACGTGTGCAACCTGACAGCCTGCTTTATCAGGTACTTCATTTTTCCTCTCATCAACCTGGTCACCGGCTCTCCTCCTCCTAAAGTTTGGTGTAAATACTTCACAACCTAGACAATGTCGAGGCCACCGTTTTCAATGTGGCTGATAGAGAAACTGTTCCATATCAGAGAAAATTTAATTGTAATATTTTATTTATCAAGGAGCAGAAGCATCGTACCTGCATTTATGGTCTGAATTGTTAGGTATAGCTTTGCCATGGTTGGATGAGAACTAATTGAGATCTTTCCTGGCTGGAGCATATAAGTGCAACTCCTGTGGTTCAGGATAAATGCCTGACAGGGTATGTTAGTGTCTGGGGTTATAGGTCATTCTGGTAAATCATGTTTTTTTCATTATCTTTGATGGAGCAGAATTATGTAACAGTGATAAGCACGTTGCTGCAGATATTAAAGGCATCGGTCACACTGGCTTCCAAAGATTAATTATGTACAAGCTTTTAGTGAAAGAGCTAAGAGTGAGTATTATCTATTTACTGATTCAATTTTAGGTAGGAATTAAATGAGATTTACATGGTATTAAATTTCATTTGGACAGATGCTGGGATGTATTTGTTCTTAGTTACGCTTTAACCCCTGATTATAGGTCAGTCCATGGTGGCTGGAAGGGGGTTGGAATATTTTTCATGTGCTTGTTTCATAATTCCTGTCTGTTTAAGCTTGCAGCCCCTGCCTGGGTGCATTCTAGCTATGTGTCAGAGCTGGAGTTTAATAGACTGTGAATAGCACACTCCAGGGTGGCAGATGGCTGTTCAAATCCCAGCGTTCCTGCCTTCTAATTGAATGATTTGGGGCACATGTCTTCATGTTTCTGAGCTTCAGATCCTTCATCTGTGAAAACAGAGTGTCAGTATGAAGCTAAATAAGTAAAGTATAGAAGGAACCAGGCATATGCCAAGGCCTTTCTCGGAGTCTAGTTGTCCAAATGGGGACACCTGCACGGGGGAGCCCTTAGTTTCCACTGAACTGTCAGGGTTTTGTTTGCTGGGATGTTCCCTATGGAGCTCTTAAAGTTTCCAAACATAGGAAGGCAGATGCTTGCCTGGACTCCAGCAGTGGTTTTCCTGAAACTAGATTTCTGGGTAGGATCTTCTGATTTGGTCAAATGAGCTGGAGGAGCAGCCTGGAGTGTGGCAAAGGGAGATGATGCAGGCATTGTCTGGAGGAGGGAAGGCTCTTTGTGACTCACAGGACCCCCCTGCTAAATACTTCCCTGGTTTTGATTCCCTGTACTAGTGACCACAGGCCCTTTGACGTCAGTTTGTTTTCCCAAGTCAGAGCCTTGTTCTAAAGCTCTTTCCTGTGTAGAAACTTAAGCTTGGCTTTCTGGGATGACTTCGTCTCGGGTGAGCTTGGATGGCGACGGTTTTTTCCCAGAGCAACTCCTGTCACCTTAGTTTCCGATCCAGCAGACATTTATGAAGAGCCAGGCACTGGGCAAAGTGCATTCACCGATGTTGTTTAACCCCAGAATAACCCTGAGAGGGAAGGGGTTATGACCACCTCCCTTTTGCAAATAAAGAAACACTGAGATTCACAGATTTTAAGTGATTTCCCTAAAGTCGCACAGACACTGACTCCCAACTTCAGTGCGATTCCTACCGTCCCGGCTGACTGTGTGACTCTCCAGAGTGTGGGGACTTAGCTCCTCAACTGAGAATAGTAGCAGACTTTTCTCAAGAGCCAGTTCTGGTCCACCGGTGGTGGTTGCCTGGGGTTCAGGATCTTCAGGTGCTGTCCAAGTCTGCGGAAGCAAGCATGTGGTGATCCATTAGCATCCAGTGTCCTTGGGTGGAGGAGGGTGCCTGCAGAGCCTGCCCTTGACCTTGACCTGAGGTTTCTGATATCAGCCTTCTGGAAGGATGTGAGTCTGGGCAGAGTCTCACTTCCTAGACGTGGCTTCTCATTGTTAGGCAATTTAGATACCTCACATTTATCATGGACTCACCCCATTGCATGGGCTTAGAAAAGTCAGGTGAAGGTGAAACCTCGCAACTTTTCCTTCTGTGCACCTGAGAGCCCCTCTGCAGTCCCGACTCCCCTGGGGCTCCTCAGTCTATCAGAATACTTGGGGAGCTCACCCCAGCAGCATAGACCCACACAGTAGTGCTCAGGCTTTAGGGCATCAGAAACTCCTGGAAGGGCTTGATAAAACAGATTCCTGGGTTGTTGTGCGCCCCCCCCCCCCCCCCCCCCGAGTATCTGCTTCAGTCAGTGTGGGATGAGGCGCAGGGATATGCATTTCTAACAAGTTCCTGGCCAGGCCATTCTTGGTTTCCAGACCACACTTCTGAGAACCATTAACTTAGAAAGCACTTCTACGAGCTGGTTTAGAGCATGGGCTTGTTTATAGACGGTCTCTGTGGGGGCGCCTGGGTGGCTGAGTCAGTTGAGCATCTGACTTCAGCTCAGGTCGTGGTCTCGCAGTTCGTGGGTTCGAGCCCCCACGTCGGGCTCTGTGCTAACAGCTCAGAGCCTGGAGCCTGCTTCAGATTCTGTATCTCTCTCTCTCTCTCCCCCTCCCCTGCTCATGCTCTGACTCTCTCTGTCTCTCAAAAATAAATAAATGTTAAAAAAAAAGATATATATGTAGATGGTCTATGTGGCCACTTTCCCTCCCTGAGGTGAAGGGATTGTTTCCTCAAACCTTTAACGAGCATCTCACACAGAACCTGACGGAAATTAGGAGGAACATAAAGGCTCATCCATGGGGTACTTGGGGGTCTAATTTGGAATCAGTAATTGCATTGCTGTGTGAAAAGGCTGGTATCCACCCCTTTTGGTGGATGTGAGCAGAAGGCCTGAGGCAGTGACTAAGTGAGGTGGGCCTCCTGGGGGAGGTGATATTTGAGAGGCAACTGGAGGACGAAAAGTTGTTGGCTATGTGGGCAAAGGGGGAAAAGGAACTTGGGGAGCAGAGTCTGGACACCCCAGGCCAGGCTAGAAGAAAAGTTGTTGTGTGTGGTGAGAATCCCACTGTCATTCTAACATGAATGACATGTATCAGAGCTGTAGTAAAAACAAGGAAAGCTTGGGGCACCTGGGTGGCTCAGTTGGTTGAGCGTCCAACTTCGACTCAGGTCATGATCTCCCGGTTCGTGAGTTCGAGCCCCGTGTTGGGCTCTGTGCTGATGGCTCAGAGCCTACTCCACATTCTGTGTCTCCCTCTCTCTCTGCCCCTTCCCCACTCATGCTCTGTCTCTCTCTGTCTCTCAAAAATGAATAAACATAAAAAAAAAAACAACAATGAAAGCTTTATGTTTATTTGTGGGCTCCCCATAAAATAGTTGGTACTGTGATACATGTTTTATCTGCATTGTCTCTTTTATTTTATTTTTAATTAAAAAAAATTTTTAATGTTTATTTATTTTTGAGAGACACAGGTAGGGGTAGAGAGAGAGAGGGAGACACAGGATCCGAGGCAGGCTCCAGGCTCTGAGCTGTCAGCGCAGAGCCTGACCTGACGCGGGGCCCGAACTCACCAACCATGAGATCATGACCTGTATGCTGAAGTCGGGCACTTAACCTACTGAGCCACCCAGGGCCCCCTGCCTTGTCTCTTTGGATTCTCATAACCACCCTGTGAGGTGTAGGTCCAACTGTATTCCTGATGGACCTCAAACGAGCTGGCTTCAACAAGGGAGATTTATAGTCCTGGAGGCTGAAAGTCTGAAATCAAGCTGCAGGCAGACGCGTTTCCTTCAGTGGGTTATAAGGGAAAGATCTGTTCTGGGCATCTCTACTTGACTTCTAGATGCACGACTTGCCTCTGTGTGTGTCCGTCTTTGTGTCCAAATTTCCCCTTTCTGGACAGACACCATTGTATTGGATTAGGACCTGTTGAAAATCTCGCCTTAATTTGATTACCTCTATCCAGACCCTGTTTCCAAATACAGTCACATTCTGAGGTGACGAGGGTCAGGACTTCAACATATGAATGTTGTAGGGACACAATACAACCCATAACACCATTTTACAGCTGAAGAAAGGGAGGCTCAGAGGTTTTAGGTAAGTGCCCAAAATTTGTGTAGATCAGAAACAGTTGACTAGTGGTCATAGGTTAAATCTAAGAAGTTAGCAGAACAGGTGCTTGTTGACTTCACAGCTGTGCTCTGTCACCCAGTGCTTTACTGGCTTCTAGCGTTTTCTTTGTTTCTGCCATGTTTCCACAAGGTTCCCTGGGAACCCAGTGGGGTGGAGACCAGGGTGCCAAGCCACTAGCCTGTTAGTTTCTGGTTCTTGAGTTTCTGGATAAGATATTCTTCCATTTCAGTTGTCTATCTTACCTGCTTGTCTGTGGGAAGTTATTAGAGTATATGAAACATTTAAAATTCATGAAATAAAGGGGCTATCTTTTTCCAGATGATGTGCTCTTTCTGCTGTTAAAATGTTAACTATCTATAAATGCACAGTTTTTCTGAGTATAGCTATTCTATTCTTTTAAAAAAATTTTTTTTCAACATTTATTTATTTTTGGGACAGGGAGAGACAGAGCATGAACGGGGGAGGGGCAGAGAGAGAGGGAGACACAGAATCGGAAACAGGCTCCAGGCTCTGAGCCATCAGCCCAGAGCCTGATGCGGGGCTCGAACTCACGGACCGCGAGATCATGACCTGGCCGAAGTCGGACGCTTAACCGACTGCGCCACCCAGGCACCCCCAGCTATTCTATTCTTAATGTCCTTCCCAAACAGCCTAAATGTTTGTAAATGATGTGTTAACAATGCGTTAGCCCTTAAACTTGTACCCTAAGTACATTTACTTGGAATTATTTCAGCATTAAGGGACTTAAGCACCTTAACTGTCTATCTATAAAGATTCAGACACATAGTAGTTTTGTTGGTATCCACACAAGAATTCCATATTTTCTTCCCTAAGTATTTAAAATGTTCTAAATACTTATCCAAAGACGTTGTCATTTTAGCAATTCAAGCAAACTTTCATGAGAAACTAGTACACCACTGAAACGAAAGAAAAATAAAAATAAGAAGGGTTCACTCTTACTTCTGAATGCTTTAGCTATAGACTGACATGTTTTCCAAACAAAAATTGGAGCGCGTGGTTTACTCATGAAATCAACAAGACAAAGTGGTGGCCATCTGGCCTATCTCTGGAAATCTGAGATGTGTGCACACTGTTAAGTATAGCACATAGATGAGTAATGCTCAGGCTAGGGTCTGAAACAGAAATGTAATGATACTCCTGCATGTTTGAGAGAATCCGGAACCTAAGGATGGGGAGATGGCTAGGTGCTTTCCAATCCAGAGCCCTATCTGTCTCTTACTTTTCACAGCCAAATTTCTTTTCTTTTTGAATTTTATTTATTTATTTATTTATTTAAATTTTGGTTAGTTAACATACAGTGCAATATTTGTTTCAGGAGTAGAATTCAGTGATTCATCAGCTACATTCAGCATCCAGTGCTCATCACAAGTGCCCTCCTTTTTTTTTTTTTTTTTTTTAATTTTTTTTTTCAACGTTTATTTATTTTTGGGACAGAGAGAGACAGAGCATGAACGGGGGAGGGGCAGAGAGAGAGGGAGACACAGAATCGGAAACAGGCTCCAGGCTCCGAGCCACCAGCCCAGAGCCCGACGTGGGGCTCGAACTCCCGGACCGCGAGATCGTGACCTGGCTGAAGTCGGACGCTCAACCGACTGCGCCACCCAGGCGCCCCTCACAAGTGCCCTTCTTAATACCCATCACCCATTTAGCCCATCCCTCCACCCAGCACCCCTCCATCAACCCTCAGGTTGTTCTGTTTTTGTTAAGAGTCTCTCTTGTGGTTTGTTTCCCTTTCTTCTCTTCCTCCCCTTCCCATATGTTCATCTCTTGTTTCTTCAATTCCACATATGCGTGAAAGCATGTACTGTATTTTTCTTTCTCTGATTGACTTGTTTCACTTAGCATAATACACTCTAGCTCCATCCATGTCGTTGCAAATGACAAGATTTCAGTCTTTTTGGTGGTTGAGTAGTAGCCCGTTGTGTATATATACCACGTCTTCTTTATCCATTCATCAGTCGATGGACATCAGTCACAGCCAAATTTCTTACAAGGATTCGCTGTACTTCTCTCTTTTCCTCCCCACCACCTGCCCTTCTTTCTAAGACTTCTCCTCCATCTATTCTAGCCACTTAGCGGTCCAGTAATGGTTCCAGGTACCCTATGAACTAGGCACTGCACTGCCTGAGGAAATTTACATGGACAAGGCTGTTCCCTGGATGGGAGTTCAGTCTTATTTGTGATCGGCAGTTATACTGCTATGCATGCTGCCTGACTTGGGCCCCTGGTGCTGTGGCTGTGTGGGGAATCCTAGAGGAAACCTGATTCCCATTAACCTGCTAGAATTGAGATAAATAGTTTGCAGCTAGCTTCTGCTTGGAAGGGGTATCATCATTAGAGCCCTATTTTTGGTACTTTGTCACATTTTTATCAACAGAGTGGTTGGTGACAGCAGTTTTCAGTTCACCCAGATTTTGATTCTTGTTTGGAAGTAATCTGGTTGTATAGCAAGATTAGACAGAATTTCCCCCACTTAATCATAATTATATTGATATTTTAAAAAAATGATTGATTTTAATAATATACATAGATATTTGATTATAGTTACTCTTTTTTTTAATGTTTATTTATTTTTGAGAGAGAGAGAGACAGAGTGTGAGCCAAGGAGGGGCAGAGAGAGAGAGGGAGACACAGAATCTGAAGCAGGCTCCAGGCTCTGAGCTGTCAGCACAGAGCCTGATGCGGGGCTCGAACTCGCAAACTGTGAGATCATGACCTGAGCTGAAGTTGGACGCTTAACCGACTGAGCCACCCAGGCGCCCCGTTTGTAGTTACTCTTAATACTTGATATTGATATTTGAAATATAATTGTTGATATTCAGAAAATCAACTTCAGGTCTTAAGTCTAGTTAACTAAAATAATTAACTCTGTCAACACGCTGTGAAAGAATCTTTATGATGTGTTAAAGTTTAAATTTGTCTCTTCTGATGGCTTCAGCTCAGCATGATAAATTTGACAAGAAAGAGGGATACTATCCCAAGACTTAGAACAAGAATCAAAATACTTTAGCAACCGGACGATGAGAACTAGATCAGGGAAAGAAACCAAGAATGGCCTGGCCGGGAACTTGTCAGAAATGCATGTTCCTGTGCTTCACCCCACGCTGACTGAAGCAGAAACTCTAGGGGCGGGGGTACGACCCAGGAATCTGTTTTATCAAGCCCTTCCAGGAGTTTCTGATGCCCTAAAGCCTGAGCACTACTGTGTGGGTCTATGCTGCTGGGGTGAGCTCCCCAAGTATTCTGATAGACTGAGGAGCCCCAGGGGAGACAGGACTGCAGAGGGGCTCTCAGGTGCACAGAAGAAAAGTTGCAAATTTTCACCTTCAACTGACTTTTCTAAGCCCATGTATTGGGGTGAGTCCATGATATCTCTGAGAGGACAGAATTGCACATAAGGAGTGTTACCAATAGGTGGTCAATTTAGGGTTGACATAACTGTCAATCTGGAGGTAACATGAACTGGGGTTTATTATATAGTATTAGTATTTTGTTAAATAGGAAGTCTTTTTGAAAATATAAATTATGGGTTATAAAATATATTATCACTACATATTGTATCTAAATAAATACAATTATAGATTAGATGTTTATTGAATTTACTAGTGTTTTATTAAATATTATTACTATTTAAGATTTACTTTGGGGGCGCCTGGGTGGCTCAATCGGTTAAGCATCCAACTTCAGCTCAGGTCATGATCTCACTGTTTGTGAGTTTGAGTCCCGAGTCGGGCTCTGTGCTGACAGCTGAAAGCCTGGAGCCTGTTTCAGATTCTGTGTCTCCCTCTCTCTCTGCCCCTCCCCAGCTCGCCCTCTGTCTGTTTCTCTCTCTCAAAAATAAATAAACATTAAAAAAAAAAAGATTTATTTTGTCTTTCCCTCTCTTTCTAAGTAACACTGTCATTTGTTTACATTTTTTAAATGTTTATTTATTTTTGAGAGAGAGAGAGAGAGAGAGAGAGAGAGAGAGAGAGAACACAAGCAGGGCAGGGGCAGAGAGAGAGGGAGACACAGAATCCAAAGCAGGCTGAAGGCTCTGAGCTGTCAGCACAGAGCCTGACTCAGGGCTTGAACCCATGAGCTGTGAGATCATGACCTGAGCTAAAGTCGGACGCTTAACTGGTTGACTGAGCCACCCAGGTGTCCTAACGCTGTTATTTGTTGAAATCTTTTGATTTATATTTAATACGCAAATGCTCCATTTATTCTGGTTAACACATCTTACAACTTAGTAACTTAGTATCTACCCTCTACCTGTCTTATAAATTCTGCTTTAGTTTTACAAGCATCTTACTTTCTCATTATGTATGTGAAATAAATCTTAGGAGTTTCATCCATCTGATTCTTTTTCCTTGTCCTCTGTACCAGTTTTTAAAAAAGAACTTCAAATAAAAGTATTTATTGAGCAAATTATAGTATATTCATACAAATGGAGTATTATGCAGTTAGACACATGAAGATATAAATCTATATTGCCATGAAAAAATAGTCAAGCAACGTTCTTACATAGAAATAAAGGAGGCAAAAGTGCATGCCTAGTATGGCCCCAAGATGTGCAAAGTTATATATGATATCTATATGCTTACCTGTATACAGGTACCTGGAAGAATACTCACACAGTTACTAACAGTAGTTTGCTCTCTGGATGGCAACAATTTAGTTATATTTTGCTACTTTTTTTTATGATCTACTGTATAGTTTCGGTAAATAAACAAGTACCATGTATATAAAAATAACTGAAATACAAATGAGAGATGTATATGCAAATATATATGTAAAGAAATATAACAAAAAGAATGATGGGACCAGATCCTTTCCTTTGCAAACCAAAGACAAAAGTTTGCAAATAGAGATGATGATTTTCTTGCCGTTTGAATGTTTTACCTGCTTTCAAAATTGTGGTCTTCCGGTCTTGTGCCCAAGCATTGAAACAATGTTCCTTTGGCAGAATTTCCCAGACCTCCCTGATAAGGAGACTCATTTGGTTGAGGAGGAGGGTGCATGCTCAAAACAACCAATCCCCTGCCCCTTCTCACACACCAACCCTACCCCCAGCATCTCAGGGAGGGACTGGGATGCCTCAGGTAATTCTGGTCATCAGGGAAATTTAGCAGAAGTCCCATAGGAGCATAAATATTGCGAGCCAGGTCTTCGAGTATGATTGAACAATGCCTCCTTGGAAGTGCCTTTCCCAGGCCCTGCTTCCTTTGTTCCAGAGGCCCATGCTCTTTGTGACTGGCCTGGAAAACTGTCTGCTCCCAGTGTTTTTCTAAAGGCCCCTTTCAGATCTGAGAAGTCTTTGAAAATCTAGGAGACTCTTCAGCTCCTTTAATCTGTGCTGATAGGGGATCCTGAATCCTTAGGACTAGAAGGTTCTGGTGATAATTTCTTAAAGCAATTCACATGTTGCCAGAGGCCCCTCTGGCTCCCGGGAGGACCTGTGTCTCATGCGATGATCCCTGGGGCCTCTCTCACCTCAGATTCCCTCCTTACCTGTGAGATGAGAGCCTTTTTGTTTAGTCCAATTTTTAACATATTGAAGTGTTTTTTTCTCAAAGCACTTGTTGAGGGAGTGGGTGCTCTGAAGTTCAGTTAGATGTCAGATTGCATTTGCATCAAGGAGTCTCATTAACTAACCGGTGGCTGGAGTCAGATGGCATTTCCTTTTGTTTTTGAAAGAGAACTTTTTATTAGTTCTATGTACAGAGAGTTTAACCGCGTTCACTCAGCCCGGATTGGGGCCCGGTCCTTTGGCTTTTGCCTTGTCCAGCTTGGTAATAAATATGAGCCACCGACTTTGGACCCAGGACGTTGCCTCCCCAGTGGCAGCAGATCCCATCGTTTCTGTCATCGTAATTGGTCCTGATGGCTTCCACTAGCTCAGCCGGAGCACCTAGTATGGAGGTGACAGGGGTGCAGGTCTTCCCATGGACCAGACGCCCAGCCTGGCCTTCCCCTTGGTGATGCAGCGGGGAGCCCCCATCTTAGGACACCAGGTGGGCAGGGAGACGCCTGCTCAGTGGGAAACACAGCATGTGCAATCACTACCAGCCGAACCTTCTTGTTTTCCACTAAGGTGGGGACAGGTGGCCTCTTAGTGGGGACATCCCCTTTGCTGGCGGCTTTCTCCTTAGCCTGGATCAACAATCTGCTTCTTCTCTTGCTTTGTCTCTGGTCTGTACTTGGGGGCCAGCTTAAGCAGCTGAGCAGCTGTTTGGCTGTCCACGGTTAATCTCAGGGGCGGGGCGGGGGGGGCAGCATTACACATTTATAGAGAAGAGCCCTTTGCCACTGCAGCCTGATGTCGTGGGGCCATTTGACAAAGCGGGAGAGGTCCCTTTTGGGCTGGATGTCTTGTCCGATGCCAGAATTCTTGGGCCTTTTCTCAAGCAGGGGATTGGCCACCTTCTTCCCCCCCAGCCTTCTTTCCTTTCTGCATCTTGGATGGCTGGAGGAGAGAGCTGTGGCATTTACCTTTTAAAGTGGTGGAGCAAGAGTTTCACAAACATGATCCCCCAGCACTCCGTTCGGCAGAAACCCTCCTGAGTTCTGTTCGAGGAAACCACAGTAGCAACAAGCCCCTGACCCGTGCAGTCGTCTGTCTGCGGTTGACAGTGAACGTGGCGGCCGGAGAGCAGTCGAGAGGATGAGCTTCACTCCCACAGACCCGCCCCTGGAGCCTCCCTGCCTTCTACTGGACGAGAAATTCAGGCAGCAGCTGTTTTCCCCCCTCGGAAGTTCAGTTTCCTCACCGCTGAAGCACAGCAGTAATACCAAATATACCAAAGATTCACGGGCGCTGTGCGGCTCTGCGTGAAATGAGTTACAGCAGAGTTTGGAAGAGTTTTGGCACATAATACGCCTGGAATCAACCTTTGTTTATCACGCTTTGTTTGTTGTTGGTGGTGTTGTCTTAAGATTTTATTTTGAAGTAATCTCTGTATCCCCCCAACATGGGGCTTGAACTCACAGCCCCAAGATCAAGAGCTGCTCAGCTCTACTGATTGAGCCAGCCAGGCACATCTCGTTGTTGCTGTTTTTTGGGTTTTGTTTTTCAATGTTTATTTAATTTTGAGAGAGAGAGAGAGACAGAGCATGAGCAGGAGAGGGCAGAGAGGGAGGGAGACACAGGATCTGAAGCAGGCTCCAGGCTCCGAGCTGTCAGCACAGAGCCTGATTCGGGGCTTGAACGCACGACCTGAGCCGAAGTCGGATGCTCAACCCACCGAGCCACCCAGGCGCCCTGTTGCTGGTTTTAAATAGAGGGTTACTAAGTGGCATCTGTCCCTGAAAAGAGTGTGGATTTTGTATACCCAGCAGCGTGAGCAGGGGGCCCCAGGGCACCCCGCCAGGGAGGACTCTCTCCAGTGCAGAGCCCGCTTCCCGGAAGGGCCTGTCTACACCAAACTGTGCCTCGGAAGGTGCTTCTAGGATCTCCAGGCCCACAGCTGCATTATGTTCTGTCCCAATCCCCTGTCCATCAGGCTGAGCACGCTTTGACCTTGCCTGTCGGCCTCAGCACGCTCGGACCATCCCCTTGAGTGTCCTAGGAGCCTGCACGTGGGCAGCCTGGCACCACGAGGTCCACCAGCCCTCCCCCAGCAGCAAGCCCCGGCCTCCCCAGACACCTCATCCAGCCAGCCCGCGGCTGACTCTGAGGCGCACGGCGAATTCTTCTGCCCGTGTTGTGGCCGGCTGACCCCAGCATGTGAGAATCACTGCCGGGTTCTCACACCGGGAGCAAGACGCTGGGGGTTGGGATTTGTGCCAATGGCAGAAAGAGGAGAGAGTGAATTGAAAGCCACCATCCACTGAGAACCGAGAGAACTTTCTCTCCTGTTAGACTGGCTGATGTTTGCATCACTTTTGTGCTCACTCTGACATCCTTTCATTGTGGTAATAACAGCATCCCTGCCAATGTGTTACCAAGAGTAATAATACTAATAAAGTTAAGAAGGGAGAGTTGTGGATACTAGTGTCCTTTGCTGTCTTGGGCTGTCCTCCCTTCCTGCTGTGGTTCCTCCCTCGGCTTCCCTTAGCCAGGGAGACCACCCACCTCCCCCACCTTTTCATACCCCTGCACTCTGCTCTCTGAAATGCTTGCTTTGCCATAAGGAAAGCACTCAGCTGGACTCTGTGTCCCTGCTTTGACTTAAACTTGACTCTCTCCCGAGGGCATCACTTCCTGGTTGCCGCTTCAAGGGATGCTTCCTGCTCTAGAGAGAAAGAGAAATCTAAGCAGAAGCTGGCTCTGTGGTCCAGGCAGAGAAGCTCAAACAAAGGCTTTGGGGCAGAAATGCGCCTGGCAGGGTCTCAAGAGCAACAAAGAAAGGCCAGTGTGGCTCCGGGACCTGAGCTTGGGAGAGAGCAGGATGAGCTGGGTTTGGAGGAGGCAGCAGACTTGGAGGCTGTCTTAGCCAGCTTGGGCTCTAGAGCAAAATGCCATGGACTGGGTGGTTTGAACAACAGACATTTACTTCTCACAGTTCAGGGGACCACAAAGTCCGAGATCAAGATGCTGATAGATTTGGTTCCTGGTGGGGGCCCTCCTCCTGCCTTGTAGATAGCTGCCTTCTCCGTGTGTCCTCACATGGTCTTTCCTAAGAACATGAGCCTGGAGGGGGATCTCTCTCTTCCTCTTATAAGACCACAAATCCCATCGTGAGGGCCCTACTCTCATGACCTAATCTAAACCTATTCCCTCCCAAAGGCCCATCTCCAGATACCACCACATTGGGGGTTAGGGCTTCAGCCCCTTTGGGGGCTGAGGGAGACACAAACATTCAGCCCGAAACGAGGCCATGGCAAGAAGTCTGCATCGGTTTGAAAGCACAGAGTTACGAGATCTGATTTGTCTCATGAAAAGATCATTATGGCTGCTTGGGGAGGATGGACTGGGGGATTGGATGCAGGGAGACAGCAAAGAGGCGAGTCCTGGAGGAAGAGAAACTTTCTAAAACTGAAACATGTGATTTTTCATAAATAAAATGCTAATGTCTTCATGTTTTATTTTTTTTTATTTAAAAAAAAATTTTTTTTTCAACGTTTATTTATTTTTGGGACAGAGAGAGACAGAGCATGAACGGGGGAGGGGCAGAGAGAGAGGGAGACAGAATCGGAAACAGGCTCCAGGCTCTGAGCCATCAGCCCAGAGCCCGACGCGGGGCTTGAACTCACGGACCGTGAGATCTTGACCTGAGCTGAAGTCGGACGCTTAACTGACTGCGCCACCCAGGCGCCCCTGTCTTCATGTTTTAGAAGTGTCTTTGGAAACTCACTACTGAAGATTTTGGCGGGGGGGGGGGGGGAGTTAATCTTTTCTCTCTAGATGATCTTTTGGGGATAAATATCATGTCGAAGAAATAACTTAATTTGTGTTCATGAGGGTTCTTTTGTTTTATTCAATTTTCTTTTTCTGTCAATATCAAATAGAATTTTATTTACTATTTTTCAATTAAAATAGCACTGTAGTAAGACTAATTTTTGTTTAAATTTTTCTGGTCTCTGGGGGTAGTCTCCTAACTAGCTCTTTATCTGTATCTGTGCATATGTCTGGAATGGCCACCTAATTTTGAAGCTGGTTATTAGGATTTTAGATGATTTTTACATTTATTTGTGCTTTTCTGAACTGTTTTGAATGCTTTATAATTGGCATCTTATTATTATTAATTATTATTATTATTTATTTTGCCCAAACTCACTGGCCTAAGAAAAAAAATGAACAAAACCGAAATTATTTTCTTTTTTTAATTTTTTTTTAACATTTATTTATTTTTGAGACAGAGAGAGACAGAGCATGAACAGGGGAGGGTCAGAGAGAGAAGGAGACACAGAATCCGCAACAGGCTCCAGGCTCTGAGCTGTCAGCACAGAGCCCGACGCGGGGCTTGAACTCACAGACTGCGAGATCATGACCTGAGCTGAAGTCGGGCGCTTAACTGACTGAGCCACCCAGGAACCCCCCGAAAATAGTTTTCTTAATTATGGAACAATGTAATTACCATTTCCTGAACAGAAGAATGTCTGTGTAAAAATTGGCAGTGACCTTTGGGACACTAACATGTAGAAGTCTGGATGTTTAGGAAAGTGGCAAACTGGAGGCAGCTTTCTGCTCTTCCTATATAATATTAAGGTATGGGAACAATCCTGGAGACAGGGAGTCTGCAGTACTTGGCAGGAAATTAGAAACACAATGCTTTTAAACATAAAGCAAGAGTCTTGAGTTGCCCCAAAGGCTGAGGTGAACCTGGGGGTTTTTCTAGTGGATTATAACGCACTCCCCTGTTTGTTTGCAGGATTCTAAGTGCTAAAGGCTAGCTTGAAAATAATTTACTCTCTCTGCAATGTGTGTAAACCTATGACCATTACACTTAGAGTCAAGTTTGTTCCATTGTATCATATTTCTAGAACCATCATAGATTGCAATGAGGAGCGTCTCAATCAAAAGTCTGTGTTTCTGTGGGGTTTGGGGGGTCATGCAGGACTATATGGGACTAGAAGCAGTTCCGTACATAGGTATCAGTGCTTTAACTAGAAACTTAGGATTTGGGAAACTTAGGTAGCTAGTCACCTGACCCTCCCTCCCCCCGCAAAAAAAAGGAAGAGTACTTTAACAGACTTTGAGAGTGAGCAATAAAAAAGTAAAGACATAAAGGGCAGAGCAGAACTTTCGATGCCTCTCTCCTGGATGCTGTTTTAGGGGTTGTGGGGGATGCTGATGGAAGGAGTCCTTCACATGAACATGGGAGGTTACTGGGATGGCTGTTTGCACTGAGAAGAGTGGGAGAAGCCAGCAGAGACGAGGCCACGACAGGGGAGGTAAGGGAAGGCCAGGCCTGTTCTCCCAAAAGGTGCCCCTCCCTCGGGCAGAGTTTTAACTGCTACCTCCGCGTGTTAGTCATTCCGTACTTGAGCAACTCTCCCGCCTTGTCATCATTTGTTTACTTGGTTTTGTCTTGATCACACTGTGAGCACCCCCACTCCCCGCCCCCAGTATATATCATCTTTATCTTCTCTGTATCTACCCCAGGGCACACGGGTGGGGGGACTTCAGGAAATGTTTGTTGCAAGGAAGTGTCTCTATGATTCCAGTCTGCCATTCGGCATACAAGCCAATTAAATTGTTCAGTTAACCTGGAAACTTTTCAAATGTTTATTTATTTTATTTTTAAGAGAGTGCGAGAGCAAGCAGGGGAGGGGTGGAGAGAGAGTGTGGGGAGGGAGAGAGAGAATCCAAAGTAGACTCTGTGCTGTTAGCACAGAGCCCAGTGGGGGCTTGAACTCAAACCATGAGATCATGACCTGAGCCGAAGTTGGACACTTAACCAACTGAGCCACCCAGGTGCCCCAACCTGTAAACTTTTTATGTCAGATCCCTTTGTTCCCATTTAATGATACTTTATAACTATATTGCAAATATATATGTAAAAACATATATATATATATACATGTATATGTGTGTGTCTTTATGTATGTGTATATATGTACATATATATGTGTATATATATCCAAATTGTAATATTCTTGAAGAAATCTGATTAAAAGTGTTTATCACATTAATTCGAGGTCTTCTGACCAACTTGTTACAAAGATTTTATACACAGTAATGCATCCTGAAAAGTACTGAAAAATTGTCCATTACACAAACATGGCACAAACAATAACTACAATTTAAAAAGAGAAATGCACACAGCCCTATCCTGTCATCAAATCATGTTCCCATTTGCTTTCGAGTTTGTTTATATGTTTTCATAACTTCTTCATTGCCATCATAGGATAGATAACGTCTGTGTTCTTTTTCATCGGTGATTTTATCATTATTCTCCTTGTTGCTGGATAGACTTGCTATAATTTTAAATGATAGCTTGATGTGCCAATTCAGTTGATCTGCTGTCATTTAACAGCCCTCTGTGATTGGACACTGATGGTTTCCAGCCTTTGTTGTAATCAGTTGGGATCCAGTGAAGTGCCTCACCTCCCAGTCAGCCACTGGAGTCGAATTCCAGTCTCATCTTCCCCTTGAAACAGCTCTGGTCAGGATGGGCACTTGTCCTGTTCGTGGTGAGCATCTTCCATTCTCATCTTAACTGACCTCCACACTGGTGCGTGTTGTTGGCAATTTTCCCCTTCTTGAAATTCATTCTTCCTTTGACTTTGTGGACATTGTTCCAGAGAGGTTTTTCTTCCCTTTCTGACAGTTCCTCTTTGGTCTTTGCTCTGGGGACTTGAGTTTGCCCCCTAAATATTGGCATTCCCAGATATGGGTCCTATCTGGTTTTTTGGGTTTTTTTTTTTTTTTTTTTTTTGCCTGTCACAGTAAAGGTTATTATGAAAACAGGCTGGATGGGTCCTATATTTAATCCTCTGTTGCCTCGATCTACACAGTGTCTCTGAATATTCAGTCTCACTTCCTCACCTGACTTCAGCTGTCTTGATACATTGACGATCTGCAAATCTCTTCCTCCATCCCAGAGCCCTCTACCCAAATACTCAATGCCTAGTGCATCGCAGATACTTGAACATCTCCACCTGGATGACCCTTAGCCCGTGAAGCTCAATCAGTCCTTAACTAAAGTCACCATGTTTCCTCCAGCCCCTCCCAAAATCTGCTCCCACTCCTGCATTCTCTATGTTGGTAGAGATATCATCATCTACTTCGTTAAGCCAGAAACCTGAGAGTCACCTTAGAGTCACTTCCCTCTTTCTTACATCATATCTAATCAGTCAACCTGCCTGCTGATTACACTGCCTTAATTTCTCTAGAATTGGCCCTTTTTTGTCTAACGCTGCCCAACCCGATAGCCCTGTCATCTCTCACCTGCATTTCCACAGAAATGCATTTTTTGCTGGTCTTCTCATTCTTACTGACACACCTCCCCCCCCCCCCAATCCCACCTGCCAGATTCATCGTCCTCCAGGAGCTGACCCAAGGATCTTTACAAAATGCCAAAGCTAATCCCACTGCTACTGTGTTCAACAGTAGGATACAGCCCCTGCTTGCCTGGGCAACCTCACCTCCTGGCACCGAAGGGCACGTCTGTGGTCTCTTCATTCCTTGTTTCTCCACTTGTATTTATTCCCTTCACCTAGAAATCTTTCCCCTTTTTGTCTCACAAACTCATTCCTGTAAGTATCTTCTTGTCTGTAAAGACTTCCCTGAACCCCATCCCCCTAGTCTGGGTGAAGAAGCCCTCCCAGAAGTCCCCAGATTACCCGGAGCTTTCCAGGAAAGCTCAGTGCTTTTGCAGTTTCTTATTATTTACTGATCGTCTGCTGTAATGGACTGAGCTCCCCAAGGTGAGAAAGAGCTTAGTCTTTTATCAGGGGGTCTGGCTTGATAGAAGTTCTTTGGAGAAACAAATTCTAGGAGTGGGGTTTGAATGTGCAACCCACATGTGAAAAATTATGTCCTATTAACTGCTTCTCCAAAAAGTTCTATTTATGTATAACTGCCACCAGCAATGCTAGTGTGCTCACTGAATCATGCCTTTCAACAACTATTTATTGTTCCTCTATGTCAGGCATTGTGTCAGAAGAATAGTATTTCTAGTATAAGACTATTTCATTATTTGGAGCAGTGTATACCAATAGAACTTTCTGCAATGGTAGAAATATTCTATACCAGCACTGTCCATTATGGTAGCCATTAGCTGCAAGTGGCTACTGAGCACTGGAAATGTGACTCATGTGACACATTCGTCTGAAATCTTCATTTTCTTTAATGTTTGTTATTTTATTAAAACATTGTTTAATGTTTGTTTATTTTTGAGAGGGAGAGAGTGTGAGCAGGGGAGAGGCAGAGAGAGAGAGGGAGACAAAGAATCTGAACCAGCCTCCAGCTGTCAACAGAAAGCCCACTGTGGGGGCTCGAACCCATGAACCGTGAGATCACCCCCCGAGCCAAAGTCTGATGCTCCGCCAACTGAGCCACCCAGGCGCCCCTGGAAGCTTTTAAATCCTAAATCCCTAATTTTAGTTAATTTAAAATGAAAAGTATTGAATACCCACATGTGAGAAGTGGTTATATTAGGGCAGTGCAGCTCTAGAAAGAAAAAGGAAATAGTTTTGCAGATGTTAAGTACCACACTGTGGATTCCTTTCTTCCTTTTTAAATGCTAATGAATCAGCTCACATTACTAAGGTGTGACCAGTTCACTAACGCTATCATTGTTATTATTTGTTCGCACTACCTAATTTGGGAAACATTTTTTAAATCTGAGCTTAGGTCGGGGGAGTAACACCTTACACCGGAAACACAACCCCAACGTCTGAGTCTGGAGACTTGTAGGCAAGTGAGAAACGTCACTCACGATGCTTTTTAATCCAGAAGCATGCACTTAGCTCTACCCCAAAGGAGGCCAGAAGCCTCACACTTTCAGAGAGGCATCTGCTGGGCTTGTTTTTCCACATAAACTGCCAAACTTGTTTTGATTAGGCAGGAAGTGAAGCAACCTTTCGGGGAGAGAGCCTAGCTTCTGCATCTCGTCAGCGGGTCAGATAGGACATTCTACCTTTCACCTTCTACTTGTGAGCCTCGGCCGAGTTTTGCCTTAAGGGAAAGCAATTTTAAGGGAAGAGCGAGGTGGCCCACACTTTTTTTCTTTTACAGCGTGGTTCCCTTAAATTTCAAACCCCAAATTATGCTTTTAATCAGTGTACCTGTTTCGAGTCTCCGAATAATTTACACGCCTCTAAAATAAGGAAGCTTTTACTTCTCTTGTGCAGTTCTTCGTACATAGGAGACTCTAAAACGAGTAAATGTACTGATAAATCCTGCTTGGATAAGCATCTGTGACTTACTGGTAGTCTTTTAAAAGATGACGATGCGAGAGGCGTTGCAATGTTTTTACTGGAGCTGTTGGAAATGTGATAAAAAAGAGATAAGCTGGGGTATATTTTCCTCCAAAGTCAAGTTTTATTTAACACGAACATCCCAATACCCTCGGAATTCCGGTAATCAGTTGTTGAGCTGAGACACGTGGGCTACAATGCCGTGTACGTGTCGGCTGGCTGGGCAGGCCTCTAGGCAGGACAGACAACTTTGGGGTTTCCCCTCTTCTTCCCTTCGGAAGAGAGCAAAAGAGGCGCTGCAAATCTCTCCAAAATGTGTTCGTACCGGATGCGCACGCGACCTCAAAGGAAGCGCCCCAGGACAGACGGGCCCGTCCCCCCGCTGGCTCCTGCGCTCGGAGCTCCCAGCGCTTCCCGGCGCGCGCCCGGAGCCCGACCTGCCGGCCTAGTGCGCGCCGCGGAGCGAACCATCGCGCCGTCCGGAGGGGGGGTAGGGTAGGGCGTGGGGCCGCGGGACCCTCGGGCCCTGGGGGGGGGAATCCCCCTGCCGCCGCCGTCCCCGCCCCCCTGCCGCCCCCCCGCCGGAAGTCGCTCTCGAAGCGGCCAGCCGCGGAGGCCTTGCGGGTTGGTCTCGGCGTGCTCTATCCCCCCGGCCGCGCGGGGGTGGTAGCGGCCCATTTGAGAGTTTCCCGGGTCCGGCCGCCGGCGCGGAGGCGCTGCGCTCCGGCGGGGGGCGGGCGGCGGGAGGAGGGACAAAGGGGTGGGCCCTGCGGGCCGGCCCTCCTGCAGCCCCGGTTTCGGGTCCGAGGACTGATCTGCTGCGCGGACCTCGCGAGGAGCGGAGCCCAGGCGGGATTTGCGTCCGAGATGCCGGTGCGAGGGGATCGCGGGTTTCCACCCCGGCGGGAGCTGTCAGGTTGGCTCCGTGTAAGTGCCCTCTCGAGTCTGCTCGGTTGGGAGAAGACTCTCGGGGGATGAGCGTAGAGCGCGTGGTGGGCTTCCTGTTGCGCGGTGGGCAGCTGCTACTCTCCCACCTGAAAGTGGGGCGGGGGGGCACGGGTAGATTTCACCCGACCGGGTGGTGGCTCATGGCCTCCAGGGCTCCTTAATCCTTTTCTCTCCTCTCTGAAGTCACTTGGGTTTCAGATTAAGTCGTCAGGGAGGATAGGGGACACGGTCCTGAACTCTGTCCTGGATCTCTGGTACCTTGAAGGCATCTCGTCCTGCCTGTTGTGTAGCCTGCCGTATATGCCTTTGTGTCTTCCTTCTCTTTCCTACCACACCTACTTGATGCAAACTTACAGGCATGTGCCTGTGAGACAAACTTGACAACTCTTTGGAGACCGGGAGCCTCATTTTCCTTTTTAATCAGCTGCCGCGGTAATACAAGTAAAAGTTGTTTTCAGTGGGGAATGGAGATGAGGTTTTGGAGGAAGCCACAACAAGGGGGTGATGAATGCTTTCTGCTCTGGTATTATCTTACCTGTCACCATTCCCTTGCTTTTATGTCTTCATTTGTCAGGTTTCCGCTTCTGCACAGTAGTTTATGAATAATCAGGGTTTTGACTGCAGGGTTTTTTAACATTCTGGAAATGTGGACGAACTTGGGAGCGAATACTCCAGGGCTTAGTAATGGAATACAGCCTCCCACCTCTATTTTAGTTTAAGTTCTTAGGCAGCGCCGCTTCCCTGGCAGCTGTCTGGCCTGAGTAATAAATGGTTGTGGTTTCCCTGCAGTTCCCAGAGGAGACTCACCCCGTCGGAGAAACTGCCCTGTGACTCCACACTCGCTCCCTCAGCTTGGGGGATCCTAGCAGAGGGGGCAGGAGGCCCTCGGCCTCAGATCTTTTGGTGGCCTGTGCTGGGGGTGTGCTGATAATCCTTGCCAGGGAACCAGTCCTGCTTTGGCAGAATGGTTGGGGGGAGAGACTGAGAGGGTGTGGGTGTGTGTGGTGGGGATAACATCACCCACACCTGGGAAGGAGATGCTTTAGAGTAGTTGCATTTGTACCTGCCTGAGAATGAAATTTGACTCTTCAATAAAGTTTCATGAACAACTTCACTCCAGTGTGGGGACTACAAGTGGGAAGAGCATGCCCCTGTTGCTGTCTTGTCGGGGAAGCATGCAGATAATTAAGAATGATTAGAAATATTCCAGTTAGAAATATGGATGGGATGCTGTAGCTTCTCCCTCTCTGGGAGATGAGAGAGAAGGGGTGCTTTTACTTAGGCAGCGGGGGCTTTGGAGGTGTTTCTTGAGCTTTCAGAGCTGCTATCAGAGATGGAGGAAGGGGGATTTCTTTCCTTGCCGTGGCTGCTGTAACTTTTTTGTGACCACGCCGCTAAAACGAGCACCTGCCTGTGGCGGTCCCTGCAAGGGGTACAAGATGAGCAAGACTCCGTTTCTGCCTTCAGAGTCTGTTACATCTGAAAATTGTAGGGTATTGTGAACTCCGCAGACTCTGCTGGGATACCTGGGGCTGAGGGGGGGAGCGTGCCATACAGGTGCGCACTCTGCAGTACAGAAATACAGGCAGGGTGGGATTGCCTTACACACCCTCCCTTTAGGGATTCTTTTTGGGAAGAAAGGGCCGCATTCGAACAGATACCCCACAGTGTAAGCCAGTAAAGAAGAGGGGGCTGATAACACGCCCACCTCGTAGGGTTATGTGAGGACTGCCTGAAATGATGGAAGGTGCCGGACATGAGGTGGGTGCCAGGGAAGCGGTAGCTAGTGGTATGAACCAAGACAGGTGCTGGGTCCTGGGAGGTAGGATCTAGAAGTACAGGTAGGGGTTACCATGTCGGTGTCTAGGCAGGAGCTGAGGGAAAGAGAAAGAGTTGCTCACACTCTTGAAAGGCCTTGAATGCCAGTAAAAGACTTGGGGGGGGGGGGCGGGGAAAGTCCTAGAAATCCCTAATGGATCAGTGACTTGATTTTCCCTACAAAGAAGCGAACCAGTTTCTCAGTAAACACTTCACTCCCCCCACCCTACACTGGGAGTATTACTATTTTTTGAGGCTCCCAAAGGCTTAAGACCGATGAATTTTAATATCGCCCCCCTGGGGAATTCCATTTGCAAGGACTTATGTCTCCATTTGTTTACCTTTTGATCTAATTCTTTGTACATCCGACAAAAGGTTATAGCCAACCATTTATCTTTTGCAGAAGTGCCTGAGAATGCAAGGGAGATGAAGAAAAAAAAAAAAATCCCTGCAGGGACTTCAATTTAGAAAGGGTTTCTCTTCTGAAGGTATTCTTTTTAAGAGACAGGTAAAATTCTTGAAACCAGGCAGGGCCACTCTCCTCCTGTGGGCTGGAGTAAGTTCTGTAGTTTAAAAAGTCATGCAGATTTGGTCCAGGAGTGGCACAAAGAGTGGGTGGCGGGGGTGGAGTTAAGAGGAAGGGTTAGTAATCACTGCTGAAACTTTCAGCATACTTCCACCAAGAATATGAGCCATCGGGGAATTCCTTGCTTAATCTCTAAAACAAATCCCATTTAGGAGTTGTGGCTACAGATTAATTTATCTAGGTTGAGAGCTGACTCCCTGTAAAATGCCTCATTGATTAGATTCTGAGTAGTAATCAGGGAGCCAACAATTGCTGGCCAGATGGCCTCGGACTAGCCAGCCTTGCTGTTGAAAAGGCGTTTTCCATTGCAGGGGATTTGGGGTGTAGTGATGTAGGAGGGTGTGGGGGAGGGGATAGAGACGGGGACGTAAAATGATAGTCTCGAGTATTTTACGAAGTTAGTTTCTTGATCCTAAGTCCAAGGGTCGGGGTATCAGAAACAGACCCAGAGATCAGATTGAACACCTATTTAAGTGGTTAAAAACTTCAAAGTTTGTGTGAACTTATTGAGGTTAAAAAAGAAACCTTCCCTAAAACTATTTTAGGGCCTCCTCACCCCCACAGGAATTTCCACCGTGACCCTTGTTGGCAGAAGCCCTTATAGCTACCAAATGTATAAGGGTCTAAGGGGGTGTGACCATTCCTGTTTTTTTTTTTTTTTTAAAGACCACGTATCAGCAGTGGAAAGAAGCGTTCAGGCGCTCAGTGCTAATGTGTGGTGGCAACAGCGAGTCCCAGGTTTGAAGGTGCCTGGGAAATGCACTTGGCTTCTCACTTCTGGAGCCCAGGCAGCTCCGCTTAGGCCTTCCCCTGATGGTGACAGTCTCATTCTGTTTGTAAGGGGCTTAGAGCTTTTCTCTTCTAGCTGGCCACTGCACCCAGAGGTTCATCCGCCCGGTAACTGGGAGCTCAGAAGAAAGACCAGACTGTTGTCGGGAAAAAATACCTGATATGTTAACGAAGCATTCTTTTTCTGTCCTGGTTTGCTGTTCCACAAACTGTTTACTAAAGTGTGCTACACAGACAGACTTAGAGGCAACCCGTTATTTTTCAGTGACTCTGCATGGATATTGTACTTCAAGACCAACACTCTAAAGCCAGTTACCAAACTCACTGATTTCGTGGACAGATTGTATATTTAGAATGAGGCAAAGGGGTGCCTGGGTGGCTCAGTCGGTGAAGCGTCCGATTCTTGGTTTTCGGCCCAGGTCATGGTCTCAAGGTTTCATGAGCTCGAGCCCTACCTATGTCGGGCTCCAAGCTGGCAGTGCAGAGCCTGTTTGGGATTCTCTGTCTCCCTCTCTCTCTGCCCCTCCCTCACTCATGCTATCTCTGTCTCTCTCCAATAAATAAACTTTAAAAAAAAAATTTATGAAAAAAAGAATGAGGCAAAACTTTGAAGGAAAACAACAGGTTTGATGTGAGAATAATAAATTCTTGGGACGAATGGTATGAGAATAAGGTAAAAATTGTGAATAGAGCCCTTGAAATCCGAGTCTTGGGAAATACTGCTTAAAATATGAGTGTGACATTTAGTCATGGAGAGCTGAGTATACCTTGACCACACCTTCAGGAATGTCAGACACAGAATGACCCAGAAAAGCCAGGAAAGTTGAATTTGACGGTTTTTATGTCTTACATGCACATCTTGCTCTTGCCTACCCAGCTCTTTTTTATTGCAGACAGTATATTTGTGAAGCTCTCTGATATCTTGCTTGATTCTCATTCCTTTCTCTGCTCCCCACAAGCCCTTCTGAAGACTTTAAGGTCTGTGGTGTGACTTGTGAAAGAATGGAGGAAAAACTTAGGTACTGCAGGGGGCACCCTCTGCTATGCAGTGCATCTTGCTGAAGAAGGGAGAGGACCAAATAGCCTCACATGTAAATGCATTTATTTTATTTTATTTCATTTTATTTTTTTAAAGATTGTATTTTTTGAAGCAATCTCTACACCCCACATGGGGCTCAAGCTCACAACCCTGAGGTCAAGAGTTGCATGCACGCTTTAGTGACTGGGCCAACCAGGTGCCCCAAATACACTTAATTTTTTAAAAATGTAGCCTATGTTGGTCTGTAAAATAGGCTTTAACAAGGATTGTAGTAGGAATTAGAAGTCTTGAGGTTAAAAAAAAAAAAAAAAAGTAACCCTGCCTTGACCTAGAGAAAGGAGCAATTGAAGTTCATGATCATAGTAGGTAAATAAAACCAGAATAGAAAACACTTTGTTTCAGTCACCAAAATCCTTAATTGTGTGTGTGCGTGCACGCCTTTTACGTGAAATTCTAAGCCTTCAATTAGTAACTTGTACTTCAGACATTTTAAATCCGTGCAGATATTTGTTGAGTGCCTCTGCCAGATGGTTACAGTTAAATCAGGTCAGGTCTTTAACCTTAAAAATATAATGCAGCCTTTCTTAATCACTTATACGCCTTCTACATTTTTAAGTAAACTCTACCCACTCCTGTACGACGTGAAGCTCAACCTCCTGACCCCAAGATCGAGAGTCATAGGCTCTACCGACTGAGTCAGCCAGGCACTCCTGCCCGTACCTTATACATTTTAGACCGTAGCAATATACATTTTTACCATAATGAATATTTATTTTAACTTTCAGGCTAATATTTAGCCTAATTTGAATAGTCATGGATTATAGTGTTTCTGTTTCTGTTTCCGACATGGGGCTTCAACTCATGAACCACAGATCATGACCTGAGCCAAAACCAAGAGTCAGACACTCAACCAACTGAGCCACCCAGGTGCCCAAAGTATTTGTGTTTTAGGAAGCTGAACTGACACATTTCAAGTTACACCATTAATCATGACAAAGATCTCATGTCACATCCTTGAATGCAGTTGTTTTCTAAATTTTATCTCTATGCATATGTAAAGTCAGACTCTAGAATTAATTAATAGGGCAATTATTATTTTCTATTGTAGACTTTAATTAGCCATATGAAATATATACATTATGTTCACAAGAAAAAGATGGCATCATCTTTTGAAAGCTTAATTATAGTATGCCTCATCTGATAGACACCCCATATGAGACTAAATATATAGTTATATATTTATAGTTAGTGACAAGTCAAAGGCATTTGGAGGAAGATATATAATACATTGTGAGAGAATTATGGGGATAGTTCCTGGTAAGTAACAGTTACTAGGCTGTAATTAACAGATAATGATTAAAGTCCAGCTGTATCTTTGCCACTGTATTAAAGAAAACCTTTGGTAGAGATGAGAGAACACTGCAGATACTCTAGATTTTGCCATTTGAGTTGACGGTGAACAGGAGAAATAATGTTTTCTAGTAAAACAACTTTTTTAGGACGTGTAACTTTTTTTAAAAGTTTATTTATTTATTTTGGCGGGGGAGGGGCAGAGTGGGAGAAAGAGAATCCCTATCAGGCTTCCTCCCTATTAGCGTGGAGCCCGATGCTGGGCTCGATCTCATGAATTGTGACCTGAGCCGAAATCAAGAGTTGGACACTTAACTGACTGAACCACCCAGGTGCCCCTAGGACCTGTAGCTTCTAAGACCTTTGTTCCTCTGAGGAGGAAATAATGTTCCGAATATGGCTTTGTTGAGAACCATTTGTTGAGAGCCATTTATTATCACAGAAGTAAAGGAAGTGTTCCAAGTCCTAGGTTGCGGGGGTTTCTTTTGTGCCTTAATGTGGAGCACACCTAAGACCCGGAGGCTGTGTTGGGAAGGAGGGTAGTCTACGCTGTGAGAGGCAACCAGCCCATTCTCCGTCCTTGGAAGACAGTTCACAAATATATGTGGCAGCAGCAGAATGAAATTATTTGGGGGAATTAATTAGCAAAACTAACCATTTCTGTTTGTGAAAGAATGACTCGTTTAGATGGAACTTCCCTGTGAGCTCATTTTTAGAAGCCCGGTTCCTCCCTTACCCTTCTTCCCTCAGGCTGAATCAGTTTCCTTCTCGCCCATGATTGGTTAGTGTGCACATGCCAGTATTTATTAGAGCCCTTATCATGTCTGCTACATGCCGGTCACTTCCTGTCTTCCATGAGCCTTTCCTTGGTCTGAGTCATCTGGGTCACCCCAGAAGCTGATGGGGCATCAGACATACCCACTATGCTTAGCACACCCAACTGACTGGATTTGGGGAAGGCTTTTGTTTCATAAACCAATAAGAATTGAAGACTCACTGGGAACTCAGAAGAGTGGATTCCTGACATTTATATAGTGAATGAGATGGTTTGTAGTAAGAAAAAGACCTGTCGAGTTATATACTAACCTTTTCTGTAGCGGTGTATAAGCTGTACCACTAATTAGTTGGGTGGCTTCAGGTAAGGCACGTAAATTTAGTTTCTCTCTAGGGAAATGAGTAGTTCGATTTGAAGGTCTCTGAAGTCTTCTCAGTGGTTGGGTGTAAAGCCTAGAGAACATTCTAAGTAACTTTTATTGGTTCTTGTCATCTTAAAGTGCTTCCATGCACTTTAAAAACCTTGTGTTTGTTTGTTTCTTTTAAGAAAAGGTCCAGTGGATTTTCTCTGAAAGATATTTTTCTAACAGATAAACTGAGAACTCAAGAGTGGCAATAGCTGTTCTACTCATGAAGTGCTGGAAAGATCTATTATTCAGTTGCAGCTTAAATAATGCACCATCACAGTGTGTGCCGTATTCTCTTCCTTGCTCTGCAGCCCAAGCCAATATCTGTAGTCATCTCGGGTCGCTTAAGAATTGTTCTTTCTTTTTCCTCTTCCCCTCCAGTGTTCCCAGTAAGCACTACCTACTGGGAGTCTCCCACACCCCCTTCTTTTCCTGTGGACTTCTCTTACAAGGGCCACATCACCTGCAGCAGGAGTGTGGAAAGTAAGGTGGAAGCCTGCAGCTGGGAGCCCGTTCTGGTTTGTTCTTCACAAACCGCTGAAGATGAGCCTCCTGGTTACTGTCACAGGACCTCACTGTTCACTGCCTGACGTAAAATCACTCACTGTCACTCAACTTTGAGCATCACTTCAGGCAGAGCACTTTGCCTACTTTGGGCTGGTCTGTTTAGTGTCTGGGTGAGTTTTAAGAAGGGAGAGAAATTTGTGGCATCCTAGACACCCGTTGAGATTTTCCAGAAATGGAACTGGAAACATTTGTGCTCTTCCTTCTGGTGTTATTGTTAGAGTCTAAAACCAGGCAAGCAACGACATGGTGAAATGAAGAGGTACCAAGTTCATCTTAAATACTGGTGGCCTTCTTTCTTTTTAAAAAAAAATTTTTTTTTTAATGTTTTTATTTATTTTTGAGACAGAGACAGAGTATGAGCAGGGGAAGGGCAGAGAGAGATGGAGACACAGAATCCGAAGCAGGCTCCAGGCTCTGAGCTGTCAGCACAGAGCCCGACGCGGGGCTCGAACCCACGGACCGTGAGATCATGACCTGAGCCGAAGCCGGATGCTTAACCGACTGAGCCACCTAGGCGCCCCCGGTGGCCTTCTTTCTAGCAGACCCAAATCTGAATTTTAGTCAAAGGTCTGGGAGAAATATTTAGTCTACTTATGCTGCTTAAGTGCATAGTTTGCAGATGTCTTCACAAGAGTCAGGAAGAGGCAGGAAAGGTGGACTCAGTTTCTACCAAAGAACTGAGGTTAAAAAAATGTGCCTGAAACAGAAAAATTTTCCCAGAGAAACAGTGGCATCTGGGGTCTGTCCTCACAAGCTCGTTTCCTCATAATGGAGCTTCTCTTACATTGTTATTTTCCTGGCATTTTGTTGAAGTATAATTTACACACAATAAAATACACAGATCTCCAAGTGGACAGCTTGATAAATTTGTTTTTGTTTGTGTTGTGCATGTAGCACGAGCCCCACCATTTTAACCATTTTGAAGTGTACCGTTCAGTGGCATTTAGTACGTCCACAGTATTGTGCAACCACCACCATCTGGTTCCAGAGCTGGATGGACTCCTACATGAATGTGTGATTACCATCTAGATAAAAAAACAGGACTTTGCATCATTCTAGAAGGTTCTCTCTTGCTACTTCTTCCTACTGTTACCACCCCACCCACAAGGGAACCTCTCTTCTGACTTCTCTCACCAGTGGCTTCTTTTCTTCAGTATAACCTCCTTGATGTGTATCTGTGTTATGTGATTCAGTAGTTCTTGTTTGCTGCTGTGTAGTATTCCCTTTATTGTTGGAATCTCTTGTCTCTTTTTTTCCTATTATGAATGAAGCTGCTGTGGAAATCAACACGTTGTTTTGTGGCCTCGCACACTCATTTCTCTTGTCTAAATTCCTAGGAGTAGAATTGCTGGGTCATGCATCGGGGATATGTTTGACTTTCATTCTGTAATTCTGAAGTTGGACAGACCTGGGTTTGAATTCCTTCGTCCAGCTGCTTGCTTGCTCTACCTCAGGCAATTTATTTTTTCCGTGTTTGGTTTTCTCAGCTCTACAGTGGGCACTGTGTACCTGCTCAGTCAGGGCTCGGTGAAGAAAACAGACATCATTTTGGCTATTTCACGGAGAAAGGAATTTAATGGAGACAATTAAGTGCCTACAAAACAAGAGACTGGAGGGATGAAAACCAAGGGCACTCCACTGGCTTTCATATTTGTGTCCCCCTGCCTGGAAAGTTAGAAAGCTGCTGCGGCTCAGAGCCGGGACCTTGGAAACACCTTCCACCTTCTCGGTCTTTTCAGTCCAGAGGTGGCTGAAATGGTAGGGTCTTAACGACAGTTGCAAAGCTCAGGTCTGGGAAGTCCAGTTTTGCCTGCCACTGCTGGCCATCTGCTTTCCTTCTCCTTCCAGACCTTAAACAAGTGCACCCTGTTGGCAAGAGGGCTGGGGTTTCTGGCCTCTGGGAGCAAGGGAAGATGAGTGCCAGCCAACAAGAAATGGGATAGACACCTCCTGGGGTTGCACTGGCAACCTGAATGACAGTGGTTATAACTTCTTAGTATCCTCATTGTTACAGAAGAACAGGATGCCAAAGCAGTCATAAGACTGCTTTCTGTAACTTACATTCCGAATCCGTCCTTTGACTTTATAGTCACCTGCTGGATCCTGGATGCTGCTGTAAGACCCACCTGTCACATAACTGTTTCTCCGAAGGGCCTCAGCTTCTTCTGCTCTTGATCTGTGATTCTAGGTACTTCTCTATATGAGTAAGCTTGAGAAATTATAATTTGCAAGCCTACCAATTAATGCAGAAGCTGAAAGGTGACTTAATTCTAAGAACAGCTGCTTTGATGTATTCTTTATGAAGCTTAATGAGTGTTTTCTTCTGGAAGTCCTTCTGATTTGTTAGTTTTTAATAAAGTAAGGGGTGATGTGTAAACCTTATTGATAGATGGGCTAAAAAGGACGTTCCCTTTTTCTGTCTTTAACTTTCATTATCTTTTGACAAATGAAATGGAAAGAGATTAGATTTTTATTCTATTTGGTGCCTCGAATCTCATGCAGGCAGCACACTCTAGTCTACTAAACCATTTGGCAATGGTGACTGTCCTTTTTCTAGCTAATGTTATGAAATGTGAGCTATAGTGTATTGCTCTTAAGACATTTAAACATCTTGAACTAACTGAATCCATTTTTTTACTTCCTAGGGACCTTACTATTATTGCTTTCAGGGGGCTGGCCAAGTGATTTATTGATTAAGATTTTATCGTAGGCTTGTATCTATAGTGCTACTTCTGAAGGCTCCTTGCAGAGAAATGTGAAGCGATAGGAATGCAAATATTCTAAGTGCCAAGATAAGCATGACCAGTAACTTCATTTCAGCCCCTGGTGCAGCATTTAGAGTGAGCTGGCTTTGCAAAGCTTGCTTAAATTTGATTGTGTTAGAAATATATTGACAGAATCCCATTTTCTCTCTTTTTAGCCAGACTTACCCAGTCGGCCAGGGCTAACAATGGATGTCCAAACAGTTTACAGTGGTTAATACAATGGACAAAGGGTTTCACTGTTTGGAGAGTGGAAAAGAGAGCTGATGGGGAGCTTCTTAAGGGCACTGACCTAATTCACTCCTTCAATGAAAATGATTAGTTTTAAATATATATGTATTCTGATCCAGGTGTTTATAAATATTTAAGCTAGTAGTATTACAGCCTCAGGAAGGGATGTGTGGTGCTGCTTTGTGTATTTTGGAAAGTACAGCCTTTATTTTTATTTGACAGTGGCCCTTAGATTTTTTTTTTTTTTTTTAGTAAGTTCTGGCACGAACTGATTTTCCACAAAAGTTAGGGAATTAAGAAAGGCAGCTGAAATCACACATCACCTTCCTCCATCCTGAAACCTCCTCACATTCAGGAATTTTAGTCATCCTCTTTTTAAATTTTTTTTTTTTTTCCAATGTTTATTTATTTTTGGAACAGAGAGAGACAGAGTATGAATGGGGGAGGGGCAGAGAGAGAGGGAGATGCAGAATCGGAAACAGGCTCCAGGCTCCGAGCCATCAGCCCAGAGCCCGACGCGGGGCTCGAACTCACCGACCGCGAGATCGTGACCTGGCTGAAGTCGGACGCTCAACCGACTGCGCCACCCAGGCGCCCCAGTCATCCTCTTTTTAAAGATAAACTTCCCTGTGAGCCTTTCTTCTGTAAAATGTGGAGAAACAGAACTGGGTTAAAAATAAAGTTAGTTCAGGCATTGCTAAATTTCTGAGTATCGTGTTTATGATTTACTTTGTCCAGGAAACATAAATTGCCAATGCTTTTGCTATTTATTACCACAAAATATTTGCAGTCAGTATGCGCTGTCTCAAAGAGTATCTCTCACCTATTAATAGAACAGAAGCAAAGGAGAGTGCGCACGTCACTGTGAGGTAAAAAAGCTCACTGGGCTTAGTTGTAAGCTCCAAGTAACAACTGCATTGTTGTTCTAAGTGGTCTTTAAGTATGATTGGATGATTAAATATAAATGTTGACCTGACTGGATTATATCCCAGCTGTGAACTGTCCTGAAAAAAACAGCAGTAACCTGTCACTCCCAACAGTTACCAGACTTGTTCTTTTGGCTTTATATTTGGGATAATGATTTATGCAGTGAAATATCACAGAAACTGGGGTGCTGTCATGTCTGTCTGTCTCTTTCATCTGTTTCAACCTGGATATATTGGCTCTATTTGTGTCGTCTGCTACATAGATAGTCCGTTATCTTCGTAAGAAGCAATACAAGCTTTTTGATTGGGATGAACTTGATCAAAACAAATGCTTGGAAACAATGAATTACAAAAAAAGTCCTCAGTGAGATCTAAACTTCAGTGCATGTGTTTATCCTTTCAGAATGGCAGGCTGTTTTCTGGGGGGGTTGGGGGGTGGGCTGTGTTCTGCCTAGTGTTGGGAGGGGTATCAGTCTCAGTGCTGGGGGTTGATTATGGGTTCTTGAGGGCAGGTCTGGAGTTCGCTTTCCTAGTCTAGACATCATCACATTGTTGCTCAGTCAGTGAAGGAAAGCACAAGGAAGACAATGGAGCAGGTAAGTCCTACAGGACTGAAGTGTGATTCGTATGGGTGTGTATACTCTCCCTCTTCTTACCATATTCCCAGCCCTGCAAAAAAGTACCTTGTAGGTGGCTTGGAGACTGTTTGAAATAGCAACTTTTCATTATTGGACCAACAAATCTAAAAGACAAAACAAAACACAACAAGAAACCCTACCACATCTAAAATACGCATTAATAGTATGCATTGCAGAACAGCTCTGAGGCTGTGTCCTTCATTTCTACAACTATGGGTGTATTGGGGACAGACCCACTCTACTCAGTTCCCAAGTATTCAGCAAAACTGATGTTTGTGAAAAATGCCTAATCATGAGGGGGCCCAGGTTTTGCTCTATGCTGTGGGACTTCTAACTTTCCTCTAGTGAAGTGGGGGGAGGAAGCATGTGACTGACGTTGTGTTAGACCTTTGGTGCAGATCTCACTGACTGATTCCACCCACTTGGAAGTGGGTGTTAAAACCTGATTTGATAGGTGAGGAAAGTGAGGCTCAGAAGTGTTAAGTACTTTGCCCCATGTCACACAGCTCAGTGTGACAGGCAGGGAATTTGAGCCAAGGTCCACTTGACTAATTCAAAACCAGTAGGTTCTTCCAACTCCACCAGCCTCTGTTTTTCAGAATCAGATGGGCAGAGACATAGTGGGAGAAGCTAAAAGTCCTCTGTTGATTTCTAGGAGTTTAAACATTATCACTGAAAGGGTACAAAAGTTTTTCCCTCCAGGGAATCATGAGTGATGATAATAATATGAGTGTTTTTAAGAGATGTTTTTATTCTTCAGTGACTTGCTTGTGCTTATTGCTGTATGGGGCCCCAAAGACTCAAAGATGAGTAAGACACAGCCTTATGGGGAAGTAGTTTATATAAAAAACTAGCTAAAACCATTATACAAATATTACACAAATTTATTATACAAATATTAAGAATGTCTTGTCTGTGAGAGACTTTCTTCAACTCCACAGCCTCTAGTTAGAAATGAGTGTGTTTTCAACCCTCCCTCACCCCCCGCCCAGAACTCCCGCAATTGTTGTTAATGTCAAGAAAAACTTGTGGCTACAAAGAACGTGGGTTGTGGAATTAGAACGTCTTAAACGTGCTGTGTTTGGGAGCTTGGCTGTTAAGGGTCAGAATTCCATAACAAGTTACCTCAGGATCAAAGTACATCTTTTAAAACATTCCAAATTCCAAGAAGTTTAGGCTACCAGATACTCACACTTGCATGTGCAACAGAACAGTAAGCTTTCTTTTCATATGGAGCCAAGACCATATGCATTGATACAGTGAAAGTTTTGATTGAGGGTAAAGACAGAGTGGGAATTTTGGAGTTAGAATATTTTGGTGGTGGGGCAGCCACCACGGAGTACCATGTGTTCACCCTTGGACAGGTTGGGGTGGGGGGATGTGGACAATCAGAGCATATAGCCCAAGAGGTAGAAACAGCTGGGAAGGTTCCAAATACAGATGTTGTTTCTTTCCGATTGCCCCTGGGAATCCTCGCAAGGGTGCTTTTTCTCTTCCTTGCTGCCTCACCACATAGCTGTCTTTGCCCAGGACCCAGAATTGATGAGTTACATGAGCTTCCATGGGCAGTCCGTTCAAGGTGGCACCTACTGGAAATGTTGACTCTTGGTCCTAAGCTCAGCCGCAACACATGCTGGCTCTAGAATTCTGACCAGATTCTAAGTCACACTTCAGGGTGGACGATGGAAACTTCCAGTGTTTACACCCTGTCTTTAAAAAATTTCTTGGGATGCCGGGGTGGCTCAGTCAGTTAAATGTCTGACTTTGGCTCAGGTCATGATCTCACGGCTCGTGAGTTTGAGCCCGGCATCAGGCTCTGTGCTGTCAGCGCAGAGCCTGCTTCAGATACTTTGTCTTCCCGCTCTCTCAAAAATTAATAAATATTAAAAAAAATTTCTTCTAAAGCAGCATGTGCCTTGGGTTGTGGGTGACACATCTTCATTCTCTTTTTGTGACGGTGCAGACAGCATTCCAGCTTGAGATCAGGAACCAAGGTTTTTACTTCTCTTTGTGGAACTCATTTCTTCACACAGTGTCTTGCCCAATGTTTGTAATACCAACACATGCAGTTAATGATCTACTTTGAGGATTATCTGAAGCAAGATTTTGCTCTTAGCCCAGCTTCCCCTGCGGTACGTGATTGGAAACTGTGAAAACGTTCAGAATTTAGCTTAGGTTAATTATAACCAGAGAAGTTCTGTTTCTACCAAAACCAAGCATAGTTCACTTTGAAGTGATCTAACTTTTGGATTATGTACCCGCTCAGAACTTGCCCCTTATTAATGAAAAAAAAAAAAAAAAGAAAAGTAAAGAAATAAGCAAACAAAATGGGATTATCCCCAAATAGAGGCTAAGGACAGTCCTAAGGTTTGCTGAGGATAAGAGTGAAAACCAAGGTGAAGGAAAGCAATGATCAAGAAGTGTGTGCACCTCCCTCAGTACCGGTGTGAGCACCTTGCATGTATAGATTGTGTCTTGGTGAACAGACACCTGCACATCAGTAGGTCGTTACTAAATTTTGCATGAGTTTAGACTAGGGTTTGCACACTACAGCCAACTGCCTGTTTGGTTGGTTTTTTGTTTTTGCTTTTTCCTGCTGGTATTACTAGCAAAGAATTGTTCTCACCTTGTAATTTTATTTATTTATTTTTTTAATATTTATTTTTGAGAGGGAGTGGGAGTGGGAGAGGGGCACAGAGAGAGAGAGAGAGAGAGAGAGAGAGAGGGAGAGAGAGAATCCAAAGCGGGTTCCACTCTGACAGCAGAGAGCCTGATGTGGGGCTCGAACCCACAAATTGCCAGATCATTGTTAATGAAATGTTAAGAAAACATTTGCCGGGCTCTGCTTTAGAACTCCCATAAGCAGGATGCTTAGTTTCTTGCCCATTTGGCTATCTGGAAATAGGCATGTCAGGATGCTGACTTGTGAAAGATTCTGGCTTCATGAGGACACTCTTGTCTGAGGTCCTTCTTGGCTGTGGGAAAGTGAAAGAGAGAAAGGGGTGGGCCTGAGCACTCAAGGGCTGGTTTGCTTTCTGGTTTCAGTCCAGGAAGGTGACTGATAACAGAGGCTGTTTGTGTAGACTTCCTCCAAATTAAGCAGTTAGCATAAGCACAAAAAACTGGAGAAAGTATACTTCAAAGCACATTTTTTTGTTGTTTTGTTTTTTGTTTTTTTTTTTAAGGATGCAGAAAGGCCATAAAACTGAAATCACCCTCTATGATCAAACACTTCTGTCTGGGTTTTAGATGTTCTTATTTCCCTGGATTCCAGCTTTGGGACAGTTACTGTTTATTGTGTTTCTGCGTTGTTGACTATTTCAGTTTTAAGCAATTCATTCTTTCCTATCAGGGAAAACTTCAAGATTATAATAAGATGCCATCATCTTCAAAGTCTTGAAGAAATGTAGCGCACAAAAGGAGTCATTGGTGTTCCTCTGGCTTAGGAGACTTGGAAAGGCTTTGGACTCCTATCAGTGACTGATATCCCAGCTCATAAGCATTTACTGTCATTGTTCTCTGTACTATTCCAGGCCTTCCTACATCCTACAAACAAGCATCCCTTGAGGGTGGGGACTATGTCCTATGTTGATTAGGTCTTTGTTTTCAAAGCCTGGTACACAGGTACTTAAATGTTCAATGCAATCTATCTTTTAAATCTTTTATTGAACTTATACCACAATGCCCCTTTTAAGGGTGTGGCTTACTTAATATAGGAAACACCCCTCCCATGTGGTACTTTAGAGTTTATAAAAACTCCCCCGTATGATTCTCACTCAGTCTTCACAAAAACCGTGGGAGATGGGTATCATCACCCAAGATGCTCATAGAACTTGGGGTCATATAGTTGGTTAGTGACAAACCAGGGACAAAGTAGAATAGCTAGAGAGAGCTTAGTGTGTTGTGTTGTTGTCTTTTCCCCTGACCCCCTTTTCTTGCCCACTCCTTAGTAACAATACTGCAAAGGTGTCTTTGAACCTGGCTTAGAAAGTATGGTTAGCTTTTGTCTTTTCTCCCAGGAGAAAGGGGATCTTGAATGGGGCTTAAACGCTTGGATGAGCCCTTGGCTTCAGCTGATTAGAAGCCATTACTGCATGTGGAATCAGTGCCAGGCCCCTCTGTCTTCCTTTTCCTACCTCCTGTGTCTAGTAACCTGTTGGGGCTGTCGACCTAGGCTTACCTTTCTTCTCTGGCTCTCAGTAAAATAAGGAACTTGGACTCAAACATGTAAGAATACAAATCTCCCTGTACCACTGACCTGACTCAGACTTTTACTTACTCATAGATGACACCAAAATTCTTCCTGAGTCCCAGGCTCCAGGGCTGGGGCGGCGCCCCCCCCCGCCTCCCTCTCTGTGCCCTAGATGTGGTGGTCTCTTGTCTGTCCTTCCTCAGTGAGTTGCATACCCTACTTCCACGTGGTCACTGGGAAGGAAAGCCTTCCTCGAGTCCCGGAAGAGGCAGGTTCTCTCTTTTCTAGACCTTTGTGTGCTTTCCCGTCCTAGCGCCTGTCAGCTTTAATTCTGCAGTTGCTGACTGACTCCTTGATTTACATCGACCCTCATCAGCCTGTGAGCTCCATGAAGGCCGGGCCTTGTTTGTTACCCTCATTGTCTAATCTCAAGTGCTCAGTACAAAGCCTGGCATGAGAGAGGTGCCTGATAGATATGTGTTGAATGAATCAATGAATGGATTCCACCTTCTTCATTGAAACTTTAACTTCTGTACGTCTCTCTTCTGAAAATTACGCTCCTCTATACCAATTAGGTCCAGTGATGAACAATGAGAAAGTGCTGTCTTCTGCTTTCCAGATGGCTTAATTTTCTTTGAATATCCCACAGCACCCAGAGCCAGGTTAGCACCTTTGTAGGGTGATTATGTATTGTAATATGCCTTTGCCTTTGTGTTTTTATAATGTTAATGAATGACTATTATTTTCTACTTTTAGTACCCCCCATTTGCAAATTTATCTTGCCTCTCATAAAAGCTATAATGGTGGGATTTTATTGTAATTATTAAGGTTCATTTCTAATTTCCTCTAAATGACATTTTGCAATTTTAAATTTGAAGGGAAACACCATTCTTTTTATTTCTGCATCACTGCACCATCTAGTGGATAATATCTGTTACTATGCAGTGGCCTTTTCTGATTTCCTGACAACTTCTAGTTCCACAAAAGGGAAATGCTGGGTGTCTTTTCGTACTTGAAGATCGCATATAATTTCTACCAACAATTTCTGTTACTAGACAAAGATGGATTCTTTTTGAGAGGAGCTCAACATTGCTGAAATTCAGAATTAAAGTTGTTGACCCCTATTTAAAATTTCCCATGTCACCAATAATGGAACAGTGCAGATTTGGGGAGGAGGTGTCTACACACTATTTTATGGACTCAGTTGGGCTCAGTTTATATAATAATGGTGTATAAGGTATTAGACCACCGAATGAGATCTTTTTCCAAGTTTAGGAACAGAACTGTTTCAACCACCTTAACTTTTTCTTTATTTAATACGTTTTGTCATGAGAAGAAAACATTGGAAGCCTATTTTTGTTTCACTCGACTCAGTTACATCTTCTGTGTTTTCTTATTAAGTCAAAGTCCTTAGGAAGGCTTGCTGATTGGCATTTTCAGTATTTTTAACAGCTTGGCTTGGTCTCTCACTTGGCCTCAGTGTGGGAGGTGGATACAGGAAACCTCACCTTTCCCCTTCCTGTCTCTGGTCTTTGCTGCCCCCTCCCCTTAATGGAGTGTGTTCCAGTGCAGCTGATCGTTCTTTGTTTTTCTCCATTGATTCCATGAGATGCAGGGGACACACACGGTGCTAAACTTTCAGTTACCGAATTTGATATTTTAAATATATAATAAGTACATATTAGGTTGAAGCCATAAATTGTAAGCTTTTAAATCTTATCCATAGATTAATGGTTTAACGTCTCATACTGACAGCTGGTTAAATTAGTGTTTTCAAAATGTCAAAAAATGTGTCTTATAAAGAAAGGAAGTTTAATTAAATAAATTTCCATTAAAGGCACACACACACACAAACCCCCAAAGTGTCATTTACTCAGTTTTACCAGCATGCCTACAGAGGGAACTCAAAATCTTTTTCCCACATTCATTTTTTCTTGAAGGAAAAATTTTAAAAGATTACCAAAAGGATCCTTAAAGTATGAAAGCAAGTAACTGTTTCTGTAAATCCGTAGTATGTTTTTTTTTATTTTTCCTCAAAGTGGCATTAAAAAAACAGGGCATTTGACTTATCTTGCTACAGTAATGTGAATTGCCAGAACTTCTTCTTTTTTTTTTTTAATTTATTTATTTTTGACAGAGACAGTGCGAGCATGAGCTGGGGAGGTACAGAGAGAGAGAGAGAGAGAGAGAGAGAGAGAGAGAGAGACAGAATCCGAAGCAGGCTCCAGGCTCCGAGCTGTCAGCATAGAGCCTGACGTGGGACTCTAACTCACAACCCGTGAGATCATGACCTGGGCCGAAGTCGGCCGCTTAACCGACTGAGCCACCCAGGGGCCCCCAGAACTTCTTTTAAAAGTAATGGGTCAGGGGCGCCTGGGTGGCGCAGTCGGTTAAGCGTCCGACTTCAGCCAGGTCACGATCTCGCGGTCCGTGAGTTCGAGCCCCGCGTCGGGCTCTGAGCTGATGGCCCAGAGCCTGGAGCCTGTTTCCGATTCTGTGTCTCCCTCTCTCTCTGCCCCTCCCCCATTCATGCTCTGTCTCTCTCTGTCCCAAAAATTAATAAACGTTGAAAAAAAATTAAAAAAAAAAGAAAAAAAGAAAAAAAAAGTAATGGGTCAGGACATATGAAAATGCTTAGAAATGTTTGTGGTCTTCAATTCAGAAATACTACAAATTATGGAGAGGGCTCCATGCACTACAATTTTGCCATAGTATTAAAGTAGTCAAAAAAACCTGGAAACATTAAATTGCTAGGGATATAGTTAATACATTATATGCTAAATGTGGCTATTTATAAAGGTAAGTAAACATTTAGTTTCTTAATTGCAGTCGGCACCTTTCCAATGCTCAGTGGCCACAGGTAACTGGCGGTTACCGTACTGGACAATATTGTTATAGCTCAGAGTTCTGTTGGAGTCACTGCTAGACCAGTGCTTCTCCAACTTCAGTGTGTGCCTTAATCACATGGGTGCTCCTGGTAAAATGCATATTCTTTTCAACAGGTCCAAGGTAGGGCTTGATTTGGCATTCCTAATAAGCCCTAGGTGTGGGCAAGACAGTATCTAAATGTGAGGTCTTTTTTAAGACCTGCATGTACTTCCCAATTCTGATAGAAAAGGCATGTCTTTGAAGCTTCAGACTCTGGAGGCTCCCTGGCTTTCTGGGGATTAACCAGTTAATTAACTGTTAAGTGCCAGATGGTGGAGGCACTGAGTCACTCTTTTCTTTTTTTTTTTTTAAATTTTTTTTTTCAACGTTTTTATTTATTTTTGGTACAGAGAGAGACAGAGCATGAACGGGGGAGGGGCAGAGAGAGAGGGAGACACAGAATCGGAAACAGGCTCCCGGCTCCAAGCCATCAGCCCAGAGCCTGACGCGGGGCTCGAACTCACAGACCGTGAGATCGTGACCTGGCTGAAGCCGGACGCTTAACCGACTGTGCCACCCAGGCGCCCCTGAGTCACTCTTTTCTGTGTGAGCCGTCCTTTGATGGTGCCTCGGATGGGTCTGGATGGACAGTTGAGTCTGGGTGTCATTAGGGCCAACCCTGCTGGCAGGATTTAGCTGAGCACTCTAATAATTGGTTTTCTAACCTACCTTTTGACAAAGCAGTTTATAATTTTCTTTATCTTGGTACCTGTCATGGGGTGGTGGTTTATATGTATTTTTTTCTTCTTTTTAAGTGAAGCTGTGTCTTAATGTAGTATGGGCTCAGTCAGATTCAAAATCATAGAGTAGACAGGGCTGTGTGTCCCTGTTTCCAAATTAGCACCTTCCTTTTTGGCTTATTAATGCTTTCTTTATAATTACAAATAAGAACGGTCTGTTTAAATGACAATTATACTTCATAGCTCAGTGTACCAGAATTATGAACATAGATGTCTTAAATGTAATTACCTGCTGATTTCACCCCCCTCCCCCATATCTTACTAAAACTGGACTCATGCAGATCTAGAATCAAATTGTAACCACTACCTACTAGTTGTGGAGCCATGTGCAAGTTCCTTAGTATCTCAGGATATATGCTATATATCTTTTAATTAAGACTTCATTTTTTTAGGGCAGTTTAAGATTCACAGCAAAATTGAGGAGAAGGTACAGAGATTTCCCAAATACCCCTGCCCCCACACAAGATCAAGCCTTACAATAATCATCAGCATTCCCCACCAGAGTGGTATGTTAGAGCTGATGAACCAACACTGACACATCATCATCACCAAAAGGCCATAGTTTACATTACAGTCGACTTTTGGTGTTGTACATTCTGTGGATTTGGACAAATGTATAATAATGACAGGTATCTATCATTATATCATACAGAGTATTTTTACTACCCTGAAAATCTTCCGTGCTCTGCCTGTTTTCTCTCCTTCCTTCTAATCCTGGCAGTCACTGATCATTTTACTGTTTCGACAGTTTTACCTTTTCCAGAATGCCATATAGTTGGAATCGTACAATATATAGCCTTGTTAGATTGGCTTTTTCCACTTAATAATATGCATTAAGTTTCTTCCATGTCCTTGCATGGCTTGATCCCTCATTTCTTTTTAATGCTGAATAATATTCCATTGTCTAGATGCATCACATGGAGTTATTCATCCATTCACCTACTGAAGGTCATTTTGGTTGCTTCCAAGTTTTGGTAATTCTCAATGAAGATGCTAAAAACATCTGTTTTTGTGTGGATATAAGTTTACAACTCCTTTGGGTAAATACCAAGGAACACGGTTGCTGGACTGTATGATAAGCATATGTTTGGTTTTTTTTTTTTTTTAATTAAAAAAAAATTTTTTTTTTCAACGTTTATTTATTTTTGGGACAGAGAGAGACAGAGCATGAACGGGGGAGGGGCAGAGAGAGAGGGAGACACAGAATCGGAAACAGGCTCCAGGCTCTGAGCCATCAGCCCAGAGCCCGACGCGGGGCTCGAACTCACGGACCGCGAGATCGTGACCTGATTGAAGTCGGACGCTTAACCGACTGCGCCACCCAGGCGTCCCCATATGTTTGGTTTTTAAGGAAACCGCCAAACCGTCTTCCAGAATGGCCGTACCGTTCTGCCTTCTGGCCACTTCCTACAGCTTCACAGCCTCACTGCATTTGATGTTGTCATTATTTCACGTTTTGGCCCTTCTAATATGTGCAGTGGTATCTCATTATTCCGATTTGCATTTTCCTGATGACATATGGTATTATACATCTTTTCATATGCTTATTTGCCATCTGCAGATCTTCTTTGGTGGGGTGTCTGTGAAGGTGTTTGGCCTGTTTTTTAGTCAGGTAGTTTTAGTCAGGTAGTTTTCTTGTTGAGTTTTCAGAGTTTTTGTGTATATTTTGGATGATTGTTCTTTATCAGACATCTTTACAAGTATTTTCTCCTGGTCTTCAGTTAGTCTGTTCATTCTCTTGACATTACCATTCACAGAGCAGAAGTTTGTAATTAAAAAAAAAAAGTTTTTAATGTTTATTTTTGAGAGAGAGAGAGGGAGACACAGAATCCAAAGCAGGCTCTAGGCTCTGAGCCATCAGCACAGAGCCCGATGTGGGGCTTGAACTCTTGGACTACAAGATCATGACATGAGCCAAAGTCAAATGCTTATTTACTTCAGCCACCCAGGCGCCTCCAGAGATTTGTCATTTTAATGAAGTCTGGCTTATCAATTCTTTGTTTCAGGGCTCATCAGACCTTATATTTTCATATGTAAAAAAGGGAGGAACTGGGTTTTTAGAAGGGTTAATGGTTAACAGCCATTAGACACTTAGCACATATTGTCTGACACTTTGTGATGTTCAGTCAGTGATGATATATTTTGGGTGCCCCTGTTTCCACATGTGTTCACAGAGGTACAGCCACAGGGAACTTATAACTTAGCTGGCTACTGCAAGAGCCAGGAATAAAGTCTGACCCGGTTCCCTTCCTTCGTCCTCTCCTTCTGAAGTCACTGCAGAAGAGTTGCTGAGCCAGGTTGACTGAACCCAGGCAACTACTTGGAAATGATCGTCAAGCTTCTCAGAGGGATTGGATCCATCTAGTGCCCAAGCAATAATACCATGCTTTTTTTTTTTTTTTTGGTTTGATAGGCCAGGGAACTGACTGGTCACAGGTAGTTTCTGAAAGGCTCCATCAGTGTACAGGGGAAGAAGGCAGTGTTCTTCGTGGAAAGGATACAGGCTTTGTAGCCACACTGACCTGGGTTAGAATGTGTCCTCTGCCACCTTTTACTTGTATGAACTTGAGCAAGTTACTTTACTTCTCTGACTTAAGTCTTTTCTGTAGATGAGTCTAACAGTTATGATATTGATAATAGCTAAAAATGATGGAGCATTTTCTCTGTGTCAGGCACTACCCTGAGTTCTCTACATGCACTGTCTGATTAAATTCTCTCAACAACCGTAGAGAGGTGGGTGTTGTTACTTCTCTTGCTTTACAGATGGGGGAAACTGAGGCAAGAAGTTAGGTAATTTGCCTAACTGGTGAAGCAGAAATTGGAAACCCCACTTTCTGATTATGGAATGCTTGATGCATCCTTCTTAAAAAGAAACAAGCTTTTTTGAGATATAATTCACATGCCATACAATAAAAGTATACAATTCAGTGGTTCTTAATATACTCACAGAGTTGTGCAACCATCACCTTGTCAATTTTAGAACATCTTTATCAGCACAAAAAATAATTCACATATCCATTAGTTAAATCACTCCCATTTCTCCCTGAACTCTTATTCCTAGGCAACCACTGGTCTACTTTGGTCTCTAGATTTGCCTCTTCTGGACATTTTACATAAATGGAATCATATACAGTATTTGTCCTTTTACATCTATCTGGCTTCTTAAAATGTTTAAAAATTTTTTTTTAAACTTTTATTTATTTTTGAAAGACACAGAGAGACAGAGCACAAGCGGGGGAGGGGCAGAGAGAGGGAGACAGAATCTGAAGCAGATTCCAGGCTCTGAGCTATCAGCACAGCACCTGATGCAGTGCTGGAACTCACAAACTGTGAGATCATGACCTGAGCTGAAGTCGGATGCTTAACCGACTGAGCCACCAGGCGCCCCTCTTAAAATGTTTCCAGGGTTCACCCATGTTGTGGCATGTATTGGTGTTTCATTCCTTATTATGGCCCAATAATAGTCCATTGTGGGGATATACCACATTTTGTTTACCCATTTATCAGTTGATGGTCATCTGGATTGTGTCCAGTTTTTTGCCGTTATAAATAATGCTGCTATGAACATCTGTGTACACGTTTCTGTGTGGACATATACTTTGAATTCTCTCGGAATCCACAATATGTTCTTAACTACTGTGCTCTTCCGGAAGACAAAACAGGCAATTCTTACTTGGGAATGATCTCGTTATATTGTTGCTGCAGTGCCTTTGGTGGGTACCTTTATTGGGAGTGCTCATTCTGTGACGAATTAGCAAGGCTTTTACAAATACCGCTTCACTCAGTCCTCACAACATTTCAAATAGGGTAGATGTAGTGAGCCCTGTTTTACAGATGAGGCAGCTGAGCCTCACCAAGTAAACTGCTCAAGGTCACAGAACTTGTAGAATGTATAGGGAGCTAGCTTGGACCCAAGTGTGTGTGATGGCCCACCGCACTCTCACTTCAACATCATATGGCTGCCATTTTCAGGGGTATTTATGAATAAATAAACCTCCCACTCGAAAGCTTACTGGCCTGGATTTTACAGTCCTTTCCATGGGCGTTTTCTTCATTTCCCCGTATGAAATAGATAGTGATATACTTGTTTGTACCAAGGGGCAATGGAATTGAGTGTGTGCCCAAGGTCATGGGTGGGTTGGAAGTCCAGAGTCTTGGCTGGAAGTGCCTTTTAGAGTCTAGGTTCATTGCTTTTTGCATTTTAGCACAACTGCTTTCCAAACAACCGTTGCGTCCTCCCTGAGAGATACTGTCATTGTCTCCCAATTCTTTAGTGTAGACTGAAGGTTCCGGATGGGGTTCAAAAAACTTCAGTAACTCTAGTACCTTTCAGCATTGGGCCTGAGGTGTAATCCTATGAATTCTGATGACCTGTCAGAAATCCCTCTTGTACCTCGTGTGTATCACTTTCTTAACTGTGCACACTGTAAGGTGCGGCGTGAGTACACCGTGCCCACAGTTTAGTTGCTGCCCGTGAGCACTCACCTTGCACGGCTGTGAAGGGAGGGTGAGGAGCCGGTGACAGCCTTGTTACCGCATTGGAAAATGAAATACTTGTGGGATAAACTATGAACGGTTTTTGTTGGTAAAACCAAAATTCATATAAAGACTTGTTTATTAATTCACTGCTGACTGGTTTACTACTATAAGGAAGGGTTCACTTTGAAGAGACTACAGGCAAGTGTCCCAGAGCCAAGGACTTGGTTTATGATGTTAAAAAGTACACATTTTAGGAGGAGAGTGGAGCTCATTTTCTGCCTTTGCTGGCCAGAAACGGTTCCTGCTTATTTGTTAGGTGTCCTGAAATTGTGCCTGGTGATTGGAATTTTTACTAAATCCTTCTTGATCGTTAACATAAGACCCTATTTCGTGGGGGAAGAGAGGGGTATGCTCTTTGTAACTGCCATTACCTCATTGCTCACCATGCTCCCGCCCCACATGGCCTTTTTTCTTCCTTGGACATAATGAGCTTCTGTCTCACCTCAGGGCATTTGTGCTTACTGTCCCCTCTCCTTGGAGAGTGGTTCAGATTTTCTTAAGATTAGTTCTTTCTGGTGTCACAGCCCATGGCACGCACTGCCGTCTGAGATTATAATATATGTTTACTTGTTTATTATTGTTTCTTTTTTTCATTAAAATCCTTCCTGTGAGGGAAGGACTCGGCTTGTATCCCCCCAGCACCGACACTGAGCCTTTATCTTCATCTGCTGTGGCAGGAGCAGAGTTGTTCCTGCTTACGTGTCTACTTCCTACCAACTATGGCCGCCTTGGGTAGTGACTCAGGGTAGTTTTTCTTTCAGTCCCCAGGTTGCTGCTCAGTAAAGTTTTCTCAAATCTATGAATACAGAGCTTAGGAATCTTTGGGAAGGTAAATTCCTAAACTTGAGATCTTCTCATGGAGGCTACTTCCCTCCACAAAATGTCCTTTTGATGTCTCTGGTAGAACAGTTGTTAGGGAAAGCCTGCAGTGGTTCTCGTAGCCATTCCCTGTGGACTCCCCACCCCTTCCTTTTCAAGATCTTTGCTCTGTGCTATTCTTTTCATCATGCACAACCCTACCCCAGCCCCAATCCCATTCATTCTTCAGACTTCATCTCAGTGTGATTTGCTCATGGGAAACACACCTCTCCCCTCCGCCCCCCATGAGATTAGGTGTTGGCTCTTGCTAAGCTTCCTGAGGGCAATGCCGTATCTGTGTTATTCATTCATTCATTCATTCATTCATTCATTCATTCATTCAGTAACCTGTATGCCCAGTGTGGAGCTTCAACTCATGACCCCAGATCAAGAGTTGCATGTTCTTCCGACTGAGCCAGGCAGGTGCCCCTGGTGCCATATCTGTTTTAACCTTCATTTGATCCTCAGAGTCCATCCAGCAGGTTACACTTTGTAAACATATGCTGAGTGAATGCGTAAAGAATTAGTGATAGTGTATTTGCATATCCATGTTCCACAGCAGCACTGTTCAGCATAGCCAAGAGGTGAGAGTAACCCAAGTGTTTATTCATCAGTGGATGACCGGATAAACAGAATGTGGTATACACATACAGTGGAATATCATTCGGTCTTAAAAAGGAAGGAAATTCTGATGCACGCTACAAGAATGAACAGAGAACATTAGGTTAGTGAAGTACGTCCCAAACAAAAAGACAAATGCTGTAAGACTTCACTTAGATGCCATACCTAGAGTAATCAAATTCAGAAACAGAAAGTAGAATGGTAGTTACCAGGGGCTGGGAGGAGGGGGCAGTGGAAGGTGGTTTAATGGTGTTGATTTCAGTTTTGCAAGATGAGTCTTGGAGACTGGATGTACAACACTGTGAAATATTTAACACCACTGAACTGTACAGTTAGAAATGATTAAGATGGTAATTTTGTTACATATTTTTAAAAATACAATGAAAAGAACTAGGGCAGAAACTGTGACTTCTGGAAATCACTGTAGAAGAATCTGGAATTCTTAAGTGGTACAATGCCTCTGTGACTTCTGGGCAGTATGCATAAATTAAGGAAAGAAGTATTTATTTCCTTATCAGGGAAGCTCAAGTATTTTCTAAAGAATGGTCAGAGTCCAGGAGGGAGCTGCTTTGTGTCTTCCCTCCCTGCCTAGGTTCTTGTGCTTCTCTGCTCCTAGGACCCAGTGAGCCCTGGGGCGAGCCTGTCCGCTGTGCGGTGAGCCTGCCTTCACCCGCACAGCCCAACTGAGTACTGAGCATTGTACTTCCTTTCCTGCCCTTCTTGGTGTAAGATTTGAAGCAAACTTTTATTCATTTCCTACCCTGTTTTGCTGTTGTTGTTGTTTAAGTTTATTTATTTATTTTGAGACAGAGAAGCAGAGAGAGAGGGACAGACAGAATCCCAAGCAGCTTCCATGTGCCATCAGAGCAGAGCCCAATGCGAGGCTCGAACTCATGAACCATGAGATCATGACCGGATCCAAAATCAAGAGTTGGACGCTTAACCGACGGAGCCACCCTGGCATCCCTCCTATTATGCTGTTCTAATGCTTATGAAGAACTTATTCTTGTAGAGTCCAAGGGAATGACCTGAACATTGTCATGCCTCTTTAGCACATGCCCTTTGTAGAGGTTGCCTCATTTCAGGCTGACAGTGGCCCTCTGAGGTATTATCCCATTTATTTCCTTCCTTCCTTCCTTCCTTCCTTCCTTCCTTCCTTCCTTCCTTCCTTCCTTCCTTCCTTCCT
>NW_024412430.1:11251995-11351163 GCF_014898765.1 Herpailurus yagouaroundi | reverse complement strand
CCTTCCTTCCTTCCTTCCTTCCTTCCTTCCTTCCTTCCTTCCTTCCTATTTACTTATGAGAGAAAGAGAGCGCATGCAGGGGAAGGGGCAGAGAGAGAGAGGGAGAGAGACAATCCCAAGCAGGCTCCATGCCTACCGTAGATAGCCTGACACAAGGCTGGATCCCACGTCTGTGAAATCTCGACCCAAGCTGAAATCAAGAGTTGGCTGCTGAAACAACTGAGCCACACAGGCATCCTTCCCCATTTTCTAAAGGTGGAGACAGATTATCAAAGATCCCACAGCTAAGTGATGGAACAAAGACCACTCCAGATCGTCTGCCTTTATAGTGCACATTCTTGCCTGTGCTTCAAGTTGCTTCCTGTATGGTCTCCATCTCGTGGTCCAGATTCGTCACACACCTTAACCCCAGACAGTTCAGATAGTGTACTCTTCACACTTATAAACTGCTTGGTCTGGTCCCTTAGTGTAACATACATTAGAGTACCAAGAGTGACTGGAACCCCAAGACCGTGCTTTTGAAATCCCAAACCCAACTTTGAAACCCCAGGCATCCCATAAAGTCTCTGCTAGATGTTGAAAAACCTAAAATGTACTTTTCCACTCTCTCCCACCATTGGTAAAAACAAAGAAGGAAACAAATAATACGGCTCTTTGTTATGCTTTTATCTGCTAAACTTACAGAAAGATTAGGGAGAAGAGAAAACTCCACTGAGTGAACACTCTGTCCCCCAGTTGGCTCCCTGCTTCCTCTCGCCTCCAAGGATGTGAAACATCTTATCTTCAAGCCTTTAATTTCTATGTAACATTAGCAGTTCCATCCACCTGAAACATTACCAGTTCATTTCTAGCCAGCTTATACCTTTTGTGTATGTGTGTATGGGAGGGTCTGTATAAATAAACCCTTCTCTAAATGTTCATTTCCAGAGTACTGCTCCAAAATGTCCTACTTGCTTAATAATTTCTACTTCGATAGTTACTCTGTATGTCTAACAAGAATATTTGCTCTGCTTCTCTGGTTCCCTTGCGTGGGAGAAAGGAGGGAAAGAAAGCCCTTCAAGTGGTGTAAGTCCGGACTGCGTTCTGTTTTTCCTCACAAGCGGTGCTTTTCAAAGCGTTCCGGCGTCCCTGCTGTATGGATGTGTCACTGTGCGAGATGACAACGGGATCTGCTGGGAATGTGGGCCACTATTGTATCCGCCTTGCGTAACCACGTGGAGTGGTGGCAATGGGTGAGCAGCCTGGGGTGTAGGCAGTGGCCTGGCCGATTCATCTCCAGAGGCCATGAAGACTGCTCAGGTCCTCCAGAGGATGTGGAGCCAGGCTGTTAAAAAGTTTGGGAGACCGCAAGGCCGCGTGAGTCCCTCTGCAAGCTCTCCCTCTTTTCTTTCCCAGCCTTTCTTTGTGGGAAGCGGTCGGGGAGCAAAAGCTTTTGCACAGTGACTGCTTTCTCTTCGGATTTATTTGCCCTTCTGGCAGCTTTCAGTAACAAACTGCGACATGCAGCTTGTGGTCAATGGTGGCTTTTAGAAATACATGCCCTATTTTTAGCAGACATGTGAAACTGATAGCCTCTTATGGGATTTATGAGTCAAATACCGCTGTCTTGCATGTTTTGGGAAGTACGTTGTAGCTTCCTGGGAATGACTTAATATACTCCTCGTGGAAGATGTTTGTGTTTGGGGATTTATTTTGGGGTGAAACTTTTTGCTTCCTTATTCTGCAGAAATCTTTATTCTTATATCTAGGTTCTTCAGTTACAGGAAACAGTTTTTGACATGTTCCTTTCTTCCTCTCAGAGTTTTGAATGGCAAGTACTACTGTAGCATGTATGAATGTTTACTTTTATGGCTTGGGGTTTTTATCAGACAGCTCCCATAATTATGGGCTAAGTTTGAATAATCTGGGGCGTTGACTTGGGGTAGATAGACATGGGAGCCCTGTACCCCACTGCTCCCCCAGAGCTAGCTGATCTCTCCCTCAGCTTCCTTCCATACACCTCTCGGATTATTGCCACCACCCTGTCTTTCCCGCCTCCGGTGGAAGTGATCACATTTTCTTCTGCTCTTTCACTTTGCAAAGTCTGGGCTTAAAAAATATTTGGTATAAGGTCCCTGTCCAGGAATTGGGTACACCTTGATGTTCACTCATATGCACCTACCCTATTTTTTATTTTATTTTTTTAAATGTTTATTTATTTTTGAGGGAGATTGGCACGAGCAGGGGAGGGGCAGAGATAGAGGAAGACAGAAGCGGGCTCTGTCCTGACAGCAGAGAGCCTGATGTGGGGCTTGAACTCATAAACTGTGAGATCATGACCTGAGCCGAAGTTGGATGCTTAACCAACTGAGCCACCCAGGCGTTCCTGCCCCCCTGTTTCTGAACTTGTGAAGCATGTGGTGCAGGTGCAGGAATTACAGATCTAAATCATAAAGCCTGGTAGTAAAACACATACCCAGGAGCCCATCATGCACATCCATGGAGCCTCATGAAGATGGACAGAAAGTCCTTTCTCACTGTGCCGCATCCCTGGCTCATTTCATCCTGTAGTTTGTGGTTTTCATTCCCTTGCTTTTCTTTTTTTTTTTTTTCTTCATAGTTTTACCACACACATGCATATGCATCCCTAAGGAAAAAATTAGTTTTGCTTGCTTTTTCTTTATTGTGGTTAAAAAAAACCAAACAAACCTGCAGAACATAAAACTGAGCATCTTAACCATTCTTAAGTGCACAGTGCCATAGTATTGAATATATTCACGTTGTTGTGAAACACTGCTTTCTGAACTATATCAAAGTGATATCAGGCTCTGCACATTCTTCTAGATGTTTTTCACTCACTGTTTTATTTGAGTTGCATCTGTGTGGCTCTAGTTTGTTTTCACTACTGTAGAATATCGCATTTTAATAATATATTATGATTTACTTGTCCATTCTGCTCTTGATATTAATTTGGGTTGTTTCCAGGTTTTGGCTTTTGAGAATGTTGCTGTGAATACTCTTTGTGTGTGTCCTTGTCACATATTCATACATTCCTCTTGGGCCTCTGCCCAGGAGAGAAATCACTGCATCATGGAATACGTGTATCTTTGGCTCTGATCCATGTAGGTAAAGCTCCTCAAGGCTAAGCAACGGCTGAATACTGACAGCATTCTGGGATCTGTACACAGCCCGGCACAGGTTGGGTGGGGCCCGAGCCGAGTGGCCCAGTTTGAAATGAATGAGGTGAAGCCCTCAGCTAAGCTGCTGTAAGCTGGCAGCCTGTCCCCTGGGGGATGTATCAGGAGAGGATACTCTGAGGACTGTGTGACTGTGAGGGGTGCTCTCTGTTTCCCAAAAGGTGTTTATGGAGATGAGGCGGGAAGACACTCAATGATTTTCTTTTTGGGCACACCTGTTGTAAACACTCCACAGGCTCTGGTGGTTTTTATTCACCAGTGTATCCCGAGTGCCACAAATCACAGGCTTGGCACATAGTGGGTACTTAATAAATGTCTTTGAACGAATGAATAAATGAGGGAGTGAATGAATGAAGGGGCTTCTCTGAGACCTTCATAAAAAGTCCTAGTTCTGTGGACTAAATACACAGTTATGGTATATTTTAATAGCTTTCAAAAGAACTATTAAAATGTATTTTTACTTCAGGTTCCTCGTCTTTAAAAAATAAGATTTTAAATTCATCACTTGGTGTAACAGAACATATGTTCTTTTAAATACTATGTTTAAATAGTTAATAGTTTATGTCCCAACGCATTACCAATCCTAGGTAAACAAGCCACTTACAATCTAATCAGTTCATACAAGTTGGTGAGATCTTTGGGCATGCGGCAAGGTCTGATTGATTAAAAATTTCAGTCAGTCCTGGGGCGCCTGGGTGGCTCAGCCGGTTAAGCATTCGACTTCAGCACAGGTCATGATTTCATGGTCCGTGGGCTTGAGGCCCACGTCGGGCTCTGTGCTGACAGCTCAGAGCCTGGAACCTGCTTCGGATTCAGTGTCTCCTCTCTCTCTGCCCTTCCCCTGCTTGCACTTTGTCTCTGTCTCTCTCTCAAAAATAAACGTTTAAAATAAGTTTTAAAAATTTAATTCAGTCCTGTTGGGGTGGCAGTGGTAGGAATAGGGGTTTAATTCTCTTTCTGATAAATCTAATTTAAATTACCCCTGTGGGCAGCACAGGGGTAGATTAGATAGTATAATCTCATTATGGAATAGTGAATTTCAAAAGCCAGGTTCATTCTACCTTGGGCAATATTTTAAAAATAAAGTTTTGTGGCAACTCACTTATTTGGCTAAATGATAAAAATTTTTAAATCCAAAACCTTTATTTTTTATTCAATTTTAGTTTTTTTTTTTTTTTTTTAACATTTATTTATTTCTGAGAGAAAGAGGCAGAGCATGAGCTGGAAGTGGGTAGAGAGAGAAGAAGACACAGAATTGGAAGCAGGCTCCAGGCTCTGAACTGTCAGCAAAGAGCCTGAACAGGGCTTGAGCCCAGGAGCGGTGAGATCGTGACCTGAGCTGAAGTTGGCCGCTTAACTGACTGAGCCACCCAGGCGCCCCTAAATCCAAAACTTTTAAAAGAGAACTTGTTTTTTTTATTTTTAAAATAAAAAATGTATTCTAAAAGTAATGTACTCATATAAAAATATTCTCTTCCATACCACAGCTCCTGGGGAAATTTTAACATTTTTTGGTATTTATTCTTCCCATCTCTTCCATGTATGGTTATATAAATACATATATTTATGACAATAAGAATGGAAACAATGATGTTTTGTATATGGATTTCTCCCTATAGACATTTGAATATGATCTATATATGTAACCAATCTCCTATTGTTGGACATTTTAATTACCTATTAAAAATTACACTCAGCTATAAAAAAACTTATATGTTTACCTTAGTGTACTTGTGCAGATAATCCTGTAAAATAAATTGCTAGAAGTGGAACTGAATGATCAAGGGGTAATCAGATTTTACATTTTGATACTTATTATAATATGCCCCCTGAAAGGTTTTTTATTTTTAATTTTTTTAATGTTTGTTTATTAAAATTTTTTTAACGTTTGTTTATTGTTGAGAGACAGACACAGAGTGTGAGCAGGGGGAGGGGTAAAGAGAGAGGGAGACACAGAATCTGAAGCAGGCTCCAGGCTCCGAGCTCCAGGCTGTCAGCACAGAGCCCTACGCAGGACTCGAACTCACAAACCATGAGATCATGACCTGAGTCAAAGCCGGACGCTTAAACGACAGAGCCACCCAGGCACCCCATAACGTTTATTTATTTTTGAGAGAGAGAGAGAGAGAGAGAGAGCGCGCGCGCGCGCACGCGAGCAAGCTTGAGCGGGGGAGGGGCAGAGAGAGAGACACACACAGAATTGGAAGCAGACTCCAGACTCCCAGCTGTCAGCCCAGAGCCCGATGCGGGACTTGAACTCACAAGCCATGAGATCATGACCTAAGCTGAAGTTGGACGCTCAACCGACTGAGCCACCCAGGCACTCCTTCCCCCTGAAAGGTTTATACCAATTTATATTCCCACCCTTCCCACCAAGAGCGGATGGACCTGAAAATATAAAGCCAATTAGTTGTTCTTCTCTTTAATTGAAAATGTAGTAATCATGATAAAGAAACTTTTAAAAAATTGATGGCAGTTAAGTAATTATTTTCAATGCCTATGCATTTCATTGTGTTGATTCATTTAACCCAAATATCACTCCATTTTTGGACATTTGTGCTCCCTCCCACCCCAGAGCAATGCCCATTCCTAGGGGTGATTGTTATGGTATTGGTTAGTTACTTCCTGATGGTTTTTATTTAAAATTTTTTTTACTTTCTATAATTTATTTATTTTCCATAATTTACCCAGGTCAGTTAGCACATGGTGCAACAATGATTTCAGGAGTAGATTCCTTAATGTCCCTTACCCATTTAGCCCATCCCCCCTCCCACAACCCCTCCAGTAACCCTTTGTTCTCCATATTTAAGAGTCTCTTATGTTTTGTCCCTCTCCCTGTTTTTACATCATTTTTGCTTCCCTTCCCTTAACGTTCATCTGTTTTGTACCTTAAAGTCCTCCTATGAATGAAGTCATATGATATTTGTCTTTCTCTAATTTCGCTTAGCATAATACCCTCTAGTTCCATCCACATAGTTGCAATCCTGATGATTTTTAGAAGAGTATTCTGGAGAAGGTCTTGTGTGATGTTTCTTTTTTTTTTCATTTAAATTTTAGTTGGTTAACATACAGTGCACTATTGGCTTCAGAAGAATTCAGTGATTCATCACTTGCATACAACACCCAGTGCTCATCCCAACAAATGCCCTCCTTAGTCCCCATCATCTAGCCTCTCTCCCACCCACCTCCCTCCATCGACCCATAGGTGTTCTCTGTCATTAAGAGTCTTCCTGTGGTTTGTTTCCTTCTCTTCTTCTCCCCACCCCCTTCCCATATGTTCATCTGTTTTGTTTCTTAAATTCTACATTTGAGTGAAATCATATAGTATTTGTCTTTCTCTGATTGGCTTAATTCACTTAGCATAATACATCCTAGCTCCATCCGTATCCTTGCAAGTGGCAAGATTTCATTCTTTTTGAAGGCTGAGTAATATTCCATTACACACACACACACACACACACACCCCACATCTCTATCCATTCATCAGCTGATGGACATTTGGGCTCTCTCCATAGTTTGGCTATTGTTGATAATGGGTGCTATAAAGTTTGGGGTGCATGTACCCCCTTCAAATCTGTATTTTTATATCCTTTGGGTAAATACCTAATAGTGCAACTGCTGGATTGTAGGGTAGTTCTATTTTTAGTTTCTTGAGGAACCTCCATACTGTTCTCCAGAGCAGCTACACCAATTTGCATTCCCACCAACAGTGATGTTTTCTCCTAATGTGTAGGGATATAGCTATATTGAAAGAGGAATTGGCATCTGTATTTATTTTACCACAACTTCCAGGTTAATTCACCCTGTTGAAATTTGCCAGCTTTGAGGTAGAGTCAAGTGTAAGAAGATGAACTTGGGGAGCATGCATGCTAGTAAAGTCATTTCTAGTTGGTAGGTGATTGGTTAAGGCCACATTGAAACCTGAAGGTATCAGGGCATTAGGAGGTGTTCTGTGGAAATGGAAAGAGAGGATCGAGATAATTCTAATCAACCAGGTTTCTGCTTACTATTTCCTTTTAAGAAAACTTTTTTTAAAATAGAAAACTTTATTAAAATCTTGGAAAACTTGCATTATACTGGCACACGTTGTAAATGCTGTTTTAAACACAGACTGCAACATTCCAGAGAGGAATGGTGGTGATAAAGCCCACCTAGCACACTAGACCTTATCAGCACTCAAGTTCCCAACCTGACCACCTCAAGGGTGCTGTCGAAGAGGCAGAGGGCCACTGACTGTAACAGAAAATTTCCTTTAAGAAAACTTTTAAGTAGTAGAAATCAGTGCTTTAACCACATTAACAAGTGATAAATAGACAGTGTACCCACTTCTTGGTTCATTGAAAAGAAAACCTTTTTGAGTGCCTACTCTGTGCACCCACTGCTGTTCTAGGAGAAAAGGGACGAAATGGAGTGAGTGAGATATAAAAATCTTACCTGAAAATCCACTTCCATTTTCTTTCAATTGATAAACAGTGGTCGGGGCGCCTGGGTGGCTCAGTTGGTTAAGTGTCCCACTTTGGCTCAGGTCATGATCTCACTGCTCGTGAGTTCAAGCCCCACATCAGGCTCTATGCTGACAGCTCGGAGCCTAGAGCCTGCTTCAGATTCTGTCTCCCTCTTTCTGTCCCTCCCCTACTCATACTCTGTCTCTCTCTCAAAAGTAAATAAAATATTTTAATTAAAAAGAAAAAACAGTGGTGATGGTGAACAAACTTTTGTCACCATGTCAAAAGTCTTTGTCAAAAAGACGTATGGTCTTTTTGAATGTATACCTGTTTCAGTGTGTTGTGCCTTCATTTAACCTAAACATAACCCCATTTTGGATGCTGATACCCGTCCCTCCCCAGACCCCTGTCCTGCCACCATAGCACCTGGTCGTAGGTGTGCTGGTAGCATGCATCCTAGTTCTTGCCTGTTCCAGGACCATTTGTATTTTCTTTTTAACTCTAGAGGTGGTTTTTTTATTCTAGTTTTTAATCTAATAACTCTGATCTCTTGGAGCCAGATGGTATTAGCCATGGAAATGTCCTTTTAAAAGTGAGTACATAGTGGGAGGGTGAGCTAAGGGATTAGGACTTCCTCTCAATTTGACTAATCAGTTAGAGCTACTCAAGAGTAGGCTGGTTTACCTTCTGTACAAACAAAATTGCCTTTTCCTAAGCCCCTCTGCCAAAGGGAACAGATGATCTGCTCCAGTAGATCGGTTGATAGACTTGCCTTTTATGTTAAGCTGTGTTTTTCTCCCCAGTCAAGAGAGTTTGTTAACTGGGGAAAAAGGAAGCACATCATCTAGACATTTTTCAGTTCTTTACTCTCTCTCATATTAGTATCAGTGCAGGAATGGCAAATTTGATTTGAAAAAATTTTAATGTCAAACAACTAGTTTTCTTAAAATTATTTTAGTTTGTATATAAATACAGTAAGGCCTTTTATTTACGTATTTCTTTGTGTCCTTAGGTTTTAGATAGTCTGTTATTAAAAGACATAGAGCTTGATGGACCTTCTTGTTTTTAAAAAATTAAAAAAAAATTTTTTTTTTTTTAACGTTTATTTATTTTTGAGACAGAGAAAGACAGAGCATGAACAGGGGAGGGGCAGAGAGAGAGGGAGACACAGAATCGGAAACAGGCTCCAGGCTCTGAGCTGTCAGCACAGAGCCCGACGCGGGGCTCGAACTCACGGACCGTGAGATCATGACCTGAGCCGAAGTCGGACACTTAACCGACCAAGCCACCCAGGCGCCCCTAAAAAATTTTTTTTAAACTTTATTTATTTTGAGAGAGAAAGCAAGCAGGGGTAGGGCAGAGAGAGAGAGAGAGAGAGAGAGAGAGAATCCAAAGCAGGCTCCATGCTGTCAGCTCAGAGCCCGATGCGGGGCTTCAATTTATGAACTGTGAGATCACGACCTAAGCTGAAACCAAGAGTTGGACGCTTAAGCGACTGAGCCACCCAGGCCTCCCTGGACCTTCTTGTGTGATTCTATACTCTTCTATATTCTTTCTATATTCTACTTTGCATTTTACATTTGTGCTGTTTTTTTTTTTTTTTTTAAGTTTCCCCTTTTGCCTCCTTTGCCTTGTTTTGGATTGACTTGTTTTGTTGTTTGTTTTATTTTTACCTCTGCTATGTTGGAAGTTATGTACTGTCAGTATTCCTATCGTGATTACCCCAGAAAATTTAACATGTAGATTTGACTCAGTGAAGTTTAAAATTAATCAGCAGTTTAACTCTGCTCCTGAATAAAACATTTAGAGTAATCTAATTATGTTCAAGTCTTCTGGATTTACATGTGTGTTGTTTATACTTTGGCTCTGTCTTATTTGTATTAAGTCTAACAGGTTATACATTATTATTGTAGTTGCATACAGCCAATACGTGCTCAGGCTTACTCATGTTCCTTCTTGTGTTTTGGGTCTTCCTTCTGGGATTATTTTCCTTCTTTCTCAAATATCCTTTGGAAATTGTTTTATTGCTGGTCTAGGGTACTAATCTGTCCCAGTTTTTATGTTTTCAAAAAATGTCTTTTATACCCTCTAAATCAACATGTATTGTGTTAAAAATATTCTGTTAATTTTGGGCTTCCATCATTGCTGTTTAGAAGTCAGCTGTTACTCGGATTGTTCTTTTGTAGGTAATCTCTCAGGTCTAGACTGTTCTCAAGTCTTTATGTATTTTTTTCTGCCTTGAAATGACCATCTATTTAAAAGTGTTTTTTCCCCATCTCCCCCCCCCCCCCCCATTTACTCTGCTTTTGATGTATTGGGCTTCCTGAACCTGAAAAATCTTTAATTCTGGAAGAGTCATTATCTCTTTGAGTACTGCATCTCTCCTGTACCCTTTCAGCATCTTGTTCAGGAAATCTAACCAGATACATTGTAAATAAGACTTCCTTGGTCTTAACTTTTCTTTCAGGATGTCTCACTTTTTAAATGCTTATTACTGTGTTCTGGATAATTTCTTCACATCTGTCTTCCAATTAATTACTCTTTTCAGGTGTGTACAGTATGTGGCTCACTCCACTGTTTATCTCAATTATATATTTTTATTTCTAAAATTTTTGTTTGCCTTTTTTCAGATTTCCTTGGTCATTTTTGATGTTTCCTTGTCCTTTCATTACATTTCCAATTTCCGCTTTTAATTTCTTATGATAAACATACATGTTATATCCACTTCTTTGAGTCTGTGATTGATATTCCCAGCATTTATAGTCTTTGGTCCTGCAGTTTCCTGTTTTAACTCTCACTCATGGTGACCCGCTTTGTGTGTGTGCGTTCAAATTGTCAACTTCTGCTCCTCAGATACTCATCTGGGGGGATTCTCTGAAACCTGTGTTTAGTATGTTCCTTGGAGAGAATTTGCATTTGCCTCTGTGTCCCAGGGTGGTGCTCCCTTGCCTAACCACTTTTAGCAGGTTTTGAGGAGATGTGGTACTATCTGTAATAAGAATTTTAGTCTCAAACCTGTGTGAGTACAGGTCTGTTGGTAGGAATTCTCCAGGGAGATAATTTTAGTTATTTCCGCTCTACTCAGAGCCAAGGAACATGCCCCTGCCATCTCCATCTGCCCGATGGAGTTTTTCCCCTACTACATCCACTTCCATCTAATCTCCCCCCTGTTTGGGTCCTACAGCTTATCTCTCTTCCCAGCCTTCTGTTGGAATGCCCGCTTCGATGCTGGTTTATCTCTCTGGCTTTGAGCTTTCTTGGCATTTCTAGCCTTTAAGGATTTCTCCTCAAAGGCAGCCTGCATTTAATGGATTTATTATTAGTATTTTTAAACTGATAACGACTATTTTCAGGCTTTTCTGGACATTTATTTTGGAATACTGTCAGAAAGGAAGCCCCCATCTATTTATGCAGGCATTTTCATCTTTTACACTCAGCAGTACCCATGGAGAAAAGGCACTCTCTGACAAGGCCAGGGATTCCTTTAGACATAAGATTTGCCTAAGAGGTCATCTTTGATAGGAGGAGGGGAGAGTGACTTAAAAAAAAAGAAGTAAGTATCTGTTTAAAACTCTAGATTTCTTTTTAAGGGATTTTATAATGACTGCTTTGGAGTAGTGGTAATAAAAAAGCTCAACACTTAATATTTCAATTTTTTAGGGTCTATCTCTTACTATGTATTTCATTACTTTTCATTTGTTAAGACTACCATTTGATTGAAGGAGTGTTTGAAGATAGGTAACATAATGTTCCTAAAAAATACCAACTCCTTTTAGTGTGTAGAATGTGTAAGCTGGACTTTATATAAAGACATCTTGAATTACAGCTTTATTTCTAGCATTGAAATGTTTGTGGTTTAAACAAATTGGTTTTGCTGTTTGAAAACAGGCCCCAGGCATGGAAGAACTGATATGGGAACAGTACACTGTGACCCTACAAAAGGTGAGTGCTGCACAGTTCATATGTGCTACAGTCATATTCTCGAGCTCACGGGTCATGGATCCTATTCACTTTCGGCCACAGTGTTTCCCCCCTTAAGGTGGATGATGCATTGTAGCTGGCAGTAATTACTGCATTATCAAAGATTTGCACGCTATTATATTTTTTGGTTAAGGCCCGTGTAATCGAAAATTATAGAGGTTATTTAGTGTATTCACCTATCGCCAGACAGAACAGGTTATGAAGAAAGAGAAAAGGAGGGAAGAAATGGAAATAACCTCTACTATTTAAGGATGTTGAGGTAGCTTCTACAACTTCTATCATTTTTATTATGACGTATTAAGTTCAAACTAAATTTTGAAATATTGGTTTGACAGAAGACATGGGTTATATTTCTTATCCCACTCATGATTAAAGGAGTTTTTTTTTTTAAGTTTATTTATTTTGAGAGAGACTGAGACAGCATGAGAGGGGGAAGGGCAGAGAGAGGGGCAGAGAGAGAATCCCAAGCAGGCTCCACGCTGCCAGTACAGAGCCCGATACAGAGCTGGAACCCACGAAGCTGCGAGACCATGACCTGAGCCGAAACCCAGAGCTGGACGATTAACCCACTGAGTCACCCAGGTGCCCCTGTCCAACTCATTATTATATCAGGAGGCGCCGAGTTAATCAGATTTTTAAAAATCCTGCCCTCCTTCCCCATGGGACTGAAAGCCAACGTAAACCAGATAGAAAGGTATTTCACTTAATTTTTACGGCTTAATTTTTACGGTTGTTTCATGGGATTACTCCTCTTGATTAAATGAGGTAATGCAGATGGCCTCTAGTACATGGAGTCCAGCACATAATGATTGCTTCATAAGTGTTAGTTCTAGTCCCTTTTACTCTCCTGACAGCAGATTCGAGGTGGGCATGATAGGTGTTAGCCCCACTTGAAACCAGCACAGCCACCAACAGTCTGTAAGTGATTTGTGTGCGGCTGGGCTGACCTGAGAAGCATTTGTGGTCCTGGGGTCTTATTCCATCAGCTGCCCTGGTCAGCATCTCTGTGACTTTTGTGGGCTCTGCTGGTCTTAGTCCTGCTCTGAATCCCTCCAGGCTCTGGATTGTAAGTTCCTAGAGGAGTTGTATGTTCCTCAGAGGGAGAGTTTTCCTTTAACCCTTAGAACTGTGAATTTTTCAAATCCTGACTTTAGTGAAAAGTTAGTTCCTGAATAAATGAATTAGTCCTGGTTGAAAAACACCCACGTCAGTGCTTAGGAGCTGAAACTTCCGGAGTTAAGTAACATGACATGGTTTCTTTGGATGAGTGCTTTCTCCCCTTGGGTCTTACTTCTCAACTCTGGTCGTCTTCTGACTCTTCTCTGCGCCCTTCCACCAGCATTTCACATACCCCTTGAGTCGTGGGCCTCAAAGTGGCAACGATGAGAGACATTTTAAGTCTGGTATAGAGGACGGAGCTACCTCTGCGTAAACCAACTACTAGGTGATGGTGCTGCCCAGTCCAAGGCCATGTAATCATGGGACAATCGCCTAGCCTGTTTTGTGTTGGTCATTGTCACCAGTTGGCATAGTGGGTCCTATGTAGGAAAATGGGGGAAGACTTTCTTGTATTCTTGGAGTACATTGTTACGTAATCAGACCCTGATTTACAGTTATAGTCACATGCCCATATCGTCTGCATGAAACTTTGGGAGCGTAGCTTTTTTAAACACTGAAATGAAAGGGTTATTTATGTATTATCCAGGTTCACTGTTTTACATTTCTAGACCAATTGTGAATGTAATTAGTCTGTATTTTCTGTCTTATATGTACACAGGAGTTTAATGTTTTGCTCTCTCATAACATCTTAAAACTGCTTATCTTCATATCTTATCTTTAAAATCCATTTACTTCTTTTTTCACCCTATTAAAATGAAACCACCAATTCACCTAACTTGGAAGTTAAAGTCATACTTTAAAAATAGGGTTTTCAGCACAGATTCAGTTGTGACTGAAACTCAGGCCAGGATATGAGAACAGGTATGATTGCTGATTTGAATAGCATATCCCTGTTTGGACAGAAGATGTTATTTCCCATGCCAGCCCCTAGTGATAACTCCAGGCTGTTTTTTCAGTCTTTTCCAGCTTTCACAAGACTGTTCCTTTTAGATAAGGATTTCCCTTTATAAACTTGTCAGCTAATCATGATGGTGCCTTATTTTGTCATTTGTGTCTGTGAGCCCTCTGCTCTTGAGCTGTCTCTGGTTATTGGTTTGACCTTTATTTTACTGAGTGCTTGTAATAAATCCCAAAAGCCACTTACAGAAGGATTTTTATTATTTTAATTTTTCTCTTAACTCCAATGAACAGGATTCCAAAAGAGGATTTGGAATAGCAGTGTCTGGAGGCAGAGACAATCCCCACTTTGAAAACGGAGAAACATCAATCGTCATTTCTGATGTGCTCCCCGGGGGGCCTGCTGATGGGCTGCTTCAGTGAGTGTCCTTGCACCCCAGCCCCTGCCTGCCCCACTGGTTGCTCCTAGACAGGGTATGCACTTAAAAAAACAAAACAAAACAAAACAAAACAACCAAACTTGCATATATATATACAAGAATTGAGACCATAACGTATTATGCTTTAACAATCCCTAAACCTTTAGAGGAAGGAGAGCAGTCATTTCCACAGGAAAAGAGTAATAACTATCACAACTATCATTCCTAGGCTTAGGAATCATTTCTGAATGTGGAGTACAAAATCAGCATGCTCTCCTCCCGGCCCCTAGCAACCCAACCAACACTTTATACTTATTTTACCTTCTATTCATTAAGGATTTAATGAGGATACTTTGGCTTAATGATGATCTGATTTGTGTTTTTTTTTTTGTTTTGTTTTGTTTTTTGAGAGAGACAGTGCACACACAAGCAAGGGAGGGGTGGGGGGGAGAGAGGGAAGGAGGGGGGAGAGTGGGAAGGAGGGTGGGGAGAGAGAGAGAGAGAGAGAGAGAGAGAGAGAGAGAGAGAGAGAGAATCTTAAGCAGGCTCCACGCTTAGCGTAGAGCTCAATATGGGACTCGATCTCACAACTTTGAGATCGTGACCTGAGCCGAAATCAAGAGTCGGCCACTTTACTAACTGACGTACCCAGGCACCCCAATGATGCTCTGACTTATAAGAGGGATGTGGAAACTGGGAAAACTTAATACATGAAAACACAGGTTTTCCAAATGCCAGCCTTCTGTTCTGAAGAGATCATGCCATTTTTAAAAGAAACATATCTGAGTTCCCTCAGGACAGTTTCTTGGGTCAGAATCTAAAATTAATTATATGACTGTCTTGGCCAGAGAGCTCAAAAGTTTAGGATTTATTGGCATATCAAGTCTGTATATTCGTATCTAAGTAGTCTTTCATACAGAGAGCAGTGTAGGATTTAAAAAGTGATTCTGGGGATGAGGTAAGTAAGAGGGTTCTAATGACCTCAATATTTCCTTAATAACCTCAGGCAAACTCCTGACCTCCTCCCCTCCGTAAAAACACAGATGGATATAAACCTGCTCTGGGGGCTATCTTTAGACTTCCTGAAGCCCACCATGCACCGCGGGCAGGGAGGGCCTAATGCAGAAGTTCCTTTTGTGCCTAGACCTTGCCACTGCCTAGTGCCTCCCGGAGGGACCCTTTGGTATTGGTCCCCCACTGGCTTCCCATAGACAATGTCAAAAGTGGGCTGAGCGGCTTGTGGGTTCCTTCCTGGGAAGAGTTCAGATTGAGTTGACCGATTCGGCCTCAGGAGTCGTCAGACACTGAGCCTTTTAGTAAGCATTTTGGGTCAATTTGTTGCTTTTATGTGTTCCCAAATAAACGATTTACAGTGAATAGATGGGAGTTTTTCACGTCTTCTTTTTATTTTTTGTTTGCAGAGAAAATGACAGGGTGGTCATGGTTAATGGCACCCCCATGGAGGATGTGCTCCATTCATTTGCTGTTCAGCAGCTGAGAAAAAGTGGGAAGATTGCCGCCATTGTAAGCTCTGGGTTTGCTTTCAGCTTGTCTCCGTAGCATCTTGTTTTGTATGATCAGAAGAAAATTACCACTTACTTTTAAACACTTGACAGAATTTAGGGGCTGCTACTTCTTGTTGCCCCTGCTTTGGGGTGATGTTACGGATGATGTAAATATGTAAGTAGTCTCTCCCTGCCTTTTCCTCATGCTGCTAACTTCCAATGACTCTGGTATCTGAGTGAGTTTGCTTTAGGAACCAGGCTGGACAATCCTAAGAGAATTCCCTAGATTGAGAACACTTGTAAGACAGTATTAATTTGGAAAATAAATTTCTGCTCAAAAACCCTTTTGTAAAGGCCCACACAAGATCTGTTATATCTTTTTTTAATTTTTTTTTTTTTTTTAGTGTTTTTATTTATTTTTGAAGGAGAGAGAGAGAGAGCATGAGCGGGGGAGGAGCAGAGAGAGAGGGAGACACAGAATTCGAAGCAGGCTCCAGGCTCTGAGCTGTCAGCACAGAGCCCGATGCGGGGCTCGAACTCACGAGCCGTGAGATCATGACCTGAGCTGAAGCCAGACACTCAACCGACTGAGCCACCCAGGCGCCCCTAGATCTGCTGTATCTTAATAAACTACAGTTTCTTAAGAGATACTGGCGGTCTGTAGCATTCATTCATTTGCTCAGTCATTCATCAGCAAACGCTGGGTGAGCAGCAGCTATGAAGATGCCACCTGAGCCTGGAGCAGGGCTGTGCTTCAGGGAGTGCCTACTCGAGCCAGGCAAGTGGACACACGAAGCCAGAAGTGAAATATGGTGTGTTTAAGGACAGTGCTAGGGAGATGTACTGGGTATGTTGTATTTAATTTTTTTCCCAACTTCATATTATGAAATTTTTAAGCAAAAAGAAAAGTTCTAAGATTAGTGTAATGAACACTTCTATATCTTCTACAGTTTTGTTTTTTTTTTTCTTAATGTTTATTCTGAGAGAGAGAGAGAGTGTGCACACAGATGTGAGCTGGGGAGGGACGGGGAGAATCCCAGTCGGGCTCTGCCTGTCACAGAGCTGCTCTCAGCGCAGAGCCAGGAGAGGGGCTGGATCTCACAAACCGTGAGATCATGACCTCAGTTGAAATCAAGAGTCAGACGCTTAACTGCTTAAACACGGAGCCACCCAGGCACCCCTCTTTTACAGTGTTAATATTCTGCCATCTTCACTTGAGTTTTTCTTTTTTAAAATGTTTATTTATTTGTTTTGAGAGTGGGGGCACCTGCGTGTGAGTGGGGGAGGGGCAGAGAGACAGAATCCCAAGCAGGCTTCAGGCCCACAACCACGGGATCATGACCTGCGCTGAAATCAAGAATTGGACGCTTAACTGACTGAGTCACCCACGTGCCCCACTTGATTTTTCTTTCTCTCTCTCTTTTCCTTTTAAGTTTATTTTGAGAGAGTGCAAGTTGGGGAGGGACAAAGAGAAGGGGACACAGGACCTGAAGCAGGCTCTGTGTTGACACCGGACAGCCTGACCTGGGGCTCAGACTTCATGACCTGAATTGAAGCCACCCTTCATGAGCCACCCAGGCGCCCCTCCACTTGATGTTTTTATGTATATAAACACGTATTTTCAGTAAACCATTTGAAGGAAAGCTGCAGATACGACAGTGTCAATCCTATTTACTTCAGCATGCATCTCCTAAATAAGGACATTGTTTTACATAACTATAACACTATGAGGAAATTAATGACTTTAAAGTATCATCTAATACCCAGTCCATATCCCAAGATGTTTTCAGTAGACTTTTCTTCCCCATCCAGGATTCCAATCAGGGCTCAGGCATTGCATTTGGTCATTAATCTCTTCAATGCCTTTTAATCTAGAAGGGTCCTTCTTTCTCTCTGCCCTCTCACTACGCTGTCCCCTCCCGCTCCATTACTGACACTGAGTTTTGAATGAATTAGGCAGTTGTATCCAGAATGTTTCAATTTCTGGATTTTCATTTTCATAACTTAGTGATTTAAAGTCCCTTGATGCTATTCAGAACACTTAGTAGAAGCAGATTTTAGAGGCCCTGTGTTCAGAGTTATACTCATGGTCTTATTATACTCAAGGCTTAGTGAGTTGGCGGGGACAGAGTTTTACTGAAAGGAGAAGCAGGGCTGGGCTCTTAACCCTGCATTCTCTGTAACTGTGCTTGTCCTGCATCCCCCCTGCGTTTGCTTGAATGACAGGTGGTCAAGAGGCCCCGGAAGGTCCAGCTGGCCCCACCCCAGGGCAGCCCGTCTGTCGGTGAGGATGACCGCGCTTTTGATGTGATGGACGAGTTCGACGGTAGAAGTGCCCGCAGCGGGTACAGCGAGAGGAGCCGGCGCAGCAGCCACGGTGCGCGCAGCCGCAGCTGGGAGGACAGTCCGGAGAGGGGGCGGCCCCACGAGAGGGCACGGAGTCCAGAGCGCGAGCGCAGTCGCGGCCGCAGCCTGGAGCGGGGTTTGGACCACGACGACTATGGGCGGGGCCGAGAGCGCAGCCGCGGCCGCAGCCTGGAGCGGGGTTTGGACCACGACGACTATGGGCGGGCCCGGGAGCGCAGCCGCGGCCGGAGCACAGACCGGGCCTACGACCGAGGTTACGACCGAACCTACAGCCCGGAGGAGGAGTACGGCCGCAGGGCCCAGCCCGATGCCCGATACGCGGCGTCCCGGAGCCGCAGCCGCGAGCACTTGCACTCCTGCAGCCCCAGCCCTGAGCTGAGGGGGCGGCCGGACTCGGACAGGCCCATCGGGGTTCTTCTGGTGAAAAGCAAAGCAAATGAAGGTAGGCATGCTTGCTGAAGAAGAGCACTATTACAACAGCTAACTCTTACGTGGCACTTACTGTGTGCCAAGCACTGGCCCAGATGCTTTGTGCCAGCTGGCTCATTTCTTCCTCATAACCACTGCATGTGGGAGTTACTTATATCTGCCTTATGTAGACAAGGAGACTGAGGCACAGAAAAGTTCATTAACTTGCACAAAGCTGTGTCACCAATGGCAGAGCCAGGCTGCAGAAATGTGGCTTTAAACTCCTAGGCCAGGGGTTCTCAAAGCAGCCTATGCACCACCTGGACACTCGCAGTAAATGCAGATTCTCAGGTCCCAGCCCAGCCCCGCCGAGTTGAAACACGGAGAGAGACCAGAGTCTGTGTTAACAAGCTCTCCTGGTGAGCCTGGTGCAGCTTGAGTGGTGAAACCATGAGAGTAAATCAGACTCTAGCTGATCTTGAGCGTTTGCTCTGTGCCAGGCCTGCGCTGAATAAATAACTCTTAATCTTCACCAGAGCCTTGTGTGGTAGATAGGAGACTTCACTCCTGTTGCCCAGTGGGGAGCATCGTGGTGCAGAGAAGTTTTGGTGTGCCCACAGATGAGAAGGGCCCTGGTCCAGCCTGCCTGTCCCACACTGCATTCCTTGGAGCACTTGCACATGGTTCAGCTCATCCAAAATTCACTAAAGCCCCACGTGGCAGTTAGAGAAGCCAGCAGTCCCTTAGTTAGGCGAGGATTGGAAACTTCAAGAAGGGAAGCGACTTGCCCACATCTTGAAGCCAGGAAGTGGTGAGCCAGAACACAAATTGCATCTCCTAGAAGTAGATAGATGATCAGAAACAAGTAGGTGGATGAACAAGGCTTTAGAGCCAGTGCGGAGATGTTCCCTGCATTGGTTCTTGGTTCTGACTTTTTAAATTACTTGTCATATATCTTTTATCTCTGTTCTTTACTTCTCCCTCCAAGAGGAAGAACAATGAAGAGCACCCAAGAATGCAAAGTTAACTTCTTGCCCTTTAGGTTGGGAGCTGACATTTCACATAGCCTGTCTGATGAGAGGGTTTGTTTTGTTTTTACTTCTAGTGGAGCACAAAGTTGAGTCTAGAACTAGGTGCCCATCGAAATACCTAAAGAATAACACAAGGATATGAGTAATGTGCTATGCAGAGTCCAGTCCCAGAAAACAGAGGAGTGAGTCGAGACTTTCCTATCTCTAAGGAATGCGCATCTTAGGAGGTTTAAGGATTCTACAGAATCTTTACAACCATTGATAATGATATATTAATTTATCAACCTACAAGAATTATAGAGTAAAAACCATCCTGCTCCCAGATTAGAAGATGGACTGGAGAAATTTTGAGAAAGATGACCTGGCATGAGACCTCCCTCAGAGAGGCCTGATACACCTTCTATAGGACTGGTACTCCAGGTTCTTGAGTTACCCAAGGTAGTGCTTTTCAGACTTTTCCTTCTCTTTCTCTTCTTTGCCTCTTTCCCTTTCCTTTCCCTCCTCCTTCCCTTCCACTGCAGAAAGAACCACATCTTGCAAACAATCACGGATGCATCTTCATATCAAAAAATTTGAACAAACCTTTCATGGACCAGTACTTATTCTGTGTGATGCATTTTGAGAGGTTCCATTACATTTTAAAATACTGTTCATAACTTACTACATTGATTTCAAGACTCACTAATGAATCTTGAAAAGATCTTGTCTGTAAGAGACGCCTAAGTCATGCCTGGTCTTACTAATACTATCAAGGATAGAAGGGGCTATGTCCCTTTGTTGAGACAGCATTTTATTCCTCCTAGGCCATTTTGTTACTCTAACTTGGAATTCACTGGGGGAAAAAAAGTTCCAATTTTTAAAAGATAATTTTGCTGTTTGTTAGGATTACACAGTAATTTGGCTATCACTGGCAAGAGTTGCATAAAAACTAATCTTCAAAGAAATCTAACAGTAGGAAAGACCTATATTTGACTAATAAAAATATCCATTTGAATTGCCCCGTTGCATTTCCTGGGCACCAGATAGCTTTGCTGGTACGTGTCTTAGAAGCTGGTCAACTCATTTTTTTCTCCATTTAAGAGATGCCCATAATACACCAATAACAACCTATTTGCAACTGTACAGTAAGACTGCAGTTTTTAAGAGGATAGAAGAATTGACACAGAAAGAAGTCATCATTCAAGCTGTCATAGCCTTCTGTGCTGGGCTGTGAGGCTGTTTAACCAACAAGGAACTGTCATCCATGAAAGAAGATGCTGTCTTACCCTTATTCTTTCTCATCACCTTCCTAAAGGGGTGGAGATGGACCTCAACTTTTTCAATTGTTGTCGTAAGATCTGATGCTAACTCACTGTAAAGCACTTAAAATTTATTTTAGGGGACAACCCGGTAGTTGCCAGAGGGGAAGTGGGGGGGGGGGGATGGCTGAGATAGGTGAAGGAGATCACTTACCATGTTGGGCACTGAGTAATGTATAAAATTACTGAATCATTATATTGTACACCTGAAACTAATAGAACACTGTATGTTAATTATACTTGAAAAAAAACTTATCTTTAAATCTACTTCATAACTTTTTTAAATGGTAGGAAGTTACTTTGTTTTGAAATTGTAAGATTTTGAGTCCAGAACAATAATAATAAATTTGAAAGTGTCTCTTTTTAAAACCTGCTGGGTTGTGGTTCCTAAAACAGCAAAAATTTATCCTTAAATTAGGTATTTTCATAAGTCTAATAAGTAAAATCAGAAGAGCCTGAATAGTATTTAAAATACTTTTCACTGTGCATATTTAGTAAATACAGTGTTTTTTCTTTTCAGAGCAATCCGAAGTTCACAAACCCCCTGAGTACAACACAGGTTTTACTTCAATACTTTATTGCTTGGCTTGGCTTACTGACCTGTTTTCTTCACACACTGAAATTTCTTCACTGTCAAACCCACACAGCTAAGTCATTACACATGAAGGGTATACCACTTTCCTTTCTGTAGGCAACTGCACTGTCAGCAGAACATCTTTATTGAGATGTACTGAGTTGGTTTCTTTGGGCCCCATTTTGAAAAGTGTTCATTTTAGAGCAGATACTCATATAGCCTTCACCTAGTTTTTCCATTTGTCAACATTTTGCCACATTTGTTTTCTTTCCCCTGCTTTTCTCCCCTTTCTTCCTTCTCTCTTCCTCTTCCACACCTCTTCTATCTCTCAGTGGTTTTTTGGAACCACTTGAAAGTAAACTGCAAGGGTGACCCCCTTTAGCCCTAAATATTTCAGCAGGTATCTCCCGGGCATAAGAACATTCTCCCATATAACCAAAATGCCATTGTGGGTTCTTTAGAAAATTAACATTAATATCCCTTTTAATATATTGTAGTGTGGTTCATTTTGAAGTTGCTCTCAATAACGTATCCCCCCTCCCACCAAATGCGTTGCATTTGGCTTTTATGTCTCTTTCAATCTAGAACAGTCCTTCTGCCTCTTTTGTTTTTTATGTCAATGACTTTTTTGATGAGTCCAGGCTGGTTGTCTGATAGAATGTCCTATGTGCAAAATTAATTTTTCACAAATATTTAAAAATTGACCTAAGAACCAGACTAAGTGTTCTGAACAAGTTGATGAAATATGTGTATGTTTATGTGTTTGTCTTCTAGAGTATGGTCTCCGGCTTGGGAGTCAGATTTTCATAAAGGAAATGACCAGAACTGGTCTGGCAAATAAAGATGGCAACCTGCATGAAGGAGATATAATTCTCAAGGTTGGTGATACAGGGTAGAGAACAACTGAATTCATGTTTATCTTTCTAGTCCAAATTTCCTATTTGAATGCTGATAGAGTGAAACTTTGATGAGATGGGAGTCAATAATAAGACAAAAGCTGGGAAGGGCAGTGGGGTGAGATTTTTATCACAAAAACCAGACATGGAGATTTGTAATAGTGTCATGTTAGTTTTTTAAAAAAAAATTCATTGAATACTTTCTTATTCCCTGTTTATTTAAAGTTTAAGCTCCTATTCCCTAAACTAAGGAAAGATGAGAGGGAGAGTTGGTAGTACATGAATGTTGAATGTTTAATAGTTTCTGTAAACCTCTCCAGTCAGGAAACATGTTCCAGTAGTAAACCAAACCATCGTCTTGAGCTTGGAAGTTAAATAAATTAGCAGAGTAACTTAAGTATACCACAGCTCTCTCATGCCTGTCTTTGAGATCCAGGCATGCAGGGTTATATTTAATTTAAAGGATAATCCATTTTTATTCAGTCATCCTAAAACTCATGTTGTTTGAATAGCTGAGCAAAGACTTTACACTTTTATAAGGGCAAAATACAAACTTGCTATTTTGCTGTGAATAGCTGCATCACATGTAACATGACCATTATTCATAAACACAGATAAATGGAACTGTAACTGAGAACATGTCTTTAACGGATGCTCGAAAACTGATAGAAAAGTCAAGAGGAAAACTCCAGCTAGTGGTGTTGAGAGACAGCAGGCAAACACTCATCAACATCCCGTCGTTAAATGACAGCGACTCAGAAATAGAAGGTAAAGAGGGGGAAGCCTGTGAGCTTGGCTGGAAACAAGGAAGGCTGTTGCTTTTCCATTCTCACTGTAGTATAGCCATCCAGCTGGAAGTTAAATTTACAACAAAAGCTTCTGTTTTAAAATTTAATTCGGATAAGTGGTGGTTATTTTCTTACTAAAGTGTCTGCTGATACTAGTTTTCCAATATGAAATTCAGGTGGACTTGTGAACTCCCCAGTGGAATCTGTTTCAGGCCACTGAAAAAAAACTTGTTCGTAAAAAATATATGTGTGAGTGGCTCAAAGACCTAACCACATCCATTTGTAAATTGTTCAGTCTTGTACTTTCTTGCATATGTTTAAAAAGCGGTATTAATATTTCAAATAAAGGGAAGGTTATATGGAAGATAGCTAAACAGTCAGAATGGCTGAATATTGTGGTATTCATTAATTAGCAATCTGTGTCATCTCTTCTGTCTTAGGAAGCAATACTCACTTCTTAAATCTGAATTACACATGGGGGTCACATTTTAACGATGCAAAAACTTACCAATAAAAATAAGTAGGTATGATACTGACTAACCATCTAGTACTGCCTTTGTGCAGAAGAACTTGGAAAATATTAAGTACTCAAGTTTGAAGACAGACATGTTGATTTTTTTTTTAAGTTTATTCATTTTTGAGAGAGAGAGAGAGAGAGAGAGAGAGAGAGGCAGAGAAAGAAAGGAACACAGAAGCCGAAGCAGGCTCCAGGCTCCCAGCTGTCAGCACGGAGCCTGATGCACGGCTCAAACTCACAAACTGTGAGATCATGACCTGGGCTGAAGTTGGATGGTTAACCAACTGAGCCACCCAGGTGCCCCAGCCATGCTGATTTTTAAAAGAATTACTTTATGAAACCATACAACTTAGGTTAACTTCCATCATATCAAAAGTCTAATCATTTGGTTACTGCTATGAGTGCAGTGCAGGAAAACAGAGCAGGAGAAATAATCCCAGTATGCTAAGAGCTTATAGGTTATTTACTTGCTATTTCAAGTGTTATCCTTAGCCCATTGGCTGCATGAGCCTCTGGGAGCTTGCTGGAATCACAGAATCACAGGCCTGATTGTGTGCTAGAATAGCTAGTCTAACAAGATCCCAGGTGATTCGTATGCACATTTAAGTTTGAGAAGCACTGCTCTGTGTGGTTAAAAATGAGTGGATACATGTATGATCCAGTAATTGAATTCTGACTCCTCAGTAGCAGCTTTGATGGAAGGTGTAATGAAAGAGGAACATAAAATTCTGAATTTGGCTTCCTCTTTATTAATTAATGTCTTTCCCTTCAAAGGCTCAGATTTGCTTCAAGGGAAGACTGCTAGACTAACAGCACATTTACTCCTGCCTCTTTTCCATTTCTCATATTGGCTTACCCAGAGAATAATATCACTTCTGGTACAGTCTTCAATATCTTAATAAGAAGTCTTTTCTTATTTTTGAAACCAGATATCTCAGAAATAGAGTCAAACCGATCATTTTCTCCAGAGGAGAGACGGCAGCAGTATTCCGATTATGATTATCATTCCTCAAATGAAAAGCTGAAGGAAAGACCAAAGTAAGATGATGTATACTTTCCCTCATGCGCGACACCGTGAATGTACACACATACATTTTACAGATCTGTTGCATTATGAGACATTAACATGATGTGTGCTTAAGTTCAAGAGAGGACATGCAGAACAGATGGTCCAGGATGGGCGCCACACCCACTCCCTTTAAGTCCATGGGGGACGCTGCAGCTGCACTTGGCACAGAGAACAGCAAGGAACCCAAATACCAAGAGGAACCGCCAGGTGAGGCTCCTTGTAAACAGCTGTGTTCGGAAGTATGTGCTTGGTCATTCCAGAGGGTGGCCAGAAGGAGAGAGAAGTTATTAAGAAATCATTCAGATATGTGGAAGAGGCACTCCAGTCTCTTTTAATATTAAAAAAACTTACAAGAATAATAGCCCTTACCATATGCCAACAGATTGGTCACATTTTTTAAATGTTTCACTATATTTATGGTCTTTGTGTTTCCCATCTCTGATCCCAACCTGAACTGCTCTGCTCTTAACATTTCTGACACCAGGGGCGCCTGGGTGGGTCAGCTGGTTGGGTGTCCAACGTAGGCTCAGGTCATGATCCCGCAGTTCATGAGTTTGAGCCCCATATTGAGCCTGCTGCTGTCAGCTTGAGCCTGGAACCTGCTTCAGATTCTGTTCCCCCCCCCCTCTCTGCCCCTCCCCCATTATCTCTCTCTCTCTCTCTCTCTCTCAAAAACAAATAAACATTAACATTTCTGACACCAAACGTGTGGGTTTCTTCCCCTACTCAACTACCAATTCTCGAATTCTCCAGACACCAACTGATCATCCTACAATTCACTTCAGTCCTGGCACTGGCTACCCAGAGTTGAGTGCCGACCCCACAGGTTAAGCATTCAGTCCCATAAGATACCTTCACTGCAGACACCACTGCAATCCCCAGGTGCTCCCTATACTTCTGACCAAATCAGCTCTGAACCGAGGGTTCCCATAACCTCCTCCTCACTCTGGTTTGATCATTTGCTAGACTGGCTTACAGAACTCAGGGAAGCACTTTATTTCCTATTACTGGTTTTTATACGACAGAGGAACAGCCAAATGGAAGCAAGGTATAGGGTGAAGGGCACAGAGCTGCCAGGTGCTCTCCAGGCGTACCACCCTTCCCAGTATCTCAGTGTGTTCACTGACCCCAAAGCACTCCAAACTCCATAGTTTATGGATTTTACGTAGGCTCTGTCATGTGTGTGATCAGTTATTAACTGAGTCTCTAACCCCTGTCCCCTCCCAGATGGTGGGGAGGTAGGCTGAAAGTTCTAAGCTTCTAATCATGGGTTGCTCTGTCTGGTGACCAGTCCCCATCTTGAGGCTATCGAGGAGTTCTCTCTTTAGAGACCGAGATAGAGGAAATTCCAAGAGATGTAGGACTTGTGTCAGGAACTGAAGGCAAAGAGGAAAGAGAGAAGATTGTCCTGGCACCCATATCACTCTGGAAATTACAGGGATTTTAGGAGCTCTGTATTAGGAACTGGGGGCAGAGACTAAATGTATATATATATATATATATATATGTGTGTGTGTGTGTGTATATATACATACATATATATATATATATATACATTTAGTCTCATATATATATATATATATATTTGTTTTATTTCCTTTATTTTTATTTTGAGAGAGACAGAGAGAGCATGAGCAGGGGAGGGGCAGAGAGGGAGAGAGAGGATCCCAAGCTCTCAGGGCTCATGACTCAGGGCTCAAACTCATGAAAGTGTGAGGTCTTGATCTGAGTTGAAATCAAGAGCTGGACACTCAACTGACCGAGCCACCCACGTGCCCCCCAAATATATATGTTTCCAATCCTGTCACAGTTAAATTTTGTCTTATTTGATTAACTGAAGTCCTTTTGTTTCCCACTTCTGATCTCAACCCCATCCTCCAGCCCTGCCCCGTTGCCCTAAAATTATCATTGTGATTTTACATAATATTTATTGATGGTAAGGGCCGATTTATGTGGTTTTTAAAGTATATAAAATGTTCTTTCGCATGTGACTGTGCACCTGGGATTTTGGAAGTTTCTTACCTCACTTATTTTGAGAAACTATTCGTACCTGCTAATGCCTCCAAATTAAACTTCACCTTAAAGACTTATTTTTGTTGTCTGATGTGATGATTTATATGTAGCATAAGGTACCGATTTGGATTTTTGTGGATTTTGTGATCTTTATAGAGACAAACTCACTCTAGTTCTCTTGTTAATGATAGGTGGTTTTTAATCCACAGCTCCTCAACCAAAAGCAGCCCCAAGAACCTTTCTCCGTCCTAGTCCTGAAGATGAAGCAATATATGGGTATATCTTTCAGCCTCTCTCTCTTTTCCTTTCTCCTTCCATACACCTCAGTGTCCTTAACTGAAGTACACTGGTGTTTTTTAACTGCAGATGGCAGTTTTGCATATAATGGGCCACCGTTAACCAACCTCTATTGTTAGTGTTTATGAGAAAGAGAAATAACTTGTAGGAACAGAAAAATGTGGAATTTGGCGAACTTTGTAATGTTAACTTTGCTTGTCTACTTATCTGGCTGCTTTTCCAGAATGTGATTCTGAGTATTTGAGTTTGCCAAATTGGTAACTCTCAAATAGGTGAAATGTTGCTTAACTACAGGACCTTTTTAGGGTTGTAGTATCCTGACGATCCTAGCATGTGGAGGGAGGATAGAAATGACACAGTGCTCTGCTCTGGATAATGAGAACCCGTGTGGTTCAGTGGTGGTAGAGAGGGGCAGCTTCTGGAGTAAGATCCGACCTTGCTGGACCCAGGTTGTGTCTCCATTTGGCAAGAATCCTGTGGTGGCCGCAAGCTTTCCTTTGGGAGAATCCTCAAGTGGGAGTCAGATGGCCTAGCCCTGCCTTTTGTTTGCTTTCTAATCTTGAATGAGTTTACATAAACACCTGTATTTCTACTTATTAACCAGTTAAGTGGGCCTGCTGATGTTCATCTCATAGTCCCAAAAACGACAGATAAAAACGAGAGATTTTTAATATGTAAATCTCTCCATAAATAGAAGAAATTAAATCTTTCACTAATGTTGTTCTCCTTCACAAAGAAAAATCTCCCATCTTTCTTTTCTAAAACCGAACCGATTGCAGTCCCAATACCAAAATGGTGAGGTTTCAGAAGGGAGACAGTGTGGGCCTCCGGTTGGCTGGTGGCAATGACGTTGGGATATTTGTGGCTGGCATTCAAGAGGGGACCTCCGCAGAACAAGAAGGCCTTCAAGAAGGGGACCAGATTCTGAAGGTAGGAAAAGCCCAGCCCCGTTTCTAGACGTTACTGGGGAAGAGCTGATTATAAGGGAAGTGTCTAGCTCGTGAAAACAGACCAGTAGCAGGTTTGTTCGTGCTAAACATAAGTTCTGTTTCCCTGAATGGGCCCTGTCTTCTCAGTCCTGGAACCCAAAACTCATGCCCATGCCTGTGGGAATTTATAGTGTTTAAGACCCTTGCTAAGATTTTTATTAGTAAGCTTAACAAAAAAAGATTGAGATTCTAACTTAAGGCCTAGGAGGAAGACCTCTCAAAAGATCTTGCTAATGTTTGTTTTTTATTGATTCCCTGCCTGGTTGTCACTCTTAAGGCAGTGTGCTGAACTTGAACAAGGGTGGGTGTTGGCTTAGATCATCAGCCTTGAATCCACTCCCAGTCTCTCATTAGTTCCGTGACCTTGGTTTAATCCTGACACTCAGGTTTCATATCTGTTCAATGGGGATGAGAATACCTGCCTTGCAGGGTCCCTGGAAGATTGGAATGGATAACACTCACAAGGCATTTAGCAGAGTTCCTGGCACAGAGCAGGAAGGTCAATGTCTGTTCTTCTCCCCACTGGAAAATAACAAGTTGCTGCCACTCAGGATGTTGTTTACATCTAAAATTGACCAGGAATGGGAATTTCTGGTTAATCAAATATTGGTCCTTTTAAAGTTACTATATATATGTTTATATAATCTACTACTTTTAGAAAATAAACTCAGCTTTGACATTTCATGAGATACATATAATGTATTTTCCATTGGCTTCTGAATAAAGAACGTCAAATACCTCGTGACTCTGAAAATACAGGGAACTGTCTTCACTGGAATTTCTGCTTCTGTAAACTTGCATTTCATATGAGTTTATTAGGGGGTCTGGTAAAAGTATCTAGGTTCAAAGGAGAGAGGAGAAAAAAAGTTGCAGAATTCCCAAGGAAGCAGGCAACAGAGCCCCAAAACAGGTGGTCCTCTTCCTTGGCTCTTGGCCTCACTGCGGTAGTTCAGATTTCATTTCTGGAGCAGATGAAGGGCAAAGCTTGATCATGAGCTTTGCTGAAGCTTTCCAGTGATATTCTAAACCTTCCTTGGCTCTGGTCAGGATCCTAGAAGACCAAGTGTACCTGAGTGAACCTGGTGGTACCACGTGATCCTAGGAAATACCACTTACCAAGTGTTATCGATAAGAATCCCATCAGAGTGCCAGCTCATACCAATTTACTTTTGGGCTGATACCAAAGGAGAGAAAGCATTATTTCCTAACTAATGTGGGGCTATAGGAAGTCAGGAATTTGGAAGCCTTTGCTCATGAAGGTTCAAGAATAAAATATTTTTGTATCCTTGGGTAAAAAAGATTTTCTGAATTTCCATGAAAACATAGTGAATTCACCCCAAGGCCTAATAAGCCTCTCTGTAAGTTGTTAAAGACAGGAGAGTCATTTCCATGTGTAAAAGTCATGGTATGCAATGTTTATACTTAAGAAAGTGTCTTATTTTTTATCACCCTAGTAAAAGACAAGAAGAAAACTATGGGAACCAGCTTTTTTTTGGGGGCAGTAATCCCATCTGAAGGTCAGACAATAGATGGTCCTCGTTCTTGGGCGTGAATAAATTTTCTGTTAAGGAACTCTCAGCTCTACAAAAGGGTAAAAAAGACTTGAGCTTGCCTACTGGGGCAGAGAAGCCGCTATATAATCAAAAGCTGTAGCTGATACAGAATCCTTTTCAGGCTCACAGCAGACACGGCTAGTCCCCGTAGACTACTAAATAGATTAATGAAAGGGGATATTTCTTGGAGAGGACTGTACAACCTAACCTTCCAGTATCAAAGTGCTGTCCTGGCCTTTTTAACTGTAATTTGTTCCAGCATTCACGGCCAAATTGAATATGTGGGGAACTCTGTACATATACTAAACACTTTTCTTCTGTTGAGGGTTTTTTAAGTGGAGCTCTTCCCTTTGTAAAGATGGCAGCCTGACATGTGGAATGAACACACCAGTGTATTGTGGCAGGATATCTGCCTTATCCGTTAACAGACGTATATGTTTTCATGTTTGGCATAACTCTTTGCTTATTATTTATCTGGTATGGTTCTTATTTCTCTTTCAGAAACTTTTATGGGATGGAAGAGAGAAAGAAACTCCTCTAAGTTTTTAAATGTAGCTACCATGTGTGATTTAATTTTGACCAGTGTAGTTTGTAGCTCGATGGAAGGTCAGTCTCACATGGCCATAGGATGGACAGATGGACCCTCAAGGTCTTCCCTCAAGCCCTATGGCCTTATCTCATTTAAATAAAGATGGGGTGCCTGGGTGGCTCAGTCGGTTAAGCATGTGACTTTGGCTCCAGTCATGATTTTGCGGTCCGTGAATTTGAGCCCCATGTCAGGCTCTGTGCTGACAGATCAGAGCCTGGAGCCTGCTTCAGATTCTGTCTCCCTCTCTCTCTGCCCCTCCTCCACTTGCATGTGTGCTCTCTCTCTCTCTCAAAAAATAAACATTAAAAAAATTTTTTTAAATAAAAATAAAGGCATATAGAGTGCATACAAAAACATGTCACCATATACAGACACAGGTGTAGTAGATATGAAAATGGCATAAGAAAGGATTAGATTCTAAAATCTGATGATCCCTAATTAGGGGATAGAGAGATGGAATGACAGATACCCTAAATGATAAATACTGTTTCAAAGGAAAAGTTAATGGGATTGCTTTAGCAAGTTACTTTATTTCAAAAGCACCAAGGGTCAACCTAATGCCTGTTTTCACTTAATCATAAATTCCAATCTTAATTTAGGCTCAATGATTTTTTTCAGTGATAAAGTAATAAAGACTTCCATAGTCCTCAATGACTGAAAAAAATATTTCGTAGGAATTCTGTATCTTCTTTTTACTTCTATATTGTTAAAATATTAGGTACTTAAAAAACATTTTTTTTTAAATGTTTTACTTAGAGTCATAGTGGAAGAGGGGCAGAGAGAGAGGGAGACTGAGGATCTGAAGTGGTCTCTGTGCTGACAGTAGAGACCCTGATGCGGGGCTTGAACTTAAGAGCTGTGAGATTAAGACCTGAGCCAAAGTCCCATGCTTAATTGACTGAGCCACCCAGGCGCCCCTAAAATAATTTTTATATTTGCTTATTTTTGACTATTCTGTTTTAAAATGATTTTAAAGGTACTGAACAAAGATTCCAAAATGTCTTTTTCTTTGTGCCACATTTCAGTTTTACTTGCTTTGTAACTTACCTTTCAAAACCTAATTACTGTGTCCCCTCTTTGGTTGATGGGGGATAAATGTTGTGGCTCCTTGCCAGAAGCTTAAATATATAAGTCTATCTATTAGGCTAATGGTCTGCCATTTAAGGCTAATGCTCTTCAGTTTCATAAACACATATTAAAAACCTTTTAGGTGACAGAACTTACAGGAGAAAGGTGGAATTGCATTTTTATTTTCAGGCTTTTATTTGAATCAACTTAAAGTGTTAATGCCTTAAGTTGGGCCAGCATGCTTGTTTTGCCATAAAACTCTACCACTCCCTATAGCATTACAGTTATGTTTCATAATTGTATATTACCTCCCTGACCACCTCTATGGGAGACTCAAAGAAGAGACAGACACACAAACATAATAAGAATGTTTAATCTGATCCAGTGACAAATCCTTGATGGAATGGCCTATTTCTAAGGGACGGTTGGCAGTGTGGGGAGGCAGGAGGGTATGGTGACTCACACAGCCTAGGCCCATAGGAGGTATTGGGAGGGTTTCAGTTGGGACACTAAGGACTTTTTTATATCTGGGATTTGCTTTAGGCAGGCCCTGATGAAAACAAAGAGACAAAAACTTAGGTGACATCTTTTAAAAAACCTCTTCTTCTTCTTGTTTTTTGTTTTGTTTTCTTTTTGTTTTTTGCGTTTTTGTTTTTGTTTTTTTTTTCGGTTTGTTTTTCTGTTTGCCTTATCAGGTGAACACACAGGATTTCAGAGGGCTGGTTCGGGAAGATGCCGTTCTCTACCTGCTAGAAATCCCTAAAGGTGAAATGGTGACCATATTAGCTCAGAGCCGAGCTGATGGTGAGCATGTTTGGTTATTAGTTTAATGCGGGGAGTGGGTGAAGGGAGGAAGGATGAGAGAGGTATCTTGGGACCAGAATAGGTAAGTCTGGGTATTAAAAAACTGAAGTATATGTTCACACTCAATTTCTGAGTCATAGGTATGTGGAGAAAATTTGGGTACCATTTAATGTCCTACAGAAATGTCTTCTGTACACCAACTGAAATCATATTACCAGTTGTGTCAATTTGGAATAAAATTGTTTTTCTGAATAGTGATCTGTCCTTAAGTACTGCCTGGAGTTTATGGAGTTTCCATATGCAAGATACAAAGGGCCCCATCTGTGGATCAACTCCCACATTAATGCTTATCTGACAAGTTGCTATACCCTTATCTTGACAATGCAAGTCTGACAACTTGCTATACCCTTTCAGACTTCATTGTTCTCATCTGTAAAATGGGGGTTGATAGCATCTTCCCTGTCTGCTTCAGGGGTTGACTGGCAAGTATATTAGGACTCTCTAAAGCAATAGAATCAATAGGATATATATGTGTGTGTGTGTGTGTGTGTGTGTGTGTGTGTGTGTGTGTGTATGTGTATAGATGTTTATTATAAGGAATGGGCTCACATGATTACAGAGGTTGGCCAAGTCCCAAAATCTGCCGGGTGAGCTGGCAAGTTGGAGATCCACGAGAGCCAATGATTTGGTTCCATTCCAAGTACAGAGGCCTGAGAACTGGGAGAGCTAATGGTGTAGTTACAGTCTGAAGGTTAGCAAGCTCACAACCCAGGAAGACCTGATGCTTCCATCTGAGTCTGAAAGCAGGAAAAAAGCTGATGTCCCAAAAGCTGATGTCCTAGTTCTAAAGCAGGAAGAGTTTGTTTTTTCTTACTCAGTGAAGAGTTCCCCTTTCTGTTTTATTCAAGCCGTCAACTGATTGGCTGAGGCCCACCACATGAGGAAGTGCAATCTGCTTTACTCAGTCTACTAATTTAAATGTTGATGTTCATTCCATAACACCCTCAGTTACACACAGAATAATGTTTAACCAAACATCTGGGCACCCTGTGGCCCAGTCAGGTTGACACAAAATTAACCATTATGGTGACTCATGGAGTTAGCTTTCTGTCCTTGTTTGAGCCCTGATTCCCATCGGGTCTGTTCACTGAGTTTACTAAATGAAGAGAAGTAAAAAGGGTGATCAGGGATAGGAGAAGCTGGTAACTGTGAAGCAGAATGCAACATACAACAATGCTTTTGTTTTTCAGTGTATAGAGACATACTAGCTTGTGGCAGAGGGGATTCGTTTTTTATAAGAAGCCACTTTGAATGTGAGAAGGAAACTCCACAGAGCCTGGCTTTCACCAGGGGGGAGGTCTTCCGAGTGGTAGATACGCTGTACGATGGCAAGCTGGGCCACTGGCTGGCCGTGAGGATCGGAAATGAGTTGGAGAAAGGCTTAATCCCCAACAAAAGCAGGTATCAGAGATCATACACTCTCATACACCTCTCCTAAGTGTTCCACAAATCAATACAGTCCCTTCCCTGCTCAAAAAGGAAGCCCCTATAACTTCATCATTTGTCGTTGTGTCCTCTCCTGTTACCTATTCCACCTATTCTTATTTATGAGGTGTGGCCCGGGACCGTGAGATACCCACTAAATGGTCTGCTGTACTTAGTTAGCATCATGTGGTTGGCTGTTGCACCTGGCTGGTGTTTCAACGGTTTCCAGGGGAGTGCCTGCCACCTTGTGTAGCCTACAAGCAGATTACCAAGCGGCTGTAGCAAACCAACACGCCTCTCAGAGACAGGTTGCCCTTGTCCGCTGTCGGGCCCGCATCCTTGGACGGGGCTGATCTATCCCAGTTAACACTTGTTGGTTGGCTGACTAGGGAAAATAGTAAAGATGATTATACTTTGGCATGGATTTTAGTTATGTTTATTGTATTCCATCCTACCAGAATGAGCCAAGTTTATTGTGTTCTGAGCTATTTCTGGTAGGTTTTCTGTGCACCCAACCATTCTTTGCTTCCACTGTGTGGAGAATGTCCCCACGTTTCCCATTCTGTGAAACCTCTTCTGTGTCAAGCTGCATCTTCTCTATTCCAAGTTCATAAGCAGTATTGACTAGACTTGGTTAATTTTAACTTCATTTGTGCATTTTCTGGCTTTTGAGATTTACTTCCTGTGGTTTTTTTCTCTCAGAGCTGAACAGATGGCCAGTGTTCAGAATGCCCAGAGAGACAATGCTGGGGACAGAGCAGATTTCTGGAGAATGCGTGGTCAGAGATCTGGCGTGAAGAAAAACTTAAGGAAGAGTCGGGAAGATCTAACAGCCGTTGTGTCAGTTAGCACCAAGTTCCCAGCCTATGAGAGGGTTTTGCTGCGAGAAGGTGAGGAAGCTAAGTGGGGCCTAAGGAAATGATCTGACTGGGCTCTGAGCCTGTTTTTCTTCATTTTCATACTGTAACAGTCAGGTTCAAACTTACCATACCACTTAGACCAATGCCAGGTTATAGCGTTGGAATCACACTCAAACATGAAATAAAATTTCCAAAAAAGTGAGCTGTGCCAACTCTTACATGGAGGTGTATTTCCACATCTTATGTTATTTAATTTTTTTAATTTTTGGGGGGGTGGAGGGGCAGAGAGAGAGAGGGAGAGAGAATCCCAAGCAGGCTCCAGGCTTAGTGAAGAGCCTGATGCAGGGTTTGATCTCATGACCCTGATCATGACCTGAACCGAAACCAAGAGTCGAAAGCTTAACCCACTGAGCCACTTGGGCGCCCCTTCAGTTATTTCTTCTGATACTACCATTCAAAAGTTTTCATATATTGCCTATAGTAAAGTTTTTTTTTTAAGTGTTTATTCATTTTTTGAGAGAGAGAGGGAGAGCGCGAGTGGGGGAGGGGGGAGAGAGGGAGACACAGAACCTGAAGCAGGCTCTAGGCTCCAAGTTGTCAGCAGAGAGCTTGAGGCGAGGCTCGAACCCATGAACCATGAGATCGTGACTTGAACTGAAGTCAGATGCTTAACTGACTGAAACACCCAGGTGCCCCAGTAAACTTTATCTTTGACACTAGGGAGGGGAGTAAAGGCATATTCTTCAGGAAAGAACAGGGCTGAACTGAGGGAGGGAGGGAGAACACACCATTTCTTTTTTTAATTATGTTCATCACTAGCCTATAAAATACTTTGGCTTCTTATCTTAATAGCTGAGGAAATGTGTTTCCATGGCCTTTCTTGTCTCATTTCAGCTGGTTTCAAGAGACCTGTGGTCTTATTTGGTCCTATAGCAGATATAGCACTGGAAAAGTTGGCAAATGAGTTACCTGACCTGTTTCAAACTGCTAGTAAGTCTGTTGATGATCTTTTCCTCCCCAAATTTTCAGTTTGAGAAATATCTAATATAAAGGAAAAATGGGAAAAAAGGAGAATACCCACATACCCTTCACATGCAGTCACTGTCACCAGTCAGAAAGTTTGCTATATATCACCCCTACCACAGACACAGATACACACTCTTAAAATTTTCTTTTGAGCCATTTGAAAAGTTTAAGTTGTAGACGTTGTAACATTTTTTTAGCCACGTGAGTCTCCTCAGAACAAGAGCATTCTTCTATACAGTGACACTGCCAAGAAATTTAACACTGATAAAACCGTACTGTTTAGTATATATTGTGTTTATGTGTACAAAGACAGAAGTAGCCTCCTCTTTCTACTTTATTTTCTAACATTGATATCTTGCAGAGTCCAAGCCCCTTGTCTCACCTGTGGGACTATCTGCTTCCTCATGATTAGATTTCAATTTAAGAGGTGGTGTGAGTGCTTCTCCTCTCTCTTTAGGGTGGCACCTTATGTCAGACTGATGGAGTCTCTGATTTTGATTTCTAAAAAAGTTGGTTAGCCCCTTGTTTTTGCTTTTGCAGAAACGGAACCAAAAGATGCAGGATCCGAGAAATCCAGTGGGGTGGTGCGGTTAAATACAGTGAGGCAAATCATTGAACAGGTGAGGAAATTCATCTGAAGGCCATGTTGTCGGAAGGAATTAGCTCATGGTTTGCTGGAGTCTTTTTTAGGACAGAATCTGTTTTTAATAATCATTAAATGTTAATTGTAAAAAATAAATATAAATGTAAGCTGTTGCATTGTGTGGAAACCAGGTGATGTTCAGCGGCAGTGACGTACTGTTTTTTTCAGTTCTCAACATTATACCAGATAACCTGTTAATTCATTTTCTCAGCAGTTCCAATAGACGAGTAGTATTAAAGTGGACATAACGTGGAGGAAAACATTCTGCTTTTGGATTTAAATTGACAAGTTTTATCTGATGCAGCCTTTACTTAAAATAAATTCTTTGCTGGTGTATGATTTTACATAACTTTGTCGTAACTTTTCCCCATTTCTGACAGGATAAGCATGCACTCCTGGATGTGACTCCTAAAGCTGTGGACCTGTTGAATTACACTCAGTGGTTCCCGATTGTGATTTTTTTCAACCCAGACTCCAGACAAGGTGTCAAAACCATGAGACAGAGGTTGAATCCAACGTCCAACAAAAGTTCTCGGAAGTTATATGACCAAGCCAACAAGCTTAAAAAAACTTGTGCACATCTTTTTACAGGTAAGTGAAATTTAAAATGTTGTCTCTTTGTTCCATGGTGGAAAATACAGAATTGAAGAATGGAAGAACCAAGAAAATAATATGAAAAAAGAAGAATAATCTGAAATCCTATTCATGACTCCTTGAAAAGTTAATCCTAGGGGCGCCTGGGTGGCTCAGTCGGTTAAGCGTCCGACTTCGGCTCAGGTCATGATCTCACGGTCCGTGAGTTCGAGCCCCGCATCCGGCTCTGTGCTGACAGCTCAGAGCCCGGAGCCTGTTTCAGATTCTGTGTCTCCCTCTCTCTCTGCCCCTCCCCTGTTCATGCTCTGTCTCTCTCTGTCTCAAAAATAAATAAACGTTAAAAAAAAAAATTAAAAAAAAAAAAGTTAATCCTATAAAATGAGTTTATGAGACTCATTGAGTGTGTATATTTAATTTTGACTAAAAATGATCATAAAGATCTATGACATTGCAAAAATTGGTCATTATGATGAGGTTCAAATTTTTGTGTGGGACTGTAGGCTATTGAGCCCAGTGCAACACTAAACACCCCCATCTCTATATAGCTTGTATCGTTCTCTACTTACCATGCATGTGTGCACTAATGGAGTGGTAGGAACTTGGTTTCATTATTTAAAAAGGTCCCCAAAATAGAAACTTGAACACTCTGGGTACTGGATGATATTCTATTACTTCCATTTTTAGGATAAATGATACTGTGATTATGTTTTAAAAATAAAGAGTTTTTATCTTGTAGGAATGTATACTAAATAAAGTATTCATGGATGACCCTAATATATATTTATGGATGACCTAATATCATGCCTAGCATTTGCTTAAATGATCTTTGGTGAGGAGAGTGGGTGGGGATATTAACACGAGTTGATAGTTGTTGAAGGTGGGTAATGTAGACATGGAAGTTCATGTTCTCTCTACTTTGCATATGTTTAAAATTTTATATCACAGAATATTAAGTTCCTGAAATGAAGACCCACTGCTACTATTCCTTAAAAAATAATCTAAGAACATAGCATGTTTTAATAACTGAATATACGCTACCTACATACGTGACTAGTTCTGTGAATGCAGTATAATTCAGGGTTTAAAAGGGTTGTATGAAGTTTTTGGTCATGCAGTTTTGTGGGAGCAACGTGAGGTGACTGTTGTGGATAGAACATCCTTCACGTAGTGATGATAGCTCTTTTGAGTTCAGTGCTGCTCACCATCTACTTGTCATTTTTAGCATATCTGACACTGGGGAAGGGGGGGTAGATAGATGTACGTCCACATTAGACTCTTGTTTTATTTTCACTGGCTTTTCTTGTTAAAGATATGTGCTATTTATCACTATGGTGAAATGCTGTAACTGAGAGGTAATTTAGCCAAATGCACAGGAGAGTGGTCTATCATAAATTTTTTTTTTAATGTTTATTTTAATTTTTTTTTTCAACGTTTATTTATTTTTGGGACAGAGAGAGACAGAGCATGAACGGGGGAGGGGCAGAGAGAGAGGGAGACACAGAATCGGAAACAGGCTCCAGGCTCTGAGCCGTCAGCCCAGAGCCCGACGCAGGGCTCGAACTCACGGACCGCGAGATCATGACCTGGCTGAAGTCGGACGCTTAACCGACTGCGCCACCCAGGCGCCCCTTTAATGTTTATTTTAGAGAGAGAGAGAGAGAGAAAGTATGTAAGTGGGGAAGGGGCAGAAAGAGAGGGATACAGAGGATCTGAAGTGGGCGCTGCACTGATAGCAGAGAGCCTGATGTGGGGCTCGAACTCACGAACCGTGAGATCACTACCTGAGCTGAAATTGGGACACTTAACCGACTGAGCTACCCAGGTGCTCCATAAACTGGGTTTTTTTTAAATGTAAAGTCTTAAGAGCTTGGGCTTTTGATACATTCATACTCATCTTTCCTCTTGTTTTTACTACTGCTACTAATAGTAATAATGTAATTAATAATTATTATCACTATTTTTATTATAGCAGTAGCTAACATTGGTATAGCTTTTCATGTGCTTATTGGACTGTAAGAAAAGCCAGGTGACTTTTACAGGGTCACACATTGAATGGTGGGGCCCAGAAGAAACTGATGTCTCTGTGTGTCCAATATTCTATATGTTACAGCACAGATGTATTTTTAATGCTGAAAGGGGTCATATAGCATCATTCCTCTGTTTAACAGATAATTAGTCCATTTAACCAAGAGCTATATCATTATGAGTGATATTAAACCTACCCCCACTTCATCCCCACCCCCGCCTTTGCTTCAGTCCATTGAATAGCTAGGGGCTTGCCTTAGAGTTGAATTTGGAGTTCATGTGAGGATATGAGACATCAGGGAGGGAACTCATGGGTTGTGGAGGAAGAACCAGGCTGCAGGAGGCTGGACAAAGGGAGGGGCATGGTAGAAGAAAGTAGCCAGTGACTCTAGGGCCCTCTCTTTATCTGGCTGTGAGTGGGTATCGTTTGCTCTTTGGAGCACAGGCCTAATCACACTAGCTGGCTGTGTCTGAGGATCCGTAGGACCTCATGTGTGTAGAAAGGTTTAACAGTTCCTTATTCGGCTCCACTAATGGATGATGAGATTCTCGAAGGCAGGGACTGTACATTACTCTGTGTGCCGAAGGTCAGCATAAGGCCTAGCAAACGGGCAGGGCATTGATATTTGTAACTTAGATCTGCCTTTGGGATACCAAACTATTTCTTGCCTAAAGCTCATTAAGAGTTTGAAGGTTTAGGCTAACTAAAGTCAGAGGCTGGAACAGAAATGAAGATACTAAGCCTCCAGTTTCATCTAGAACTTTGAAGTGGCCACGAGTTGCCAGCCTCCCTAACATGGAATTCTGCAGTCTTCAGGACAGATGGAACAGGGTGCTGAATGACTTTTACCAACAAGCCCCAGTTTTCTACCAAATGGCCTCTTACAGTATTCTTCCAGACTTCCAAGTTTGAGTCTTGAAAGCCGCATGGATGGTCTCACTAAATGCTTTCTATTCCCCGTGTCTCTGTCAGGCTGACCAGGTTGTGGCCTGATTGTGTGCACGATGGCCAGAATCAAAGGTTTTTTTTAATGATTTTTAATTTATGGCATTTTTTGAATGTGTAAGTAAGAATAATCGAACTGTTCTGAACACCCTAATTCAAAAATCCAGGGTTATGTTGCAGGTAGACTCCCCACAGTCAATATCCTTCTTTTCCCTGTTACATTGTAACAAGAAAGTCCCATTTCCCACAGATGAGTATTTAATTATGACACTATTAAAATGACTCCCCTTGCAAACTCACGGTATTCCTCAGTTAAGTGGGGATGACAAGGAAAGATTTATTTTGAGATTTGCCCCAAAGCAAGTTAATTTTCAGTATAAGTTAAAATGTTAGGCTGCCCTTTCTTCCCATTTAAAAATTTCTATTCTAGAATGCATTTCTGTGTACTTGTCACAAAAATGATTTTTCAAACATGAAGTTTGAATTGCAAGTTTTCTTGAAATTCCTGAAGCACTCAGTTCATGGTTTGAAGACCAATGAAATGGAACTGTGAACTGAGACCCAAACAGGGCCACCATTTCTGTGAAATCATGGGGATTTAAAAAAAAAAAAAAAAAACCACTCAATAATCTAACACTTTTTTCAGCTTCCCCAGGTTTCAGTAATATGAAATTTGTACAGTTCAGTCCTGGGACTTTGGAAGTACTGAACAAAGGCTACTGATTATTGTTAGTGATATTACTTTATACCTATTTTATTATCTTTCAATATTCCATGTTTAAAAAAAAAAAGTTCATGTCATTATACAGTGTTTGCAAAGGCTTGAAGGGAAAAGTGAATCCTGTACCAGGTGAAGGAACCCAAACTATGGTAGCCAAGCCAGTTCTTGGTTTCCAGAGGGAAGGTAGAGCCTGGAAACCACAGGAAGCAGATGGAAGATGCTGTACTCTCTGGCTGGACACCTTGGTTGACGGTTGCTCGTTTAGAGGGGGTCTCTGCCACATGAATAAGTTTATTGGAATTTAATTTATGTACCCTACAATTCACCCATTTAAAGTGTACAATTCAGTGGTTTTTAGTATATTCTGAACTGTACAGCCATCACCATAACCAATTTTAGAATGTTTTTGTCACTCCAAAAAGAAGCCCAATATCCTTTAGCAATCATTCCCAATTTCTCCCTACCTGTCCAGCCTTACATGCCACCTTTTGCTGCTGCACTTGGCACTTCCCAGCAATCTCCTTGGCTGGGGAGAGAATAATGACCATACTCGTGCCAGGGCTGGGAACAGATGCTCTCAAAATTCCAGGACTCCCAGCCAAGACAGAGACTGAATGCACATTCTTCCAATATTGCACTGTTTGGAGTTTGAGAGATGTATTAAGCCTATTCAAGTAGATACAGGCCTCGTCCCGAGATTGGGAGCAACAGGAATTAACTAAAATAATATAGCACATAATAATGCTAAAAGAATGTGCAAAACCTAATGAGCAAAAACCAATAGTAAACTAAAGGTACTTGACTGCAAGAGAAGGCAACATCCTGTTTTAACCACCTGTTAAAAGGGGGTCAAGTGTATGAACTGGATGGTACCAACTTAGTCTGTGTTACTTTTATGTGGGTCTTAGGAAATTAGCCACTATGAAGTTGTTTGATTCAGTGTGAATTCAATGAGAGGTATTATGACTTTTTCATTTTATTAGGAGGCATGAACATATTTTCTGCATTTCACAAAAGACCCTTTAACTCTAGGTTTTTCTTGTGATAAATACAGATTGTATTCGTCTCAACTCCAACATAAAGCTCAAAAAGCAGTTTAATGTACACATTTCCTGCAGACTTCTCATTTTGCTTCTGGGGTGGGTAATCTCACTTCCACATGCAAGCACTATGGCATCATATTTTACCCAAGAACACAATAATCTTTGCAAAGTACCATGATAAGGATACAAAAGTTCAAGGAATCAAGTTAATTTTGCTTGAGTTGTGCAATGTATCGGTTTATTCTAATGCTATACACAATGGATGACCAAGGAAATTACAAGCTCATTCAGGATTTTCCAAGGTCAGTGTTAGAACTTCTTAAATGAAAGAATGGTATAGGTTATTAGGAAGAAAACTTGAAGCGCAGTTGCTTACAGATTGCTTAATGGGGTTTTTTTTTGGCTATATATAGAGAAGTACGCAGACTTCAGGATAGATGGATCGGGGGCCTAACAAATTTTACCAGTAAGCCCCAATTTTCTTTGGGGTGCTACACATAATGCCATAGCCTTTAATAAGAGGCTATGATATAGTTTAAAAAAATCCTAATATACCTGCACTCTGATCATTTTAGGCCCAATTTATTATTCTGGAGCAGTTTGCTCTATCAGTTTATCCCTGTTAGGTTCATAAATACATACTGCTGGAGAACAAATGCATATGTTTTACTTGATTGGTATTTTATGTCTGTTTTTATTAAAAATTTTTTAATGTTTATTTATTTTTGAAAGAGACAGAGACAGAAAGAGAGAATGAGCAGGGGAGGGAGACATAGAATCTGAAGCAGGCTCCAGGCTCTGAGCTGTCAGCACAGAGCCTGATGTGGGGCTTGAACTCATGAACTGCTGAATCATGACCTGAGCCAAAGTCAGACACCTAACCAACTGAACCACCCAGGCACCCTGTTTTTATTTTTTTTAATGTTTATTTATTTATTTTGAAAGAGGGAACAAGTGCAAGTGGGGGAGGGGCAGAGAGGGAGAGAGTGACTCACAAGCAGGCTCTGTGCTGACAACCCCACATGGGGCTTGATCTCCTGAACTGTGAGATCATAACCTGAGTCAAAATCAAGAGTTGGATACTCAACTGACTGAGCCACCCAGGTGCCCCATATCTGTTTTTAGATGGGCTGTGTTGTGCCGTGGCTAAGGCCATAGGCTCTAAAAGCAAACTTCTGAGTTTGTATCTAGGTTTTTTTCAGTTGTTTGGTGTGAGGCCTTGAGCTAGTTACTTTTCACTGTTGTGCCTCAATTTTTCTCCTGTAAAATGGGGCCAATAGCTATACCCACCTTGCAAGGTTTTGATAAATAAAAAATGAGTAAGGTATTTGGAAAAGTGCTTGGTCTATCCGTAGTAAGTGCTGTTATAGGAGATATATTTTGTTCTGAATAGAAAATGTATATTCCTTGAATATACACCTATAGATTTTGGTTAATCTGTAGGTATATTCTAAAATGTTAAAGCCTATCAAAATGATATACATTTTGATAACATTAAATGTTACCTTCAGTTTTTTATTGGTGATATCCAACAGTAAACTGGTATATGTTTTTCTTCTTTATAACATATATGTCTATGTAATGATCTTTAAGATACTTTTATATTTGGCTTAGATGTGTTATCCTTGCTCCTAAAAACGTAATTATTAAAAACATACTTTCTAAAGGTAGCCTTTCTGAAAAACAGACATTCTGAAAAGAAAGAAATTCAATTTTAGCTTTATAACATCTATCTATAATATAAACTCTCAACAGGTGGACTGGTAATGGTTTTAATTACATTTGACTAAAGGGATTTATTGTTCAAATATATATGCAGATTTTCTCTTGGATTTGTCAAGAGTTTTAATTCGTATATGACAAAAGAATAAAATGAGGTCAAATAGCATTTTTAATAAGCATTGCTATGGAAGTAGATGCAAACCTTTTGTTTACATTTCTGTAGCTACAATCAACCTAAATTCAGCCAATGATAGCTGGTTTGGCAGCTTGAAGGACTCAATTCAGCATCAGCAAGGAGAAGCAGTTTGGGTGTCTGAAGGAAAGGTATGTGGCATAGATATTCTGCTATGAGGTGAGAGTCCACGTTCTGAATCTTTTCTCAGGAGGGTAGTGAATGTAGTAAAACTATGCCCACTTGAAGTGATTCCAACATCTGTGCTAATCAGATTTGAAATTCTATAAATTTTCTGAAAACGTAATAAAATGAAGGGACTTTTCCAAGAAAAGTAGAATGTGATGTATGTGACCCTACATTCACTTCCCTTTTACTTTTAACGTAGTAACTAGTGTTGTATTCCAAGCACACTAATCAGAGCTTACAAGATCTTGTGCTGAGCTCCATCCACAGCTTACTAAGTACACAGGAAACTCAGCATGAGGGGGAAAGGTGAGGGTGAGAATCATGGAGAATATGGTTAAAAATTAATTTAAAAAGGGAAAGCTAGTTGAGTTGGAGTCATTTGCTTAGAAAGAAGATTGGCAGAGAATGTGTCCTAGGAATTTGAGTAGGTTGATAAGAGGGTGCTAGGAAGCTTGTGTAGGCTTCTAAAATTGGCTAGCTTCTCATCTATGCAGGTAGTTTGCCCACAGTTCTACTGCAGGGAGGAAGCAAAGAGATTATGTAATTTCCTGTGGTTCTAAGGAGCCTTTGGTGCTAGTATTCTGTAGTCCAGCTGAATCGAACCAGTTTGTGAGACGTCAGAGGTATGATTTTGTTGCGGAACCAATTAGATTGTTGAGTGCTAGTCTTGCCCTTAGGAAACTGCATGTTTAGTCAAGGTGTCTAGCATCTTCTGAGTGTTTATAGCCTGCTGAGGCTCCCTAGAACCTCTTTTGTGAGAACAGGTTGAACAGGACATAGCTTCCTTCCTCAAGGATTTGAGAATCGAGTGAATGAGTGGAGACATATGCAACACCAAGCAGTGTGCATTTATTACTAGGAGATAAGTATTAGCAGAAAAAGCTGGAAAGTAGCCAAATTCTGGAAGAAAAGTACAACAATCTGAGGAAGCACGGCTCAGTAATGGTAGAAAGGATGGATAGTAGTAAGGCTAGATAGGGTGGAGGGTTCCTAGTTTGAGTCCCTGCACAAAAAATTAACATAATAATCTAAAGCCAAGTGATTTCAAGAAAATAAAGATGACTTCCCTTTCTAGAACATGTCAGGTTTCAGTCACTTGGCTGTGCCCTTGGGAATTTTCTTGAGTCCCCACTCCCAGGAGCCATGTCGACCCCACTGACCCTCCGAAACAAATTCCTCTAGATGGAAGGGATGGATGATGACCCTGAAGACCGCATGTCCTACTTAACTGCCATGGGCGCGGACTATCTGAGTTGCGACAGCCGCCTCATCAGTGACTTTGAAGACACCGACGGCGAAGGAGGCGCCTACACTGACAATGAGCTGGATGAGCCAGCTGAGGAGCCACTGGTGTCTTCCATCACCCGCTCCTCGGAGCCGGTGCAGCATGAGGAGGTGAGGTGAGGCAGGCCACAGGCTGTGAGGCCATGGGCAGGAAAAAGAGGTTCTGCTGTTTCACTTGGATTCTTCTGGACAACTGTTTATTCAGGGTGCTGTAGAAGGTATTCCTAAGAGTTGGAACAGATGACTTCTAGGGAGTTTCTTATTCTAAGTCAGTGCCTGCACGATAGCATTTGTGGTCCATGGGAAAGCCGGACAGGAACTTAGCGCTGGGAGAGGTTGAGGGATCAGCACTCATCACACTGATGTTCTCAATCATGATAGATACACTGAACAATTTTATGTGCCAGCTGTCCAAATTACAAGTGGAACATTTTTTTATAAATACAATTTTGCTGTATTTACTTGTAACCTTTGATTAGGTCTCTCTGTACTTTTAGGTATCCTTGCTTTTTCTTACCCATCCTACCTTTAACCTTTCTAATCCTGCCAAAACTCCTGAGTGTTTCCCCATCAGTTTCCTTCTCTCTTGTATTTCAATTTCTAAATTGAGTTCATGGTCAAATATGTATCTGATCATGTGTACTGTGCATCCACTGGCCAGTGAATAGACAGCTTCTGTGATCCTAGAAATCATGTCAACAGGCACTAAGGATCAATTAGTAGTTGCACCTCAGATACATTACGTCAATGTAGATGAGGTTATCCATATACTTGAATAGTTATTCTTGTCATCGCTTTAGCAAGTTAGCTCATTTTGGTAAATGATTTTATTTTTGATGAAATAAAATTACAAACAAACAAACAAAAATGTTGAAGGGGGATAAAACCTACCATGGCCAAAAAATTAGTATATACCAGTGGACAAGTTATAAAGAATAATTTAACTCCTGAATGTCTGCAGTTATAGATGTGCTAATGGTTAAAATATTAATAGCTATAAGTGACCAAAGAGATTTTAGACTTTAGGAAGACTTTGGGGGTGGGGGATTATTTTAAAGGAAGAGACTACACCAATGGATGTAACTAGTTTATTTTATTTTATTTTTTTTTTTTTAATTTTTTTTTCAACGTTTATTTATTTTGGGGACAGAGAGAGACAGAGCATGAACGGGGGAGGGGCAGAGAGAGAGGGAGACACAGAATCGGAAACAGGCTCCAGGCTCTGAGCCATCAGCCCAGAGCCCGACGCGGGGCTCGAACTCACGGAGCGCAAGATCGTGACCTGGCTGAAGTCAGACGCTTAACCGACTGCGCCACCCAGGCGCCCCGGATGTAACTAGTTTAAAAAAAGTATCTTAAGCATTTACTAATGGGAATATGCTGGTATCTGCCTTTTCAGTAAAGAAGCATTGGGTCAGTGTCTCAATTTATGCAAGTTATGAACCTCAACTTCTGAACTTTTGCAAATTGGCAGAACTCCAGCAAAGCAGATGAATGTTTTCTCTTCTTTGCTGGGATGTTCTTGTTGTGAATGAACCTTTATGTCTTGTAGAGCATAAGGAAACCCAGCCCAGAGCCACGAGCTCAGATGAGGAGGGCTGCTAGCAGAGATCAACTTAGGGACAGTAGCCCACCCCCAGCATTCAAGCCAGAACCACCCAAGGTATGTGGCTGGGAAGCCCACGTTGGGGAGGAAGAAGAAGCAGATACCCGACAGCTTCCTGCATAGCCAGGGAAGAGCACACACCATAAAATGGCATTGAATTATGTTTCTGACTCACACTTTCTGTTAAAATGTGTCTTTTGGTTTGTGGGTGAACCCCAAAATGAGGGAAGAGCAAAAAGAAGGAAAGGTAGTTTTAGGAGAACATACTGTTTTAAGATTGTTGTTATTTTATTTACTTATTCACTTATTCATTCATGCATTCATTCATTTTATTTTTTATTAAAAAAAGTTCCTTGTAGCAAGAATAAAAGTTTGACAAATAGTGAATGCCCAGAAGCACCAGTTTCAGAATCTGTTTTTCTTTTTGAGTTAGTTTTCTGCCCACAATTTAGATAAACCAGAAAGTCCCTATTGATAGTTTGCTGAAGAACACAATCACCACCACTGTTTATTATGCCTCTCATTATGAAGGCAGCTTAACTAATTAATTAATTAATTAATTAATTTATTAATTAATTTATAGGTAGGTTTCACACCCAGCACAAAGCCCAATGCAGGGCTTGAACTCACAACCCTGAGATTAAGACCTGAACTGGATCAAGAGTTAGATGCTTAACTGACTGAGCCACCTAGTGCCCCTCAGCTTAATTTATTTTTAAATTAAATAATTTCTCAGAACAGAATCAGTGTAAGAACATACAGTACATGTCATATAATATTTTTACCCCCTTCTGAATCAAATCTATAAAAACAGGCTTTTCCTTTAGTATAACCCAATAAAACTTCTCCATTTAACTCAATACTTTAGATAGGAAAAAAGTAATCACTGATTGTGTGAGTTGTCAGAAATAGTGACCTCATAAAATATATCACTGAAAATGTACAAGCAGGCCTAGGATCGAAGTGTGAAGATGGAGTGGCCATTAGCATTGTTTGCTACCTTTCCCACTCCAACCTCCAGTCTCCTACATGGCTGGACATGGGCCTCCCCTCTGGACTAGGGCATGCACCCTCAGGATCCCACTCTTCAATCCTGAACCCCCTTGACTTGTTGTGAGGTCTTCTCCAAGATACTGATCACTGATCTTAATCTCCTCTAGTACAAAAGTAGGTTTGCTCTGCCTCTATACTTGCAGGCCTCCCAGCCCTTCCCCAACACCCTCTTGGTTTCCTAGAGTTCTAAATACTCTTTTGTAGGAAGCAAGGTAGGGCTCAGGATGCCCACCCAGTGGCTGTTTGTCCTGTAGTATTTGATTCCTTGTCAGAATGGTATTTGTTGACCACCTCTGGAAACTGATTAGGAAATGGGAGTGTATTAAATCACTAATACAGATTTGAAAGTAAACTGAAAACCCAAGGTAAAAATGTGTTCATTGTTCTCTTCAGGCCAAAACCCAGAACAGAGAAGAATCCTTTGACTTCTCCAGATCCCATGAATATAAGTCAAACCCCTCAGCTGTTGCTGGTAATGAAATTCCTGGGGCATCTACCAAAGGTTATCCTCCTCCTGTTGCAGCAAAACCTGCCTTAGGAAGGTCTATACTGAAGCCCTCCACTCCTGTCCCTCCTCCAGAGAGTGAGGAGGTAGGAGAGGGCAGTGAGGAGCAAGATGGCACTCCCAAGTCTGTCCTGGGCAAAGTAAAAATATTTGAGAAGATGGATCACAAGGCAAGATTACAGAGAATGCAAGAGCTCCAAGAAGCACAGAATGCAAGGGTAATTATTTAAAAAAATATTTTTTTTAAATGTTTTATTTACTTTTGAGAGAGAGAAAGAGTATTGGGGGGGTGGGGGGAGGCAGAGAGAGAGACACACACACACATACAGAATCTGAAGTAGGCTCCAGGCTCTGAGCTTATCAGCACAGAGCCTGAAGTGGGGCTTGAACTCATGAACTGTGAGATCATGACCTGAGCTGAAGTTGGACACCTAACCACCTGAGCCACCCAGGTGCCCCACAAGGGTAATTATTTTTAAACCCCTAGATCATCTTAGCATGTCAACAGCAAGAATGTTCAGTTTCATTTCCTGTAATGATTTGAGTCCTTTTTCCACTGCCACCAACATGAAAGGAATGTTCACATGCATGATACCACACGCACCTCCTGTGTGTATGTCATTTCCAGACTGCCAGCTATCACTGTAGCCCTTTTTCTTCTAATCAAGACAGCTTAACAATACAGGTGAATAAGATTATGCTTTTCACACTTCAGAACTTTATATCAGGTTCTGGAATTGGGAAGTAGGACAAGACAGTCAGTGCCTCTCTTAAGTTATTTTTCATTAAAACATTTGTTATATTTGTTCAGTAACTGAATTTTATTTTTAAAAAATATTTATTGATTTGTGAGAGATAGAGTGTGAGTGGGGGAAATGCAGAGAGAGAGGGAGACAAAGGATCTGAAGCAGGCTCCAGGCTCTGCGCTGACAGCAAAAAGCCTGACGTGGCTGAACTGTGAGATTATGAACTGAACTGTGAGATTATGACCTGAGCTGAAGTTGGACGCTTAACCGACTGAGCCACCCAGGTGCCCCTTAGTAACTGAATTTTAATTTGCTCCCAGATTTACCATAGAAATCAAGGAAACCTTAGAAGCTAAAATTGAAAGCCCCATGGATTGTACTTTTTGATACTGTTTGAATTTTTGTGCCACATGCACATCTAACCTTTCAAAAGTTGGAGAAGAATTTAGGGAAGCATATTCTGCCTAGTGGATATGGGAGAGTTTTTTTTAAGTCTGTCACAACAGCAGTAGTGCTTCTGAACATTTTTCTTATCCCCCCCCCTTTTTTATGTTTATTTATTTTGAGAGAGAGAGAGAGTGAGCGCTCAAGTGGGGGAGGGGCAGAGAGAGACAATCCCAAGGTGGCCCCGCACTGTCACTGTAGAGCCCAATGCAGGGCTCGATCTTATGAACCATGAGATTGTGACCCAAGCTAAAATCAAGTGTAGGATACTTAACCGACTGAGCCACCCAGGCACCCCATTTTTTTTTCCATTTCAACTATTTTTTTAATGTTTTTTATTTATTTTTGAGAGAGAGAGCGTGCGCGCATGAGCGGGGGAGGGACAGAGAGAGATGGAGACACAGAATCAGAAGCAGTCTCTGAGCTGTTAGCACAGAGCCCAACCTGTGCTTGAACTCAGAAAACCAAAAGATCATGAACTGAGCTAAAGTTGGACATTTAACCAACTAAGCCACCCAGGTGCCCCATTTTTCAATTATTTTTATGCAATCACCACCACCATCCATCTCCAGGACTTTTGAATCTTCCCTAGCTGAAGCTTCGTACCCATTATACATCAACACCCTGTTACCCCTCCTCCTATCCCTGGTAATCACCATACTACTTTCTTTCTGTCTTCATGAATTTAAATACTTAGGAACCCCATATAAATGGAATCATACAGTATTTGTCCTTTTGTGACTAGCTTATTTCACATAGGAAAATGTCCTCAAGGTTCATCCATGTTGTAGCATGTGGCAGAACTTAAACATTAGGCCATCATATACAACCATAAAAACTAGAGAGTTGCTTCTTTTTTTCCTTTTCTACTAAAAATGGGATTGGAAAATGGGACCAGCAAGAATCCAGCAAGCCACCCAGCAGTCATTCATTCTTTCTTTTTTTGTTCTTTTTTCTCCCCCTTAATTCCCACAGATTGAAATTGCTCAGAAGCATCCTGATATCTATGCAGTTCCAATTAAAACACATAAGCCAGACCCTGGCCTGTCCCAGAATACAAGGTAAGGGCTGCTCAGCAGTATAGGTCTAAAAAGGGGGCTTGTCTAGGACTTGGACTCCTAAGAAAGAATTTCTTCCCCACATTTGAATGTAGCAAGGAGACTTTTTTTTTCCTGGTGAACTATTTACCTTACTTACTCAGTCAAGTTTAATTGTAAACATTATACAAACAAAATTCCATGGAAATTTTCCTTGTGTACTAACACCGACAAAATGTAATCACTGACACTTCAGAGTAGTCCCCTCTGACCACTGCAGGTTAATTGTATTAGGATAGCACATGAGCAAAATTCCTGGGGCTTAAACACTAATTGTTTTGTCACTAATATATTTTGGCTCTTAATCAAGCTCCTTAACTCCTTTGTATCACATAGCAAAGTCAGGCCACTTATACTGAACTGTGGTCTGAAGGGAAGGTGACAATCAGTTGACCAGTGTTGGCAAGATGCTTTCTATTTAAAATGCTACATAAGCATTAGGAATTATGACAGTGTCTTCCTGTAGAGGCTTTATACTGGATCATTTCCTGCTTCCGAGAATAGAAAAAAAAGTCGCATTTTTCTTGTGGCCATTCTGACTGGAAACTAGAGTCTGGTTTTACAGCAATAGAAAACTAGAGGCAAATTTCTTCTTTAACACTTGAACAGTGGTACAGCCAACCAGGTGGCCCCTGGCAACAAAAGGGGTTTGGTAGGGTACTTTGGCTTCCTCACTCACTGCCCAATAAGCCTTAACTGATTACTCCCCCACCATTAACCTGAAGTGGGGCCCAAAGTAACCCTGGTTAAACAGCACAGTGCGGCATTCGACTCCAAGTTTGTGATCTGTCTTGGATTCATGGCCGCACGTCAACGGGCAGAGGCCCTGGCTGAGCTTTGTGACGCATTTAACACTCTCACTGTGTTAGTTCTAGGCCACCTGAACCCCAGAAAGGTCCTTCCAGACTCTACCAGGACCCCAGGGGAAGTTATGGCAGTGACGTTGAGGAAGAAGAATATCGCCAGCAGCTGTCAGAACACTCAAAGCGCGGTTATTACGGCCAGCCTTCCCGGTATCGGGACACAGAATTATAGATGCCTGCGAATTGACTCTTTTGTCTCCCTGCTGCTCCACCTCAGAGCAGCGCTCCCCCTGAGTCATGGGATGGTTCTTTCCAGGCAAAGTGCACTGTGGAGATAGAGGTGGGACCTCAGGTCCCATTTCCTCCTCATGGGGAGTACAGGGGACAGACAGTGCAAATTAAGAACTGAGGGCTCTGTTTGTGGAATTGGGTCTGGGGAGTTTATGGCTTTTTGCTCAGATTTAAGAGAAACATAACAGTCTGATACTGTTAACTGCTTCAGTGGACCAAAATCTGTATCAATTCTGTTTGCGTATTTTTAATGTGTATATTAAGAAGTGATAACTATTTTCCCTCATTAATAGCTGCCTTCAAGGACTGTTTCAATGAGAGATGGAATGTGAAAAAGGAATTAAAATATTTCCGGACTCAAACTAAACTCAAAGAAATATTTTATTACATCTCTAAGTGCCTTTGATGAGAAGTGTCTTAAATTTTCTTCCTTTGGAGCGTTATGCAAAGCCATAATGGACTAAAACACTGACTACAGTTTCATACCAGCTTAATAGCTATGGTTTTCTCTGCACTGTGTCATCTTTTCAAGGCATTTGTCTTTGTAATATTTTCCATAAATTCTGACTGTATATATGGTAGCTATACCTGGTGGTTTGGCTACCAGTGCTAAATAGTTTGAAGACCAAGATACTGGTATAGAAATTTTTTGTTTGTTTAAAACCATGTGCTCCACGAAAGCAGATAATTGGAAAAACCACATTTCCAAAAATGTGTGTATTGACAACAGTTTTATAATTTAATAAAAAGGAGGCTATTGCAACCAATAATTTGCTTTGTGGTAGATTTCTACACTAGTTCTTGTTTCTCAAGGCAACTTTTATTTCAATTAGTGATCATGAAATGAGATCACACTCGCTGCTAAACATGAAAATAAAGATCCATATGAAAAAGAAAATGAAAACTACCCAAAATCTCATCCTGCAGATAATTTTGGTGCATTTCCTTCAAGTACATGTCTTGCAGATGTCTGTGTGTGTGATGGCTATAGTATGTATAAATATACTGTATTTGCAGTTCGTTCTGTTTTTTACTTTTTCTGTCTAACATTCTATCACGAACCTTTCTCTCAGGGAGTTAAAACTCAGGTATACATCATTGCTAGTAACTGCAGAACAGCATAACCTGTGACTTCATAACTAGACAATTCTGCTATCTGGTAGTTTGTTTCCAGTTTTTGGCCTCTTTTATATGAAATGTACCTCTGTATGTAATCCATTTCTTTATATCAATGATCAGCATTTTCATCCTTTTCTGCCGGTAGTTTCTCAGAAGTGGAATTACTGAGCAAAAGCATAAGGACCATTTTTAAGGCCCTTAATACTTGTTGCCAAATTGCTTCCTAGGAGAGTTACATCAATTTATATTCGCACATTCACTCTTTAAAGGCTGAATTATGTTTAGAATTTAAACAAGACAGCCTAGGAATTGGGGCTTGTATGAATCCAAAAGTACACTGAAGTCAGGAAAAGAGAAGAGTCCTGATTCCATTACAGTCTTTTACAATATGAATTGCCATAAAGATGTTTAGCTTTGAGTTAGAAATTTAGCTTACTCAAAAAAGGAGTTGTATTAGAAATACGTCATGGTTATGTCTCTATCAGTCTGGGTGCTGTAATTCATAAACTATTTAGTGCAGTTCCTTGAATTTTTGAGCAATCCTGAAGACAGTGACTCAAATCTCTGTATTTTGTCAATAAAGTCACCTTTTGCGGACAGAAAAAGATACACTGGTTATATGATGATTTAGTTTGCTTGTGTCCTTTTATCTACCCGAACAAGCTTTTTTGCAAAGCCAGGGAAGGGAGAGGAGGCATTTCAGCAGGAGCTGGGCTGCCATCTGGCTTTAGCACTTTTTTTTTGTGGTACAATTACTGATGCAGACAAGCAGGACCTCTGTTCCCCATAATGTCCCATAGTATGCCCCATGGACCACAGAGCCTGCCCCACCCCTTTTTCATTAACATTCTTTGTTCTGGGAAGGATTTACGGCTGCCTACAACACATGTGGGTTATGATTTAGAAAAGAAATGGGTGCTAGGCAAATGAGGAAAGAAGAGAGGAGAATATCAGAACAGGAAAGACAAAGCCATTAGTGAGAGTAGTGTTCACTATGCACACTGGGCTCCTCTGCTTTCCAGAGGCCAGTGTAGGGCACGAGACGACTGGTACCTGTCCATAAGGAGGTGGGGAAACTTCTAGAAGTCAACCCCCTACTCCCATTCTTTTTATTCTCTGTTGTTTTACCTTGTGTCCCACAGCCATGGCCACTTGCTTGCAAGGATGACTTTGGAGTTCTGTGGCGGGGCCCCCCCCCCCCCACTTTTTAAAAGATTCTATTTTTTTTTTAACGTTTATTTATTTTTGAGACAGAGGGAGACAGAGCATGAACGGGGGAGGGTCAGAGAGAGGGAGACACAGAATCAGAAACAGGCTCCAGGCTCTGAGCCATCAGCCCAGAACCCGACGTGGGGCTCGAACTCACGGACAGCGAGATGGTGACCTGAGCCGAAGTCGGACGCTTAACCGACTGAGCCACCCAGACGCCCCTAAAAGATTCTATTTTTAAGAAACCTCTACACCCAACGTGGGGCCGGAACTCACAACCCCGGGATCAAGACTCGCACGCCCCATCCACAGCCCCGGAGGTCTGTTTCTTACCGTGTTCTTTCATGTAAGCCAGCAGCACAATTCCAAGGGTCCGTTCAGTAAACATTCTGGAGAAGGGCGCCCGAAAACTGCAGTATCGCAACCCTACCCCGGAGCGTGAACTAATCCAGACATCCATTCTAGAAGATCTAGGGCCAACGCCTCCCAACTAGCCATACGACAGGCATAAAGCCCCCTCCCCCATACATCGCCTTCTGGAAAATCCATTTTACTCAAAGACTGGGGGGAGCAGGGTGTTCAAACACAGGGGTAGATTCACACAGCAGAACGCAAACGTCACGCGAAGGCGTAGAAGAAAACCTGGCACTTACCCCAACCACAGCATCCTCAGCAGGTGCCCGGCCTCCGGCCTCGACACCTCACCCAAGACCTCCGGCGTCCTCGGCGTGGTCCTGCCCCACAAGCAGCGGGCTCGGTCTCTGCCAGCCAGAAAAAGGCTTCGTAACTACGCATCCGCCCCGCGCTTCCTGGTGCTGTCAACCACGATTTGTCTTCACGGGCGGCAGAAATGGCGGGAAAGGAGGCTGAAGAGAGGTCTTAATTCGGGTAGCCGCTTCGGCACCAGGGGAGGACACAAAGTGCCCGCGGAGTCCGAGGTAATTCCGTGATGGGAGACCCGCGCTTAATCCCGCCAAGAAACGCCGCCGATGAATGGCGTAAAACACGTGCCTCAGAGTTTTCCCACTCCAGGCGGGAGGGAGTCGGGCTACTTGCTCACCAGCGGGTTTCGGATTCTTCAGGGCTGCTCCCCGTGCGCCCATGCGCCCGCCCATATGCGCATGCGTGAGTGCGTGTGCGTGTGCGTGTGCGTGCGTCTGCTCTGCGCAGCCTCACTCCTCGCCCTCAAGCAAAGGCTTGAGGAGACGCTGCCGAAAAAGGGTGAAGCACCCAGTGGAGCGAGGCACGAGGGCGGAGGAAACCTGGCCGCGTGTTTCAGGATGGTGAGTGGGCCGTGAATCTACTGAGCCTTCCAAGATGGGAGATGTTTTCTGTATGATGTTTTAGGATGGGCTGAGGGAGACAGTAGAAGAACGAGAGCATCGTATGTAGGGGGAGTGGGAAGGGGAGAGCCTACGTACCTGTATTAGGGTTCGCTAGAGACCCTAGAGAAAGAGGACCAACAGGATGTGTGTGTATATCGAGATTTATTTTAAGGAATTGGCGCATAAAATTAGTGCCTCCACAATCTGAGCAGCGTGTGTAGAGGCAGGTGGTGATCTACTGTGGAGGCAGCTCTTAGAGGTGATAAGCTCACGTTCTGGAATCAAAGCAATCTTCCATCAGTCACCAGTTTTGTTCAGTTATTAGCATATAACCTTGAGCAGTTTACCCAACTGGTTAAGCCTCATTCTTTTCATGTATGAAATAAGGATAGAAAACGGTAACACCATGTCACAGTTTTTTTATTGTGGCTCTTAAATGGGATGGTGTGCATAAAATGTTTGCAGTAGTTGGCACAAAGTAAGTGCTCAATAAAAGTAGCTAGTGGTATTGTCGTCATTTGGTTTCACCACACCAATTTTGAAACATGAGTGGTGTTTTTTATTTTCTTGCTCTTCCTCCAAATGTTGACCTACTTTGTTCTACTTAGCTATTTTTTAATTTGTCCCTCTGTTGTCCCTTTTCCCACAGCCACTACCCTAGTTCAGATGGTTGTAAACTCTCTAATCCTCCATCTAGCTAAACAGGCAGAATCATCTTTCTTTTTTTTTTTTTTTTAATTTTTTTTTCAACGTTTTTATTTTTATTTTTGGGACAGAGAGAGACAGAGCATGAACGGGGGAGGGGCAGAGAGAGAGAGGGAGACACAGAATCGGAAACAGGCTCCAGGCTCCGAGCCATCAGCCCAGAGCCCGACGCGGGGCACGAACCCACGGACCGCGAGATCGTGACCTGGCTGAAGCCGGACGCTTAACCGACTGCGCCACCCAGGCGCCCCCAGAATCATCTTTCTAACATAGATCTGAGAATGTCTCCTGCTACTTAAAACACGTGATGACTTCCCCTTGCCTACAGCAAAGTTTAATTCTTTTAATAATAAATTCTTTTAATCTATTGAGCTATAATTGACATATAACGTGTAAGTTTAAGGTATGCAACGGTGTTGATTTGATACATTTATGTGTTGCATTGTGATTACCACCTGGGTGTTAGCTAACACCTCTATCATGTTACATAATTTCTTTTCTTGTGGTGAGAACAAGTAAGAGCTAGTCCCTTGGCAACAAAGTTCAATTCTTTATCATAGCATTCAAGCTTTTCTACTATCTGTACCTGTGGTAGACTGCATCATTCATTCTGATTCTTCATGCCCTTCCTCACTTTACAGTTCCTTCCACTGAAGGCTTGGAATATATTTTCCCACCTCTTGGTTTTGGATTGACCATGTGTCTTTCTCCCTTGCACCTCTGAGAGGAAGCTCTTCAGGCTAGCTACTGTTCTCTCTCAGGAGGGTGAGAGAGAGCTGTGGAGCGGAGACATTCTACCTGAGCCCAGCCTTTATCGGCAGATATATGAGAAATAATAAACAGGTGTTGTTGCTTTTTAATATTAAAAAAAATATTAATTTTTGAGAGGGAGAGAGAGAGGGAGACACAGAGTTGGAAGCAGGCTCCAGGCTCCGAGCTCTCAGCACAGAGCCCAACGTAGGGCTCAAACTCAATGAACCTGGAGATCATGACCTGAGCCAAAGTCTGACGCTTAACCGACTGAGCCACCCAGGCACCCGGAAACGGGTGTTGTTTTAAACCATTGAATTTTGGAGTACTTTGTTATGCAAATATTTTTTCAGGTAACTTTGTCCTCCAAAGCCCATATATGTTCCAGTTTCAAAGAAGGGCTTGTTCCTGACTGTGATACTGTGATTTGTAAGAAATATATATTTGGTCATTTAGATAACCAGAATATATTTCTAATGTTTATCTTTGCCCACAGTTCCTGGCTCACAGCTCCCCAAACCCTTGGAATTTCCGAAGTGTTAAGAGTGATAAAGGCATTTTTTGTTGTATTAACGAAGGTGACTTTTGGTCTCCACCCATGGATGGGGGGGCAGGTTGCCAGGAAAACCAACCATGTGATTACAGGGTTGGAACCATCAGTGTCCACCCCCTCACCCCTGAAGGTGAACCAGCCAATGGGCAATGACTTAGTCAATCATGACTATGCACTGAAACCTCCATAAAAACCCAAGAGGACTGGGTTCAAAGAGCTTCCCAGTTGGTGAACACACGGAGATGCAGGGAGAGTGGCACCCAGGAGAGGGCATGGAAGCTCCACAAACTTACCCCATCCCTGCCCTACGTATCGGACTGTTGATTTGCATCCTTGATCATATCCTTTAATAAGCTGGTAACATCAGTAAGTGTTACTCTGAGTTCTGTGATGAGGAAGTGGTTGGAACCTCTAATCTGTAGCCAGTCAGAAACACAGGCAACACCCTGGAGCTTGTGCCTGGCATCAGAATTGGGTGGAGGGCAGTCTTGTAGCACTGAGTCCTTAACCTGTGGAATCTGATGCTATCGCTGGGTAGGCAGTGTCAGAACTGAGTTGAATTCTCTGACACCCAAATGGTGTTTGCGAATTGCTTGGTGTTGTGCGGGGGGAACTTCTCCCCACCCCCACCCCACACCCATTGGAATTGGGTCAGAGGAGCCTAAAGGAGTTGATGTCAGTTGGCCAATACGTTTCTTGAATTCTCTGTTGTTCCTTGAGCTAAGAATACCCTTCTCTTTTCTTTACCATCTTTCAAAATCGTACTCATTCTTCTAGTTTCAGCTGATATGTCACATTCTCTGTCAGGCTTTCTCTGATGTCTCCAATCGAATTTAACACCAATTCCTTCAGTAATCTCCCATAGCCCTTTAACCGTCTTCTCTGATATTCTAAGTGTCAACGTATGTATACGCTTTCCACTCACCTCTAATCTTCAAAGGGAGTATGTGTATGACCTACTCATCTTCGTATCCTCTTCAGTGTCCTGCGTATATTCTAGAAATGTTTGTCGGGGAGAAAAAAATGAATGAATGAGGGGGAGATAAATTGAAACATGCCATTTTTCCACAAGAACATATTGATGACCTGATGGTTTGCTGATGTTAGGCCCAATTTAAACTCCCAGCTCATACCACTGATGTAAACTGGAGAACATTAGTAAAACAAGTCAAGAAAAACTGCTAAGAATTTAGTTTGGCTAGGAAAAGACACACTGAAGTATAATTTTTAAAAGGATGAAATTATGATTCTCTTGCAAATATAAAATGAATACATGTTGAAGACTTGATTCAATCCATTCCCTAATGAAGGTACCAGTAAGGTGTTCATGCTAGTTTAAAGAGCACTTGAGGAACTAGATAGGTATGAGCAATTAATTAAGGAATATTACAGTAAGAATTCTGAATTAAACACAAACCTGGTTAATAGCCTACAGAATAGTAAATGATAACTTTTGTAGATATCTTTTCCACCAGGCAGAAGTTATTTGCCCCTTTAGTAGACAGAAATGTACACATTAACATGTAATTTCTTTAAGTCTGGGAACTTTGATAAATAGTTTTAGGACTAATTAGTCACTATACCAATTATGCTTAATAGCCACGCCAACTATTTTGTAGATCGTTAAAAAGGTTAATTCCCTGAATTTGGATTATAGCAGGAATTTGGGCAAGCTAAGTCAATTATAAATATTTATTGAGTGTGTCTGTGTGGAGATACATAGGCGCTTATATACTGAATATGATCCATTTTCTGCTTTCAGAAAGTTTACTGTAAATTATTTGTGTAAGAATTTCCTGAATTGATAGATTTGTTCTTTGCCGCAGCCCTCCATAGTGAGAATGGCTGGTATGGCTATGCCAATTTTATACGTAATCCATTACTTAATTATATAACTTGCATGGACTCCTTCAGCTATCAAATCACATATAGAGTTTGGATTCAAAACAAAGTTTTCTGTTTCTGAGTCCAGTCTTCCTGTTTGTCCATCTAAAGGCCCCTTCTATAGGATGTCTTGAAATAGTTTGTTGATCATGCTGTATGGCTTTCAATTTTACACTTAAAAAAACAAAACGAAACAAAACCACTTTCCATCTGGCTTGAAGATTGGCAGAATCCTCAGAACTCAGGTAGTTCACAAACTTGTTTGGCCTACACAGGGCAATAAAATTTTCTTAAATTTAAAAGTCAGCGGATTTTACACACAAGTCCAGATTGGGGGCTTTTCTTTACAAAATGGTACATCTGTAGATTTGGCAGTATTGGGTTCCCATCTCTGCATGACACCCGCAGGCTGGAGCGGGGCGTCTGTTGTCCCGTACGGACCACACCCGCCCAGCCTCACTTACTAACATGGCCTTGGTCGTGGCTGAGTGCAGTTTGACACCCTCGATCGCCTCTTCCCTGCCTCCCTTCCCCCTGCCTGCCCCCAAGCAGTGTGCAGCACCCATGCAGCTGCAAAGGAAGCCAGCGTTCTGAACAAAAAGAAGGAACTCTGCAGCTCCTTGGGATCATCTGCAGCTCTCCTGACAAGATTGGGCCAGAAATTTCGCTTGGCTCTAAAGGGAACTAATGAGTGTATCTATTCAAATCCTGTTCTCTGTGGCTACTACAGCTAGAGTGAGCTGGAACAAGAAAAAGCAATTTGGGGAAGGGTGGCAGATGTATTTGTATGGCTTAGACAATTAGCTTGGAGTCCTGCCGAATAAGGACCCGATGGGATTTCTGAGGGATGGCTGTCTACCTTTGTTAGCAAGGTGACTGCAGAGGTCATATTTGTGGACCTGGTCTGGGGAAATGCAATCTGAAAAATTCTCTACCGGAGTGGAATGTTATCGAGTGCATAACGGGAAAAGTTTTAGGCCCAGCTGGTAGACTTGTCCCTCTGCCTGTATTCCTCTGCAGGCCTAGATTAATTAATATTTCATAAATTAGTCAGTACTTAGAGATATGCATGTGACAGAGGAAAAGGAAGCCAATTCTGCAGTCTTCTGCTTTTGGGCTAGCTGGGCTGAAAGGGCGTCTCCTCGAAGGACAGTAGTGCTTGTTCTGTGGGATGGGAAGGGCAGGTGGCACCTTCTCCCTACCTGTCACTTTGTTATTTGCTGCACAGATGACTGAACTAAGAGAGGAAAAGGGTCCCGGGAGAGGGAGCCTGAGAGCCTGGGGGAGAGCCAGTTCAGATCAGTTCAGATCCCTCAGTTCAGAGATCTGGCTCAGTTACTCACTGTGACTCTGTAAGTTAGTTGTCCTGTGACTCAGGGTAAGTTAGTTGCCTGAGCCTCAGTCTCCTCATCTACAAAGTGGGATGGGACAGTGATTGTGAAAAATGAAGAATCTATGTAAGTGATTGGCCCACAGTAGGTACTGCAAAAATGTTAGCCAAACCTCCCACCAGTGTACGTTGGCTTCCTTTCCTCTTTGAAAATGCTTTGGGAGGAGAGTTCCTCTGAAGGCAGTGAATTAACAAAGCACCGTGACTGAGAATGTTGGTCCCTGAGCACACTACTTGTGTGTGAATCCCTCTCTGAAAACTGCTTAATGCCCCTGGGCTAATTGTATAACCTCCGTGTTACAGCATCAGTTTCCTCGTCTCTAAGTATAAAAATTGCACCTATCTCAGGGTGCCTGAGTGGCTCAGTTGTTAAACCTTTGACTTCGGCTCAGTTCATGATCTCAAGGTTCATGAGCTTGAGTCCCACATCAGGTGAGCTTGAGCCCCGCTTCGGTTGATCTCTAACCCCGTCCCCGTATCGGGTGAGCCCTGGTTCTCTCTCTCTCTCTCTCGCTCCCTCTGCCCTTCCTAGGATTCTCCCTTTGCCCCTCGCTCACTTGTGCCCTTTCTCTCTGTCTCAAAAAAAATTGCACCTATCTTGAAACGATGGTGGTGAAGATTACATACTATAATACAGGTAATTACTTAACTATGTGCCAACATAGTGGGTGCTTAACAAATGTAAGCCTTAGAAGAACCAAGATGAATAAGTTCATCTTTATTTTTTATTTGAAATGATCTTCCTTTAAATTCACATGGAAAATTAAGAATACTTCCAATTCAAAGTTCTAAGCACAAAATCCAGGTATGTCATGTCCTGGATTTGCTTGTTTAATTGCAGATGAGCTCGACAGCCAGTGGGTGTAACTTTGTGGGCAGGGGCCCCAGCCCAGTGCTATCAGTGTGCACTGGCTCAGGAACTCCACATATTCCTTCCTTCCTTCCTTCCTTCCTTCCTTCCTTCCTTCCTTCCTTCCTTCCTTCCCTCCCTCCCTCCCTCTTTTCCATCTCTCTCTTCCTTCATTTCTTTCTTTCAGTTTATTTTTTGAGAGAGATTGGAAAGTGCAGAGAGAGAGAGGAAGACGTAGAATTTGAAGCAGGCTCCAGGCTCTGAGCTGTCAGCACAGAGCCTGATGCAGGGCTCAAATTCACAAACCCTTAGATCATGACCTGAGCCAAAGTCGGATGCTCAACTGACTGAACCACCCAGGTGACCCTATTTCTTTAATGTGAATTCACATAATATGAAATTACCCATTAATCATCTTAAAATGTACAATTCGGTGGCACTTAACTACATTCGCAGTGTTGGGCCGCCACAAGGAAACCCTCTTTCCATTAAGCAGTTACTCCCCATGCACCCCTCCCCTGGCCCCTGGCCACCACTGGTCTGCTTTCTCTATAGAGTTTGTCTAATCTGGATGTTTCCTATAAATGGAATCCTATAATATGTGACCTTTTGTGTTTGGCTTCTTTCACTTAGTCTAGTATTTTGGAGGCTCAAACACCATTTTAATTATCACTACCCTTTGAACTGCTCTGGCTAACGTTCCAGAATTATTAGAATCCTTTTTGAGAGTGATGATAAGATATTAAAACCAAAAACAAATAATGGTTAAAGTGCCTTCTAGGACAAATAGAGCTTCCTTCTCTGCATGTTTGGGTGTCAGATGTTTTGGGGTGGGTGAGAGACAAAGCTGCAGGTCACTGCAGCCCCACAGTGATAGAAGAGTCAGGGCTGAATGTGCCTCCCTGGCTGGTGGATCATCCCTCACCTATCAGCTATTGCTGATGATGCTGGAGAGCAGACAGCCATGTTTAAGAACGAGAATGCTGAGAAGCAGCCTCACGAACTGTGTCCAAACAGACTTCATGTTCCCGGGCCTCAGGCAGGTGCCAAACATTAAGTTAATAGGCAGAGGGTCAACAGACAGTGCATCAACCCTGGAGAAGAGGAGAGAACCAGGAAGGGCAGCCCAAAGCCCTTGCCCACGGGGAGGGTCTGTTTAAGAATATCATCAGCAACCAGACAAACCAGTCATGGTTCCTTTTCTGTAACATGCATTTATTGAATGTCTGGTCGCCAGGGCCTCAAAAATGAACAAAATGAGGTAGGTTCCTAGGGATCTCTGTGTCATAAGAAACCAGTGACTAAACCTGTGTAAAGGGCTTAGACCAATATTTGATACATAGTACTCTGTAGGAGGTAACTTATTATTGTTATCATAATGCCTTGTGGGGTTGATATTTTCTGATTACTAGTTATAGTTAGTAGTAGCAGTAGTGGTAGTGACGTGGGTAGATGGATAGATAGGTAGGTAGAGCTACAGTCCTTTGGGGATTCTGTCAGTTACTGTACGGATCGAATCCAATTATACATTCTTGAAATGAGGAAATAACTACTGGTGAGTTCAGGGACCCACCAGGGCCACCATGAGATGGGCCTGAATCCCATTGATTATCTAACCTCCATGAGTCCTCTCTGACCGGTGGGCAACAGTGGTATTTTGGGTCACAAGAAAGTAGAATCAATTCAAATCAGTAATTCAATTTTAACAGATGATCAGCAATCCTCCAAAAGTCTGATTATTTCTTCATTTTCCAGTCCATAGTCATCTGATAAATAGTCTCAGGTCCCTTGGAGGAAGGAAGGCTGGGAGGCTTAACTTTCTCGTGGTGTAGCGAGTTCTTTCCTCAATGAGCCCAGCTCCCCCTTCCTTCAAGGGGTATGTGAACTGCTCACAACTAAAAACTGACGGAGGGGCTGTGCCTCTCCCATTAGGATGATTCATGTCTCTCTAGTAAACCTAAAGCTTTTGGCTTATACAAATCAAATAAAATTTCTTTTTTTTTTTCTTTTTAAGTTTGTTTATTTTGAGAGAGAGTAAGCACATTCACACATGCAAAATCCAGTGGGGCTGGATCTCTCGCATCACGAGATCATGACCTGAGCTGAAATCAAGAGTCTGATGCTTAACTGACTGAGCCACCCAGGTGCCCCTGAATAAGATTTCTGAAGGTTAGCCATCTATATCACTTCTGGGGACACTAAGATCAACTAGCCCATGCCAAAAACTTCTGCAGGCCAGACTGGTGATTACTGATCCTCTCCGCTGCCCTTTACTGTAGCCACGCCTACCCTGTCTTTGATAATCAAGTGCAGCCACTTGGCCTCCACTACCCTGGGATGCCATCATTTTCCTCTCAGAGAAGCCCAAGGAAAGAACCAGAAATTGCAGCTGGACTTTCTGACTTCTGTGAATGTTTGCAGGTCGCAGGCTCCGATCTAGTTGCCTGCATACAGGTATGATACAAATGTGTCGGTTAATCTAGTCTTTTAAAAAAACATTCCTTGGGGCGCCTGGGTGGCTCAGTTGGTTAAGCGTCCGACTTCAGCTCAGGTCACGATCTCGTGGTCCGTGAGTTCGAGCCCCGCGTCGGGCTCTGGGCTGCCGGCCCGGAGCCTGGAGGCTGCTTCCGATTCTGTGTCTCCCTCTCTCTCTGCCCCTCCCCCATTCATGCTTTGTCTCTCTCTGTCTCAAAAATAAATAAACGTTAAAAAAAATTATTTAAAAAATATTCCTTTATATCAGCAAGGAAAGCTGAAAGCCCAATAGAAAAATGGGCAAAGGATAAAATTTCTTTAAAAAGCAATGCACCTAACTAATGACTATATGGAAAAATATTTAGCTTCACTAATAATGACATGAACATAAGACAACAAAGAGATACTGGTTTTCATCTGTGGGGGGATGTGGAGCCTTAAGAGGCTTACGTTTTGTAGTTGGAGTAAAAACTGGTCCAGGTTTCTGTAAGACAACATAGCAATATACATCAGAACCCTTGGGTTTGGGTCCACAGTTCCATTTCAATAATTTATATTAAGGAAATAAAGTATGAAGATGTCACAGAGCCGTTTTTATGTGTGAAGTCTTGGAAACAACCTAAATATCCAAAAACAGGAACTTGCTTTACATAAATTATGGTTTACACATGAAACATTCAGACATTCAGTCATTCATTAATAAGCACTTATCAAGCACCTGCTTTGTGAGAATTCTGTTGTAAAATCTGGGGATGCAAATGATCTCTCTTTTTTTCTTTATGGAGCTTTTAGGACTTGGTGACATAGAGTATATAGAAAAATAAATTTTTACTTTTTATTTTTCTATGTTTTATTTAGTTTTGAGAGATAGAGACAGAGACAGAGCACAAGTGGGGGAGGGGCAAAGAGAGACGGAGACACAGAATCCAAAGCAGGTTCCAGGCTCTGAGCTATCAGCACAGAGCCTGACGCAGGGCTCGAACCCACGGACTGCGAGGTCATGACCCGAGCCTAAGTCAGATGCTTCACCGACTGAGCCACCCAAGCACCCCCCTTTTTTAAATTTATTTTTATTTTATTATTATTATTTTTTAGCTATGATGCAAATTAAAAGGGTCATGTGATAAAGAGTAGGGAGGAGGCTACTTTATATTAAGTAAGTTAGGAAAAGCCTGAGATGACATTTAAGTAGAGATGTAAATGGCAAGAAGGACACTAGAAATCATTGTTATGTAGGTCTGTATTTTTTGACATGAAAAGATATTACAAGCCCTAGTTTTTCATAAAACTGTATTGGGGGGGTTGTGGGGGGATATAGTCCAGAAGGAAGCCTGAAGGAACTGATACTGATGAGAACACGTCCCCAGCTGCTGGTAACTGCAGAGATGGCTTAAAGCTGATTGAGCAATAAAGTAAGTGATTGATTCCTGTACCTGAAAAGGCAGGATTTCCAGGGGCTCAGTGATGTCCCAGAGGACCTGGTTGCTGTCTCTGTCTCTCTCTCTGTTTCTCTCTTGTACATTCCATGGAGTTGTTTCTTCTCTCAAGATCCCAAGAGAGCTGCCAACAATTCCTGGGTTACATGTTTCCTCATTAAGGTCCGGTAGGACCTAGACAGCATCTTTGTTTCAACGTCCCAGAAAAAGATACGAACTTCACTCTGGTTGAACTGGCTTGGGTCACATGACCACTCTTGAATCAAATATCTCGGCCAGGGGGATGGGCTATAATGGTTAGCTGAAATATTAAAGACCCAGCCATGGTGCCGCAGTGAGTAAATCTCTAAATCATCAGGCTGAGAACTAGCAGGGAGCATATGTCTCAAAAGAAGTTTGGGGAAACTTTTCCTAGAGGAAGGAGAAAAATTTCTGGGTGGCAAATACCAGTTGCATCCTGAAAAACACCAAAAAATGAATGTATATCACTAAGCTTTAGATAATGAAATTACCAGTGGTTTTTTACTTTCTTTTTTATACTTCACATCTGAGTTTTTTACAGTGAGACTACATTAATTTTATAGCTACAAGACAACAAAATGATTTCTATTTTTTATAATTTTTTTGTTTATTTTGAGAGAGAGAGAGAGAATGAGTGCACATGTGCAGGGGAGGGGGAGGGACAGAGAGAGAAGACAGAGAGGGAGAGAGAGAGAGAATCCCAAGCAGGGTCTGCACTAGCAACACAGGGCCAGACGGGGGGCTCGAACTCACAAACCATGAGATCATGACCTGAGCTGAAATCAAGAATGGGACACGTAACCAACTGAGCCACCCTGGTGCCTCTCCATTTTTTTTTTTTTTTTTTTTTTAATCTGGCAAAACGAATACAAGGCAATAAATGGACAAAGACTCTTTTTCTGGCTTCTGTGTAAGAGCTCTTGCCTTTGAATTTGCTTCTCCTTCCCTAAAGCATTGTTTTTGCCACAAGCCGGCTATTCCAACCTTTTCCCTAGGTAAAAAGCAGGGTCCTGTTACAGGCAGGCTCTTGGACCCACAGAGTCTCCCTCCTAGCCGCCCTGTTCCACTGAACAATTCAGCAAGGCCTGCTGGCTTGCATTGCCCAGCTTCGTATGTGCTATTCTGGGCCCCTGTAATTCTTCAGCCAGTTGAGAGTTCTCTTTGGTCACAGCTGAGATACTGCAGACTAAGAATAGGCGCCTGACTGATGAAGGAAGGTGACAGCGATGGGGCCGCGGGGAAATGTGCTCCCTGCCAGGGCCGCTTTAACAGCCCTAAAGCTCAGTTTTGTTCTTTGCTCCTGGGTGTGCCGCTGGTCTGTGGTTCTGTTTTCCATATGTTTCTTGTAATCTTGCCAGCTGCGTAATCACACAAGTAACTTGGGCTGGAGAGGCTTATTAAGGGTCCCAGAGAATGCTCCTTCTCAGCCGGGCTTCCTACTGGGAGTCCTGGATCCGCGTTTGCCACACAATTCTCTATTGTGCACTTGGGGACTTTTTCCTCAGAGGCTTTTGATTGGAGGCCAAAAGGATATTTTTGCATTTTCTGAGAACTGCTGGGAGAAACCAGTGAAATTCTCTGCCTTCTCAGCACAGTTGCCTGCTCTTGTAAAGTGGCAAAGGGTTTTACCGTTGCAGGGTGAGCTCCACCCCTGCCCAGCTCGGTAGCCTCGGGGAGTTTATGTGTTTTAAGCCTATAACCCATGTTTGGGGCCTCAGCTGGAGGTCATCAGGGCTGGGGGCTGGACTCATCTGAGAGCTCATTCACACACGTCTAGCAGGTGGATGCTGGCCGTCAGCAGGAGTTTCCACTTTTCCATGTGGTTTCTCTGCAAGTTGGGTTGGACTTCCTCAGAGCACGATGGCTGTGTTCCCCACGCAAGCGCTGCAAAAGAGGGAGCAGGGGGGCGCCTGGGTGGCGCAGTTGGTTAAGCGTCCGACTTCAGCCAGGTCACGATCTCGCGGTCTGTGAGTTCGAGCCCCGCGTCGGGCTCTGGGCTGACGGCTCGGAGCCTGGAGCCTGTTTCCGATTCTGTGTCTCCCTCTCTCTCTGCCCCTCGCCCGTTCATGCTCTGTCTCTCTCTGTCCCAAAAATAAATAAATGTTGAAAAAAAAATTTTTTTTAAAAAAGAGGGAGCAGGGAAGAAATTCTATCTCCTCTGACCTCGCCTCACAAGTCATAAGTCATTATTTCTACCACATTCTATCCACGGAAGCAGTCATCAGTCCCACTCAGGTTCAGAGGGAGACTAACTAGAATCTGCTTTTTGATGAAGAGAGACAGGTTCTGGAAGAGGGTGAGACTGGAAATTTTACTGGGGTGACTTTGGGAAAATATAACCTGCCACATTTGCACACAGGTCACTAAGTGAGTTCATCGAGGTGCTTCCAAGACTCAATAATTATACTTTGAGATGGAGAAAGGTGATGATGTCGGGAAGGAGCATGGCTGGCTCCACTGTGATAAACTAGGATAGACGTTTGTTCCAGTTTCCCGGAGCAATTGCTGAGAGAAAGTCCAAGAAAAAGGAAGGCCGTAGGAAGGAGCCTAGTTCAAAAATGTTTACTGGTTGGCTGAAACACCCTGGCCTGCTATAGAGACCTCAAGTGTACTATTTACTTAAAAAATTTTTTTAAGTTTATTTATGTATTTGAGACAGAGACAGTGTGAGTGAGGGGGCAGGTGGGGGGGGGGAGAGAGAGAGAGAGAGAGAGAGAGGGAGAATATCCCAAGCAGGCTCCACACTGTCAACACAGAGCCCGACGTGGGGCTCGAACCCGCAAAACCGTGAGGTCATGACCAAAATCAAGAGTCAGATGGTCAACCAGCTGAGCCATCCAGGTGCCCCAAGACCTTAAGTTTAAATAGTTGAATCCTCTGGACGCCTGGTTGGCTCATTTGGTTGAGCGTCCAACTTCAGCTCAGGTCATGATCTCGAGGTTCGTGAGTTTGAGCCTCCTTTGGATTCTGTGTCTCTGTCTCTCTCTGCCCCTCTCCACTCATGCTCTGTCTCTGTCTCTGTCTCTCTCTCCCTCAAAAATAAATAAAACATTTAAAAAAAAGTTGAATTTTCTTACAAACTTGAAGGACAGAGCTCTACGGAGGCAGAGACCAAGTCTGCCCCATTCTGACGTGTGTTCATCGTGCCTCACGTATACAGCTCCAGTGACACGTGTGGAAAGGGGACCATGGAGAGGGCTGGGCTATTGGCCAAGATCTGAGACTAAAGATGGGTCTCAAGCTTGACCAGTAGGTGACATTCTGTGTGTCCTAGGTGTGTGCTGTGCTGTCAGAGCACTGGTATCCAGAGGGAGCACAAGGGTTGCAAACCTCCAAGGCGCTCTGTGAACAGGAGCCTCGAGCCTTTACACACTTTCTGACCCATTTCTGTTTTCATGCCCATTTGCAAAGGTAGGGGCCCACAAGTTGCAGGCGATGCCATTAGAAATTCAGTCTCCTGTCTGCAAGTGTGTTAATTCACATAGTCCGAGTGGATTTATTGAGTGGTTAGTAGGCACCAGATGTTGAAAACGGGTGAGATGGTATCTTAGTGACTCCATAGCCTGAACCGTGGTCTGGAGTGTGGCGGGGAAATGCTCACCCAAGGATGGAGGGACAAAAGGGTCTGGGAGACGTGGTCCGAAGAAGAGAGGAGAGGAGGCTGAGGCAGAAGCTTCTGCTCCCTTTTACTGAGACTTCTGGGCTGCGCCTCAGCCAAGAGTTCACACAGAAGTACCCCCTGGATTCCCCACACGGCGACTCTCAGGTAGCCTTCTGCTGGCACCAGCCCCAGCCATAGTAGAGGAGAGTGGATGGCCTGGGCCTGGGTACGTTATCGACTCTTCCTTCAACAAGCATAGCCTCCTCTTGATTCCCACTCAAGCCTTGGGTGCTGGATGTAGAAAATTGCATGGCCAGGGAACAGAGTCTCAGATTGTCAGGGCTGTTGGCACGTTCTGCGGTTTTCCTCGGGCTTCTTCCAGGTGTTCTTGGTCAGGCCTCTTGCCTCCATCCATCACTCCAATGCCTTCCTCCTCACACCCCCTCTCTCATGCCCAGACCCAGGCTGAGATGTGCACCATGCGCACATCTGCAGGCAATGAGAGAATCCTGGACTCTGGGAGTTCCGGAAGCCAATACTAGAAAGGGGTAGGGAAGCTTCAGGTTTAGAGCATTCTAGGAAGTAGTGTGGAGACAACCAATGCTATACTTGTGGAAATTTCCTCTGTAAAACATTTGTCAAGTAAAAAGTTCTTTTCATCGCCTTCTTGTCAGCAGAAGAGCAACTTCTCCAGTGTTCTAGACTTCTCTGTGTCTCTATCTCTGGCTCTTTCTGTCTCCCCTCAGTTTTCCTTCTTAAACTAAAGGCTCCTGGTAGCCCCCAGATTTCCACTTCCTCTTTCTTTTACATTAAAAATAATTTTTTTAACATTGTATTTTTTTAGAGCAGAGACAGTGTGAGCAGGGGAGGGGCAGAGAGAGAGGGAGACACAATCTGAAGCAGGTTCCAGGCTCCAAGCTGTCAACACAGAGCCCCATGTGGGACTCGAACCCATGAACTGTGAGATCATGACCTGAGCTGAGGTTAGACACTCAACTGACTGAGCTACCTAGGCCCCTCCACTTTCTCTTTCAATATAATCAGTCCTCCTCAGGAGCTCAACCACTTTGACTAGTGCTGTTCTTTTTTGCTTTAGGTATTATCTTAAATGTTGCCTCCTCCAGGAATGCTTCCTAGGGCTGGGTTAGGGGCCCTGCTGTGGGTTCCCACAGCAGTTTACCTTTCCCACTAGCAAATCATTTGTCACATTGTAAAAAAATGTTGATTATTGCCTTCTGAATGGTATTTCTCCTCCTCTAGGCTCTAAGCTCTTTGAAAGAAGGTGTGGTTTCTTTTTCTTCCATTTTAGCTCCTGTGGTGAGCATAAGGAGGGATTCAATAAATGTGTGTCATAACAGGAAAATATACGTTACTTCATTTTCTTCCTAGATTTTCCAGGGGCAAAAGAGAATGAGGAGAAAATGTGGAGAACTTGCATAAGGAATGGCACCCCCTGCCCTGATATAGTTTCTTCCTAATACTTTCACCAGTATTGGGACCATTGTGTTGTGGTGAGATGTAGTTAAATCCAAGCCATCTTCAAGGTTTGAGACATCAAGTTTCTGGGAACAGGGAGTGGGTCACCCTTAAATGGTAAATAGCCATTCTGTGTCCTTATGTTAGAGAATAGCCAGGTGCACGGCAAGAACAAAAACAAGAACAAAAGAGGACTGGTGTGGTATTGTGATTTACAGTAAGAAATATGTATTTGGTCTTTATCCACTGTTCCTGGCACAGAGCTCTTAAAAGCCTTGGAATTTCCTAAGTAACAAGAGCGATCGATCGATAAAGGTCTTTTGTTAATAAATTGATCACCAATGGGCAATGATTCAACCAAACATGCCTATGTAAAGAATAAGACAGTGACAGCAACCCCCACCCCTCCGAAAATAAAATGAAAATGAAAACAAAAACAGAAAAGGAGGGTTGCAGAGACCTTCCGGGCTGGTGCTCCCCTAGCAGTGCTAGGGCGGGGGGGCGTGCTCAGAGAGCCTGGATGCTCGTGCCTGTTCACCTCGCTTTGCCTGGTGCATCTCTTCCATCTGACTTTCTGAATTATATCCTTTTATAATAAACCATCATCTGGTGAGCAAAATGTTTCTCTGAGTTCTCTGAGCTACTCTAGCAGATTAATCCAACCCAACAGTGGAGGTCCATCTACAGCCAGTGGGTCAGAAGCACAGATGACACCTGGGCTTGAGACTGGCCCCTGAGGTGAGCAGGGAGGGGGCTGTCTCTCTGGAGGACTGAGCCTTTAACCTATGGATATGATGCCGTCTCCAGGCAGACAGCATCAGAATTGAGTTAGATTGTGGGGCACTCAATTGGTGCCTGAGAATTGCCTGGTGGTGTGGGAACTCCCCCCCCGCCAACCCCAAACATTAGAATTGGGTGCGGAATCTTAGTTGGTGATCAGAGGTGGGATCAGAGTTAGAATTTTTAACTGCTATTCAGTTGGTGACAGAAAAGGCTCAGAGTTTCTGCCCTAGATGTTGAGCGCTGAGATTCCAAGAACTGCATTCTTAGAGAAATTGTTGTGTGCTGGATTTGCCATTTTTTTTTAAAGAAGTGAGTTTTGATTGTTATCAAAGTAATACATGCATATAATTTAAAAAAATAAAATATTTTGTTAAAAACCTATAACAAAAGAAAATAGCCCCTGCCTCACCTGCCCCATTCCCCAGTTCTGCTCTCTGAGGCAATGGCTTTCAAACACGTTGAGCTGTCGATAGTATGGTTATGTTGTTATTTCTCAATTTATCTGTTTTTGACAGTGTCTGTCTGGTGACTTGTTATTGATATTGAGGGTGTGCCTCTCTTAACCACATCCCTACATACATGCCCTCCTGCCATCGTCTCAGTAGAGTTATTAGTAAAGATGAGGTTCAGTTGTATATAACAGAAAATTTGAAATAACTGTGACTTAAACAGAATTTTCTTCCCTCTACAGTAAAAGAAACTGGGAAGCAGCGCTTCTGGAGATGGTATAGTGGTATAGTGGTTTTACAGGCACCTGGAAGGAGGCGTCACCTGGCTTCCATTTTCAAGGTCACCGTTAGAGATCCAGCTATTTATATGCCCGAGTTCTCCAGGGAGGAAGATGGAAGAAGGGGCTGTTTCCATGGATGTGCATATTCTGGACATTTAGAATCATACAATATGTGGTCCTTTGTATCTGGCTGCTTTTACTTAGGATGATCTTTCCAAAGGTCATTCATGTAGCACGTATCAGTACTTCATTCCTTTCTGTTACTAAATAACATTCCATTGTACAGATACACTACATTTTATTTCTCTCTTAATCAGCTGATGGGCATTTGGACTGTTTTCACTCTTTGGCGATTATGAACAATGCTGCTATTAGCATTTGCATACAAGTTTTTGCGTGGACATAGTTTTAATTTCTCTTGGGCATATACCTAGAGGTGGAATTGCTGGGTGCTGTGGTAACGCTATGTTACACATTTTGAAGGACTGTCAGATTTTTTGGAAAGCAGCTGCACCATTTTACACTCCATCAGCAGTGTGTGAGGGTTCCAGTTTCTCTGTATTCTTGCCAACACTTGTTTTTGTCTATCTTTTTAATTCTAGCCATCCTAGTGGATGTGATGTGGGATCTCATTGTAGTTTTGATTTGTGTTTCTCTAACGAGTAATGATACTGAGCGTTTTTATTTTTAATGTGTTTTTAATGTTTATTTTGTAATTATTGTTCTATTTTAATTCCAGTGTCGTTAACACACAATGTTGTGTTAGTTTCAGGTGTACAATATAGTGATCCAACAGTTCTTTACATCACCAGTGGATATTGAGCATTTTTGTTTATTTGGCCATTTGTACATCCTCTTTGGAGAAATGTCTATTTTAATCTTTTTCTCATTAAAAAAAATTTTTTTTAATGTTTATTTATTTATGCGAGAGACAGAGACAGAGTGTGAGCAGGGTAGGGGCAGAGAGAAAGGGAGACAGAATCCGGAGCAGGTTCCAGGCTCTGAGCTGTCAGCACAGAGCCTGACACGAGGCCCGAACCCACCGACCATGAGATCGTGACCTGAGCCAAAGTCGGACACCCAACCAACTGAGCCACCCAGGCGCCCCAGTCTTTTTCTCGTTTTTAAATTGGGTTATCTTTTTATTGTTGTAAAAGTTGTAAAAAGTTCTTCTTATATTCTATATACAAATCTCTAATCAAATACACAATTTGCACACGTTTCTCCCATTTAGTGGTTATCTTTTTACTTTCTTACTGGTATCTTTTGAAGCACGTTTTTCATTTTTATAATGTCTAGCTTATCTATTTTTTTCCTTCACTATTTGTGTTTTTGGTGCCCTGTGTTGATTTGCCACAGAGTTTTGAGTGTTGAGATTTTGTTTTCGGTGGTTGCTCTAGGAATTATGATATCCATCTTTAACTTTTAGCCATCTGCTTCCAATTGATTCTGACTTAATTCTCCTAAAATATAGCAACTCTGCTTGAACATAGCCCCACCTCTCCCCTTTGTGCTGTCATTGTCATATACACTATGTACTTGTAAACCCAAGAGCACAGCTGTTTTTTTTTGGTTAGATGAAATGGCAAATTTAAGTTCAGGTCAACAGTAACATGAAGGGGTGGGAGATGGGCGAAGAGTTACTATGTGCAAATTGTGGTGAGGTTTTTTTTTCCAAGTCCATGAGTAGCATAGAAATATCAAGTAAGTTTCAATATTTATGGGGAAAAAATTGGGTGGCGTTGACAGTAATGTTAAAAGTATGGGAAGGCAAGTAGAGTGTACAGGCCAGTAGAGGGATACAGAAAGGGAAAATATAGAAAACCTTGTCAGTTCATCAGTCTGGAATAGAGGAAAAAGTAGAGAAAGGATACTAAAGAGAAAATATGTAATATAGCAGTAGAAGCAAGTACAAATGAATCAACAAGTACAATACATTTAAATGTATTAAAATTGTCTTATTAAAGATAGATAATGAGTTGGGTCTTCAAAGTGTAACTATACTTAAAACAGATACATCTACAACACTACCACTAGAAAAGCTGAAAATAGAAAAATGGGGAAAGATATAGCAAGCAAATACTAAGTAAAAGAAAGCTTATAAAGTCAGAAAAAAATTCAAAAATAGAAGCCTCACTGGTAATAAAGAAGAATACTCAATTACTTAAGTACAAAATGTGAAACTGATAGAATCATAAGACATGAACAAATACACAAACTAATGTTCTTTGCGACTAGGAAGAAATGGCTTCCTAGGATTGGCTCTATGTGTTCTGTGCAATGAAATAGAATGAATATTGTGTGGCAGCTTTTAAGAAACTCTCTAGAAAGTCATTTGCACCTGTCCTTTGCTCCCTCTTCATTTCTTCCTCCAATCAGCTAGCTGGAATATGGATGTAATGCCCAGATCTGAAGCTGCTATATTATAATGTGAGGCAGGAGGCATGTGCAAAAGAGAGCAGAACAGCAAAATAAAACAAAACCATATCCCTGATAACTTTGTGTTACTATCTACCAATCCTGTACAGTCTGTCTCTGGAATTCTTTTATATCTCAGAGAAACCGATTTATAGCTTGTTGAGCCAATAGGATTTTGGATTTTCTGTCAGCTGTCAGGAGCATTGCACATGTAGTCCTTCTTTAAAGGAGTGCTCAACTATTGGTTATACGACTTTTTTGGTCAAGCTTCTGATACCCCTTGTTAGTATGTGATTGGCAGTGGTTTTGCATGCATTTCAGTTAGAAAGTATAACACGGTGTCACCTAGTTTTTTCTCAGGTCTCCTAAAAGCACAGCTCTGCAAAGAAATATGTATCTAACCGAGGTCAGTTCTTCAACAATGAAAATTTGTTTCACTGATACCAATTTTCTACCCAACTGAACTGTTTCTGCACCTTTCAGGTGCACAATAAGTACACAATAACTTCTCATTTTCATGCTGAAATGTAGTATAATCTTTTTGAAGATCACTTAACACATGCATACCACAGTGCACACTATTTAGCTGAAGTGATGTTGAGGTGAATAACCAAATGACCAAGGTCAGTTTTGTAAAGGCAGCAATAAATATGTCCTGACTAATGCCTGGTGAAGAGTAATTACACAGTGCTATAGATTATTAGGTCTATGCAGCCTAGTTTCAAGGATAATAAAATGTGTCTTAGAATCAATGACATATGGGGCACCTGGGTGGCTCAGTCGGTTGAGCGTCCAACTTCGGCTCAGGTCACGATCTCGCGGTCCGGGAGTTCGAGCCCCGCGTCGGGCTCTGGGCTGATGGCTCAGAGCCTGGAGCCTGTTTCCGATTCTGTGTCTCCCTCTCTCTCTGACCGTCCCCCGTTCATGCTCTGTCTCTCTCTGTCTCAAAAATAAATAAACGTTAAAAAATTAAAAAAAAAAAAAAGAATCAATGACATATACTAAGTTTTGATATCCAATAAGGAAAATCCTTCCACCCTGATGGTGGTTGTTTTAAGCCACTAAATTTTGAGGGTGATTTATCCTGCAACAAAAGCTTAGTGATACACTCATTTGTGAAAATAACTGGGAAATGCATCTGTTTCTAAAGTTATACAAATTCCTCATTGAATAAAACGTTAGACACCCTATACAGGATCAGTTCTTGACCACACATATTCTGTGCTTATGATAAAGGGAGAAATAACATCTTAGCCATTGATTTTAGTTAAATATCAACTTGTTCTTTCTGTAAGTAACCATGTACGTTGGGAAAGCTGAGAGTCACCTAGATTTAGGCCCAGGGGAAGACAAGTAAGCTCAGAAAAACCACAAATCATATTGTGGCTGAGAACTCAGACTGATATTTATGAGCAATTATAGCAAAGATTCAGTCATTTTAAAGTATGTGCTTTTAGGGGTGAGTAATAAACCTTTCCAGAATTGAAAGGACTCTTCTGCTGTCAGTTCTCTTCCCGTCCCTGTTCTTTCCTCCCCAGGAATAAAGTGTCAGAATAGCATCTGTACAATCTAATGCCCACATTTTTAACAGGAGTACCATTTTGCTATCGATAATCATTGAAGGTGGGTGATAGGCACATAGGAGTTCATTGTTCAATTTTCTCTAGTTTGTAGTATGTTTGAAAGATTTTATGATAGGGGCATCTGGGTGGCTCAGTTGGTTAAGCATCCAGCTCTTGATTTTGGCTCAGGTCATGATATTGGGGTCGTGAGATTGAGCCCTGTGTCAGGCTCTGTGCTGACAGCGCAGAGCCTGCTCGGGATTCTCTCTCTCCCCCTCTCCCTGTGCCCCTCCCCAGATCTCTCTCTCTCTCAAAATGAATAAATAGACCTAAAAAAAAAGGAAGTTTTTATGATCAAATTTTTAAAAAATTTTTTTAACGTTTATTTATTTTTGAGACAGAGAGAGACAGAGCATGAACAGGGGAGGGTCAGAGAGAGAGGGAGACACAGAATCTGAAACAGGCTCCAAGCTCTGAGCTGCAGCACAGAGCCTGACGTGGGGCTTGAACTCATGGACCACAAGATCATGACCCGAGCCGAAGTCGGACGCTTAACCGACTGAGCCACCCAGGCGCCCCTATGATCAAATATTTATTTAAAAGGCTGCTTCTTTGAGCAGTTCCAAACAATGATTGATATTCAGTGTTTATTTATCCATATTGGTATAATTTAATATTTAATAATTAGGCACTCAGGGGGTGCCTGCATGGCTCTGTCGGTTAAGTGTCCGACCTCGGCTCAGGTCATGATCTCATGGTCTGTGAGTTCGAGCCCCGCGTCTGGCTCTGTGCTGATGGCTCAGAGTCCGGAGCCTGCTTCAGATTCTGTCTTCCTCTCTCTTTGCCCCTTCACTGCTCACAGTCTGTCTCTCTCAAAAATAAATAAACATTAAAAAAATTTTTTTAAATAATAATAATTAGGCACACACAATGTACATTTCTTCCTAAGAAATATCTAGATCATTTCTGCTATAAATAGTCTCTAAAACATTTATGAATGTAATGCTATCATGTCTAAGATTTGCTTTAAATTATGCCAGTGGTGAAGGGCGTAGAGTATGAATGCAACAAGACCGGCCACAGGTCAGTAATGGTTGAAGCCGGGTGAAAGGTGCCTGGGGCTACTTACGCTCTCCTCTCTACTTCTGTGCATATTATAAATTTTCTGCAATAAAAAAAAAAGATGTATCTGTTGTCCAGCAATTCCGCTTCTAGGTATATACTTTCAAAGAATTGAAAGCAGAGACTTCAACAAACATTTGGCCACCCGTGTTCACAGCAGCATTGTTCGCAAGAACTAAAAGAGGAAACAACCCAAATATCCACCGATGGAAGGATGGAGAAACAGAATGTATCAGATATGGATACAACGAAGTATTTTTCAGACTTAAAAAGGAAGGAAATTCTGACACATGTTACAACATGGATGAACCTTGAAGACATGATGCTGAGTGAAACAAACCATTTGGAAAAGGACCGACTGTATGATTCTACTTATATGAGGTACCTAGAATAAGCCAAATTCGTAGAAGTGGAAAGTAGAATCGTGGTTGCCAGGGCCTGGGGGGAAGGAGACTGGAGAGTTGGTGTCTAATGGGTAGAGTTTCAGTTTGGGAAGATGAAAAAAGCTGTGGAGACAGATGGTGGTGATGGTCGCACAGCAGTGTGAATGTACGTGGTGCCACTGAACTGTACATTTACAAAGGGTTAAAATGGCAAACGTTACATATATTTTTTGACCACATTAAAAGACATTTTAAAGAGATACGTCTGGTTTTTAATAAATGATACAGAGGAGAGAGACGTAGAGAGAGAAAAACTAAAAGACGTGGACGTGATGAGCACTGCTTGGATCTCTAAAAACTCTGATAATCCTTCTGTCCTCACACATACCCATCAGTTCCTTGTACAGATTCTCTGGTTTACTCCACACACAGCCCCCTCCCTGCCCCACGTGGACTCTGTTCCTCCAATGTTCCCATGCTTCATAGTCAGCCCTGAAGTGCCACCTAGAGCCGTCAGAGACAAACTTGAGAAGAGGCGTGCTTCTCCGCCATGCCTCTTGGATGTCCGCCTTTGACAGCCTGTCAGGACTTCCCTGTCTCAAAGCCTGCCCTCCCAGATGGTTCTGGGCTCTTCCTTTCCAGATGTCCTCTTAACTGGGTCTAACCGCCTGGCAACACTCCTGACTTCTCTGAGGAGAAACCTGGCGAATGTGCCCTGCTCCCACTTTCTGCACTTCTCACATACTTCCCACCTCTGGGTTCTCCCACTTAGCTGTGTTGCTTTTTGCCGCCGTCCGTGTTTGTTGGTGCCCCCTAAAACTACCTAGGGGTCTGTGTGTCTTGGAAAACACGTCCAGAACACTCTTGCAGAGCTCATTAGAAACTCTTTATGGCATTGGAAGAAGTCCAATAGTGGGAATAAATCACATCAGAAGTTAAATATCAGTCGTTTACACTTGATCTTAGCCAAAAGGCCGAGAAGCGATAAATATCAGTCGTTTAAAAACACATTCTAGGGGCGCCTGGGTGGCGCAGTCGGTTAAGCGTCCGACTTCAGCCAGGTCACGATCTCGCGGTCCGTGAGTTCGAGCCTCGCGTCAGGCTCTGGGCTGATGGCTCAGAGCCTGGAGCCTGTTTCCGATTCTGTGTCTCCCTCTCTCTCTGCCCCTCCCACATTCATGCTCTGTCTCTCTCTGTCGCAAAAGTAAATAAACGTTGAAAAAAAAATTAAAAAAAAAAATAAAATAAAAAATAAAAACACATTCTACACTAAGGAAAATGGTGGTTTGTAAACATAGCCACTTAAGGACAGACACAGTAGGATTACAAAAAAAAGTGGAGTAAATGTGTTTTAAGACAAATGACTTCTGTCAATCACCTGTCTGATTTATTTTCACTTGTTTATACCTTATCTTTCCCCCACAGTGTTTGTTTTATTTCATTAAAAAATTTTTTTAATGTTTATTTTTGAGAGAGCGAGAGACAGAGACAGAATATGAGCAGGGGAGGGGCAGAGAGAGAGGGAGACACAGAATCCGAAGCAGGCTCCAGGCTCCGAGCTGTCCGCACAAAGCCCCACACAGGGCTCGAACCCATGAACCGTGAGATCATGACTTGAGCTGAAGTCAGGCGCTTAACTGGCTGAGCCACCCAGGCGCCCCTCCCCCACAGCGTTTAAAGTGGCTTGCAGAGATGTGTAGAATTAAGCAGGATGAAAAATAGTAACAAAAGGCAAGGCCATCATAAATGCCTGGTGTAAGAAAAGCAGTTTGTTCCAGGGATGAGCCAGGTGTATACAACTTGCGTGTTCCTTGCTGGTGGCACAACACCAGATGGACTCTGAGCGACTCAGTAGCCAAAACCAAGTGGGAAGTGCTGTGGGTGACAAGAATCATGGCAGTGGTTAAAAAAACCCTTGGAAGTCCCCAAGTCAAGTTAATGCTGGCTGATGAGTCCTCTCTGGGCCCAGCTATTTCAGATCCAGTGTCAGGATCTGATACTGGATCTCTTGGGAAGATGCTCCACCCACACTATGCCTGGCACCCAGAGAGCATCCTGCTTCTAGAGCCTTCTGGTAACAGACGGCATCTGGCCATTCTCCCTTCCCACCCCCCACCACTCGGAGCCTACATGGGAGGCCCAAGACCAGGCAAGTGTGCAGCACAGAACAAAGTGTTCGAGTCTGGTCCCACGTTGAGCTTTTGTTAACGACTACTGATCTATGAAACGCTGATTAAACCGAATTTGAAAACAGTCTATTGTTTTTGTTCTGGATTTTACACGTAAACATCTTTGTTTAAATTGAAGACGGTAGGGGAAAAAGTTGCTACAGTTTTTTACTCGCCTAGATACATCTACTCCAGTCCCAAAGCAGAATGCTTTTCTTTTATCACTTCCACTGCTGGGGAGATAGCAAAGCAATTTAGAGCCTAGTAGAGGAAGTTGATTTGACCTTGGCACAAAACTTATTGTCACATCAAGAGATACAGAGGCTGAATATTCTCTGGGCAGTGTCTGACTATCTAGTCAACAGAAGATCAAAGCAATACATGAGCTGTCAGCCCCAGGACAGCAGCAGGGACAAAATTTTGGGTTCCAGAAGGTTTACCCCACAGGGTGTGTGTGGGCCTGGGTCAGTACAGTGTGTAAGAAAGAAAATCAGGTCACAAAAGCTGACCTTAAAGCTTTCCATGCCCAGGGGAAGGGTCCAGACAGAGAGCAGATAGCAGTTTCATAGACAAGTCCCTGAGGCAGTCAGATATGTCTCTCTGTTGTCCAGTTTTTGTCAAGAGTGTTGCTATGAGAAATGACAGTCATGGACTGTCACACTACCTGCAATTTACCTGATAGTCTGAAACATTGTCTTTCAACTATAATTGTCTGGTCATCTGAGAGCCACACACCTGGACGGTACTTTTCCGACCACCTTTGAAGATTCCTTAATGACTTCCGGGTTCCACTTTTCTCAGAGTGAATGACACATTCAGAAGGAGCCCCGTCGAAACCACCTACTGCTTTGTCATTAGGGTGATTATGAGAATACTGTCTCTTACAACACACAGAACTCCTGCGAATTGTAATGAAGGAAGTTCCAGAAAAAGTTTTGCTTCTCCTGAATAGCTGGTTTATTTTTGTTTTAACCATTGTATGATTCTTGTCATCCACAGCATTTCCCACTTTGTTGTTGTTTTATTTCTTTTTGGTGGTGAGAACACTTAAGATCTATCCTCTTAGCAAATCTCAAGTACACCATACGGTATTACTAAGGTCACATTGTGGTACATTAGATCTCCAGAACGTAGTTATCTTGTGTAACTGACACTTTGTAACCCTAGATCAACATTTCCTCATTTTCTCCTCCCACTAGCCCCTGGAAATCACCGTGTTATGCTTGGCCTCTGTGAGTTTGACTATTTTGGATTCCACATATAAGTGATATCATGCAGTATTTTTCTTTTTGTATCTGGCTTATTTCACTTAGCCTCCAGATTCATTCATGCTTAATGTCTTCCAAGTTTATCCATGTTGTGACAAATAACAGGATTTCCTTCTCTTTTAAGGCTGGAAAATATTCTGTTGTGTTTCTATATAATGCCCACATTATGTATCATAATGCCTGTTGTATAGATAGATACATAGATAGATAGATAGATAGATAGATAGATAGATAGATAGATATAATGTATATAAATAATATGCATTCAGTGTTTGTCCATTCACCTGTCAGTGGACATTTAGGGTTGTGTCCTGTCTTGGCTATTGTGAATAAAAGGTTCCAATGAATATGGGTGTTCAGATACATGATATCATTTCTCTCAGATACATTCTCAGAAGTGAGACTGCTGGACCATAAGGTAGCTCTATTTTAACACTTCGAGGAACCTCCACACTGATTGCTGTACCAGTTTGCATTCCCACCAACAGTGCACCAGGGTTCCTTTTTCTCCACATCTTTGTCTATACTTATTATTTTTGAACTGCTGTCAATTCTCCCTTCAGATGTGCCAATATTTGCTTTATCCATTTTGGTGCTCTAATGTCAGACGCATATGTATTTATAATGGTTGTATCTTCCTATTCATTGACCCTTTTAAAATTATATAACAACCTTCTTTGTCTCTACAGATAGTTTTTGATTTAAAGTCTATTTTGTGTGATACAAGTGTAGCCATCTCTGCTTTTTTTTTTTTTTTTGATTGCCATTAGCATCATATATTTTTCCATCTCTTCACTTTCAGCCTACGTGTGTCCTTGATCTAAAATGTCTTTTTTTTTTTTAATTTTTTTTTTCAACGTTCATTTATTTTTGGGACAGAGAGAGACAGAGCATGAATGGGCGAGGGGCAGAGAGAAAGGGAGACACAGAATCGGAAACAGGCTCCAGGCTCTGAGCCATCCGCCCAGAGCCCGACGCGGGGCTCGAACTCACGGACCGCGAGATCGTGACCTGGCTGAAGTCGGACGCTCAACCGACTGCGCCACCCAGGCGCCCCTAAAATGTCTTATAGATAGCATATCACTGGATCTCTTAAAAATCCATTCATCCATTCTATGCCTTTTGATTGGGGAGTATAGTCTATTTACATTTAGAGTAATTATTAATAGAGGAGAACTTACTGTTGTTATTTTGTTTGTTATTTTCCATCTGTTTACAGTTGTTTTGTCCCCTCTTTTGCTGTCTTCCTTTGTTATTTGATGATATTTTATTTTGGTAGTGATTTGCTTTGACTATTTTCTTTTTTTTAAATTTTTTAATGTTTCTTTATTTTTGAGAGAGAGAGAGAGTGAGGGAGGGACAGAGAGAGGGAGACACAGAATCTGAAGCAGGCTTCAGGCCCTGAGCTGTCAGCACAGAGCCCAACGCAGGGGTTGAACTTGTGAACTGCGAGATCGTGACCTGAACCGAAGGTTGGATGCTCAAGTGACTGACCCACATAGGTGCCACAATTCTTTTCGTTTTATTTGTTTATTTTATGTGTATCTATTATTGTTTTTTTTTTCCTTTGTGGTTATCCCGAGACTTGTATAAAATATCTTGTAGTTAAAGCCATCTATTTTAAGTTGATAACAGCTAAGCTTCAATCACATTTAAAATAAAACTTTAAATCATTGTATTTTTCTGGCGGAATGAGGGCTTGGATGGACCTCCTAGTCTGTCACCTTGTTAATGTTACCTTTTTGACATGTGACATTTATTTCCTAAGATGGCTTAACACTTTCTGTCCAACCTGTCCATTCCTCTGCCGAAAAACACCTTATTGTGGTCATTTTGTCTATTCCTCTCCCCACTGCTTTCCATCCCATTCCTTGAGCCTGGAACTCCTTAAGGTTAAAAAATAGGAAGGAGCTTCCCTACCTTGGAGCCCATGTGCATTGGATTGCATTGCCTGAACCTGAATTAAATATCTGATAGAACATTTTTTGAGGTTGTATGTATGTGTTCTTGCCTGGCTGAGAGATGGGCTACTTTTTCTCTCTCAAATCATCAGTGGATGCCTGGAGTGCTCTAGAGTGGAAGATAGGGAGGCAGAGAACTGAATGGGGCCAGCTGTCCAGCTTGTGAATTGCCCTTCCTTCCGGTGCAGAGTGATGCTGTTCAGGATGCCAGAGCTAGGGGAGCTGAATGAGGAAATGGAGCTTGGAAAATCTGAATAAGTAAGAACAGAACCACCCATCTAAGGAAGGAGAGGCAGCCTCAGCCCCTGGGCTCTGTGTAAAGTGACATTTCTTACCCTTTCCGAGCGGTTTTCCCGTTTCCTTTTCTCATGGATAGGAAAAAAGTTACCAACTGGTAGTCCTGGTCTCAAGCAAGTAATCTGTAAATGAAATCTAGGGACACCCAGACAGGGTAACTCCCTGCTCCGTTTCATGGGGCGAAGATGGTTCTGGACATTTCTTCCCATGTTGTTTTCATCCAGTGAGGTCAGTTTTACCTCATAGATTCATGCCTTCCCTTTTCATTAATCTAGGTGTTTCCTTAACCCTAATCCTATGGGTATCAGCCATCATTCGCATAAGCATAAGCAGCCATCATACTCATAAGCTTGCCAAAGCTTTATCTTTTGAGATAATTGAATTCATGTGGAGTTATAAGAAATAAAACAGGGCTGCCTGGGTGTCTCAGTCAGTTAAGCATCCAACTTCAGCTCAGGTCACGATCTTATGGTTCATGGGTTTGAGCCCCACATCGGGCTCTGTGTTGACAGCTCGGAGCCTGGAGCCTGCTTCAGATTCTGTGTTACCTCTTTCTCTGTCCCTCCCCCACTCAGGCTCGCTTGGTCTCTCTCAAAAATAAATAAACATTAAAAATTTTAAAGAAATAATAAAGAGATCCCATACACCCTTCTGTCAGGTTCTGCCTTTGGTGATATCTTGCATAACTATAGTACAATCTCACAACCAGGGAACTGAAGGGTTACAATTGGTCCACCTTCTTGAGATTTCACCAGTTTTGCATGAACTTGTGTGTGTGTGTGTGTGTGTGTGTGTGTGTGTGTGTGTTCTATTCTATGTAGTTTGATCACATGTGTAGATTCTTGACCACTACCCCATCAAGATACAAAACAATTCCATTACTACAATGGAATGTTTTTTTAATGTTTCTTTATATTAGAGAGAGACAGAGCATGAGCAGAGGAGGGGCAGAGAGAGAGGGAGACAGAGAATCTGATGCAGGCTACAGGCTCTGAGCTGTCAGCACAGGGCCCGATGCGGGGCTTGAACTCACAAACTGCAAGGTCATGACCTGAGCCGAAGTCGGATGCTCAACCGACTGAGCCCCCCGGGCGCCCCACAAAGCTCTCTTGCTGCCCTTTTGTGGCTGCATCTACTCCCTTCCCCATCCCTAAACCCTGGCAACCATTAATCTTCCCTCCATCTGTATCATTTCACCATTTCAAGAATGCTGCAGAAACAGAATCACCCAGTATGCCTTTTCTGAGATTGGCTTGTTCCACGCAGCATCGTTTCCCTGGAGAGTCATCCAACATGTTGCCTGTATCAATAGCTCGTTCCTTTCACTGCTGAGGACTATGCTGTGATGTCGATATACCACAGTTTAACTCGAAGGAAATTTGGATCGTTTCTAGTTCGGGCATACACATGAAGCTGTGACAAACATTCACGTCGAGGTTTTTGTGTGAAGATAGGTGTTCCTTTCTGCGGGAAGAAGAACACCATCACCAGGTCGCTTGCTAGTTGTGTGTGAAGTTTTTCTACCAACTCCCAAACTATTTTCCAGAGTGGCTGTGCCCTGTTACATTCCCGCCAGTAATGTGTGAGTGATCCAGTTCACCTCATCCTTGCTAGGTTTTGGTGTTGTCCCTCTTTTTTTGTGGTCGTCCTGACAGTTGTGTCATGGGTTTAGTTCACATTTTGCGATGGCTAATGATGCTGAACTTCCTCTCATGTGTTTGTTGGTCATGTTCATATCCTTTTCAGTGAAATGCCACTCTGCGTCTTTTGCTCATTTCTAATCGGGTTGTTTGTGTTTGTACCGCTGAGTTCCTTATATATTCTAGATACTATCCTCTGTCAGATATATGGTTTGCAATTTTTTTTCTCAGTCTGAGGCTTGTCTTCTTAACAGATCTTTTGCAGAACAAAGGTTTTTTATTTTGATGAGGTCCAGTTTTCAAATTTTTCTTTTAAAGATTGTGTGATTGGTGTCAAAACTCTTTGCCTAGCCCTAGATCCTAACTTACAATTTTCTCCTATTTTTCTAAAGTAGTTAATATTTTTAAAATATTTACTTTGAGAGAGAGAGAGAGAGAGCAGGGGAGGGACAGAGAGAGAGAATCTCAAGCAGTCTCCATGCTGCAGTGCAGAGCCCTAGTGGAACTCAAACTCACCAACTGTGAGATCATGACCTGAGCCAATATTAAGAGTCAGACACTTGAGGTGGCTCAGTCAGTTAAGTGTCCGGCTTCAGCTCAGGACATGATCTCACAGCTCGTGGGTTCAAGCCCCACGTTGGGCTCTGTGCTGACAGCTCAGAGCCTGGAGCCTGCTTCAGATTCTGTATCTCCCTCTCTCTCTGCCCCCTCCCTACTCACACACTCTCTCTCTCTCTCTCTCTGTCTCTCTCTCTCTCTCTCTCTCAAAAATAAATAAACATTAAGAAAATTTTTAAAAAGATGCTTAACTGGGGAACCTGGGTGGCTCAGTCGGTTGAGCGTCCGACTTCGGCTCAGGTCATGATCTCACAGCTTGTGAGTTTGAGCCCCGCGTCGGGCTCTGTGCTGACAGCTCAGAGCCTGGAGCCTGCTTCTGCTTCTGTGTCTCCCTCTCTCTCTACCTCTAACCCACTCACATTCTGTCTCTGTCTCTCTCAAAAATAAATAAACATTAAAAAAAAAAAGATGCTTAACCAACTGAGCCACACAGGTGTCCCTAAAATGTGTAGAATTTTAATATTACATTTAAGTCTCTGATCTGTTTTGAATTAATTTTTGTGGAAGGTGTGATGTTTAGGTCAAAGCACTTTTTTGTTGTTGTTGTTTTTTGTTGTTGTTGTTGTTGTTTTTGCCCATGGATATCTGATTGCTCTAGCACCGTTTGTTGAGTGGGTACTTACTTTTATTTATTTTTCATTTGCAAATGGGAGACAGATAAATTTTAATGACATAATTGGGCTTAAGCTGTGGCAGATGTAGGAACAGTGGGGAAAAATATGGTATTAGGTGAGAGGGAAGGATTGCCCAAGGAGGACTTAACTGAGTCATGTGCTGTTAGAAAGTATAGAAAATAGAGGGGCACGCTCTGGTTATGGGGGGAGAAAGTCCATGGTAGGAAGATGCACGGTGGACGAAATGGACCCTCATCTTTGCCGTGAGGTGAGGTGGCACCCTCTCTGCAGTGAGAAGGGTGAGAAGGATGCAGTGAGCATCCAGGTGGGTGTTTGAGGAGGTCGTACGCAGCTGATAGGAACGCAGGGAAGACACCCTTTCCCTCCAGGTAGACTCACAGAAGACACAGGTGGCCACACCACTTGCCGGGCACCCTAACTTCTCGAGGCAGTGAACAAACTTGGTTATCCCCCAGGGGAGGAATGCCAGGCTGTCTCTAACACTCTCCCTGCTGCATTGCCCCCTTCAGCCTCCTTGTGATGTTGGAATGTAACTACTTAAGGACTCAAGAGCCTTCCACAAAAGACAGGAAGGCTTTGCATTCCTATTCTTCGTTCTCTGCCATGTGACTGTCTGCAAAAGTTTTTGTTATTTCTGGAATGGAAAAACCAAACTTGGTATGGTTTCTTTGGAAAAGCAAGGGGATTGCTCTTCGGCTTGTCTTCAGAAAAGAGACTCTGGATGCTTCTTTTCACAGGCGCTTAAAATTCAGCAAGAACGAGGCTGCAGGGAAAGAATAATTTTGATACAGTTCTTCCTGTGTGTGCGCTTTGTTAGTGGTGGCAGTGGAGTTTGGAGCAGAATATAATCAAACGTTTTGGCATTTATGCGGAAGGGGCATACAGTAGGATGGCTGGTATAATCCACTTTGAAGTTTGTGTGTGTGTGTGTGTGTGTGTGTGTGTGTGTGTGTGTGTGTTTAAGGGAAGTACCACCTGGCTAACAGAATAGCTCTGGGAATGTTCCAGGGCAAGCTATTAACATAAAAGAGAGGAGGATGGGACTATCTGGATGGTGATTATTTATTTTCCGTCTTCTTTAAGTGCCATATCAGACGGCACCTGTAACATACAGTCAATCTATGTGCTTCTTAGTGATCCTCACATATTCTATAGTGGATTGAATGGTGGCTCCCCCAAAATACATGTGCATTTAGTAACCCCCAGAATCTGCGAATGTGACCTTATTTGGAAAGGGGATTTGCAGATGTATTTAGGTTAAGGACGTTGAGATGAGATCATCTTGGATTTTCTGGGTGGACCATAAATTCAATGACAGGTATCCTTGTAAGACAGAGAAGAACAAAACAGGGGCAGAGATTGAGTGATGCAACCACAGCCAAGGACTATCTGGAGCCACCAGAAGCTGGAAGAACCTTCCAGATCTCTACCAACACTTCCAAGATGTTAGTAGTGAATTTAAGTCCAGACTTCATTTTTGGACTGAGGAAGAAAGTCTGTTGCTAACGGAGGGTCTCAAATATAATAGTTGGGAGATGGTTTTTCTCAACATGTTTCTTAAGCTATTTCTCACTCATGTGCTCATTCTAATTACTTTCAACCTTTCAGAGGAAAGAACAGTATTTGTTTTCCTGAAATCTTAAGATCCTGGTGTTGGAGAAGATTTACTTTAGAACCTGCGATGCCTGTGGGTATTTAACATAAACTCTAAGGAGAATCACTATTTCCTTTCTTTTAGAACAGCTTTATTGGGATATGATGTACATTCCATAAAGTTTACCCATTTTAAGTATAGAATTCAGTGGTTTTGGTATATTCACAGAGTTATGCAACCATGACCAAATATATAATTTCAGAACATTTCCAGTATTCCAAAGAGAAACTTCATATCCATTAGCCACCATATCCCAATCTTACCCCTCACTACATCCCTACTTCTCCAGTGCCTGACAACAAGATTTGTTTACTCTGAAAATTTTGTATGAATGGAATCATACGATATGTGGTCCTTTGTGACTGGCTTCTTTCAACTCACTTGTTTTTCAGGTTCATCAATATTATAATACATAACAATACTTCACTCCTTTTTATGGCTGAATAATATTCCATTATATGGATATAACAAATTTTTGTTTAGCTATTTATCCACTAATGGACATTTGGGTTGATTCCATTTTTAGGATTTTGTGAGTAATGTGTCTCTGAGTCTTAGTGTACAAGTTTTTGTTTGGGCATAGGTTTTTATTTCTTGTATATATAATTAGGGTTGAAATTGACGGGTCATATGGTAACTGTATGTTTAACATTTTGAGGAACTGTCTAACTGTTTTCCAATTTGGCCACACCATTTTATTTTGTTTTATTTTATTTTATTATACTTTTAATTTATTTTTTCCTAGCGTTATTGAGGGATGATTGCCAAATAAAGATTATCTGTATTTAGGTTGTACAACATGATTTTTTAAAGGTATAAAACCTGATGGTTTTTAATGTGTGCGTACATTCTGAAATGATTACCACAATCAAGTTAATTAATAGATCTATCACCTCACATAACTACCATTTGTGTGTGTGTGGTGGGGGGGGTAAGGATACTTAAGATCTACTCTCTTAGCAAATTTCAAGTATATAATATATTATTATTAATTATAATCACCATGCTGTTTATTTTGTAACTGAAAGTTTACATAGTTTGACCAATATTTTCCCTATACCCACCCCTACCTCCTGGCAACCAACTTCTACTCTCTGGTTCTGTGAGTTTGACATTTTTAGATTCCTCATGTAGGTGAGATCACGTAGTATTTATCTTTCTGTATCTAGCTTATTCCACATGTCCTCCGGACTCATCCATGTTATTGCAAATGGCAGGATTTCCTTTTTATGGTCAAATAATATTCTATCTATCTATCTTATATCTATCTTTCAAGTGAGGGAGAGAGATAGCAATTTCTTTATCCATTCATCTGTCAACAGATAGTTGTTTCCCCCTTTTGGCTGTTGTGAATAATGCTTCAATGAGTGTTGGAGTGCAAGTATCTCTTTGAGTTATTGACTTCATTTCCTTTGGACATACATCCAGAAGTGGGATTGCTGAGTCATACGGTAGTTCTATTTTCTGTTTTCCATAATAGTTTTACCAATTTATGTTCTCACCAGCAATGTTCAAGGATTCATTTTTCTCTACACCCTTGACAACGCTTATCTTTTGTCTTTTTGATAACAGCCATTCTAAAAGGCTTTGATTTGCATTTCTCTGGTGATTAGTGATGATGAGCACATTTCATATACCTTTTGGTTATTTGCATGTCTTCATCTTAAAAGTATCTATTCAAGTCCTTTGCCTATTTTAAAATCAGATTGTTTATTTTGCTATTGAGTTGTATGAGTTTCTTACATATTTTGGATATTAATTCCTTATCAGATATTTTTTGCAAATATTTCTCCCATGTAATTGGTTGCCTTTCATTCTGTTTCCTTTGCTGCACAGAACTTTTTAGTTTGATGTAATCTCATTTGTCTGTTTTTGCTTTTGGTGTCATATCCAAAAAAATCATTGCTTAGACCATAGTCAAGGAGATTTCCCTTAGCAGTTTTATGGTTTCAGGTTTTATATGTAAGTCATTCTACCATTTTGCGTTAATTTTTGCATATGGTATATCAGGATACAATTTCATTTTTTTGCATATGGATATCCAATTTCAATTTTCATTTGTCTCCTGATGCTTTTTGATCTCCCTTTTGATTTATTCTTTCATCAATTAGTTGTTTAGGAATGTGTTATTTAATTTTGACATACTTGTGAATTTTTCTACTGTTACTGATTTCCAGTTTCATATTGTGGTTAGAATTAATACTTGATATGGTTGATTTCAGGCTTCTTAAACTCGTTAAGATTTGTTTTGTGGCTCAACAAATGATCTCTCCTGGAGAATGTTCCATGGGCTTCACCATTTTATACTCCTACCACCCATGAGCAAGGGTTCTAATTTCTTCACATTCTCTCCAACACTTGTTATTATCTGTGTGTGTGTGTGTGTGTGTGTGTGTGTGTGTGTGTGTGTGTGTTTTGAGAGAGCACAAGTAGGGGAGGGGGCAGAGGGAGAGAGAGAGAATCTTAAGCAGGCTCCATGCTTAGCACAGAGCCCCACGTGGGCTTTGATCCCATGACACTGGGATCCTGACCTGAGCTGAAATCAAGAGTAGGACATTCAACAGACTGAGCCACCCAGGCGCCCCATTTGTCTTTTTTATTCTAGCCATCCTGGTGGGTGTGAAGTGGTATCTCATTATGTTTTTCCCCCCCTAATGACTAATAATGTTGAGCATCTTTTCTTGTACTTATTGGCCATTTATATATCCTCTTTGGAGAAATGTCTATTCTAGTTCTTTGCCTGTTTTTAAATTGGGTTAGTTGTATTTTTATTATTGAGTTGCAAGAGTTCTTTAGCATATAAATCCTTTTATCAGACATATTATTTGCAATAACTTTCTCTCATTCTGTGAATTGCATTTTCATTTTCTTCATGGTGTCGTTTGAAGCACAAAAGTTTCCAATTCATCTATTTTTTTTCTTTCATTGCATTTGCTTTTGGTGTCATATCTAAAAAACCATTGCCTAACCCAAGGTCACAAAGATTTACTCCTGTGTTTTCTTCTAGGGATTTTATGGTTTTTGTTCTTACATTTATGCTTCTGAGCTAATGTTTGTGTATTGCAGGCATACCATTCCATAAATGACGAGCAGCTTAAATATAAGCTTTTTATGGCAGAATTTCCCTACATAGTTTATCATTAACAACTTGATGATATTAACTATGACCAAAGTCTTCCCGTGTGAGCTGGGGTATTCCTGATATATAGCTCTTACCTGAATTTATCAAAGTTCAGTGGAAATATAGAAATGTTTGTGTTGCCAGAGGCAGAAATGCAAATCCAAGTAGTCAGAAAAGGAGATTTTGCAGGAACGATAATGAGGTTATCTCATGTAATTGAAGGAAATGTTGAATAGCCCCAGGGCAGGAAGTGTGAAGTGAAGCTGGACCTGGGAACAGCTGGGACGTGGACTGAAACTTGAGTGCCACCAGGACACCTTCTCTCTCTCTCTTTCTTTAGGTCTTATTTCTCAATCTCTTTGCCCCTAGCTTTCTTTCTCCAAACAGGCTGGGCTCCTCCACATTGCCCAACGCAAGACTACGGGAGTCTCACAAGACCCTGGAGTCCAAATCTACACCCCCACGAAGACCCTTGTTTCCAGCTCCAGTTTGAAAAAAAATTCTAGGGAGGATGTCTAATTGGCCAATTAGGGTCATGTGCCTCTTTGGACAGTTCATGAAGCTTCTGGTTACATTGAGGATAGTTTTTATTTGTGGAAAATAGTCCTTACAAGTTTACTTTTGGTGGAAACAAGTTGCTTTCAGTTTGTGATGGCTCTAGCTTTTACAACACTTTTAATTCTATTTATAAATCTAGCAGTTGTTAACAATCACTTTTCAAGGGATATTTAAATATTACTTTATTATTAAATTAAATTAAATTAATAATTATCATTACTATCTGTTTAAAAAGTCAGTTCATTAAACTGCTTCAACATTTCAAACATCTTTTATCCACTTAATATTTTATTTTCTTCATAAGTATTTTAATTGCTTAGCCCAACAAACAAATCTTCCTGAAGGCTTAAATAACTCCTATAAATGCAATAAATTCATGTTATAAGTAAAGGACTACCTAAACTTCTCTTATATGTCTCAGTGCTGTACACGAACTTGGTGGGATTTCAATAGAACATCTTGTCTTAGTTACTCAATTGCATATATATTACTCAATTGCATATATATATATATATATATATATATATATATATATGCAATTGTTTTTTTTTTTTTTTAAGAGAGGGAGTATGAGCTGGGGAGAGGGGCAGAGGGAGAGAAAGAGAGAGAATCCCAAGCAGGCTCCACACTCAGCATTGTGGGGCTTGACCCTGTGACCATGGGATCATGACCTGAACCAAAATCAAGAGTTGGATGCTCAATGAACTGAGCGACCCAGAGGCCCTTAACTGTACATTTTAAACTGGAGTTATGAGGCTGTCACTCTTAGAGATCAAATTCTTTTCAATGTTACAAATATACAAGATATCAGATATGAATAGAGTTTCTCTAAACATCAAAATACAAACACCATGGTTTTGATCCCCTTAACATTTTTAATGCTTAAATTTTAAACCTTTCCAGACCTGGCACTGACTAAGGAATACTAATAGAATTCCAGAGAGCTCTGAATATGTAATTATAAAATTTCCCAGGGTGAAAGATGTGCACTCACTAAAAAAATTTCATCTAATTAAGATATACTTTTTTTTTTCCCCTTCCCATTTTAACATTTCTGAAATTGGGTCTTATAGTCAATGGCACCTTATTTGGCAACAGTTAGTCTTTCTGAGTGATATGTAAAATGATGGTATCTTAAGTCAGATGAGACTTGGTACCATCTCAGTTAATTGAGATTACTTAAAACTAGAAATTGAGACCAGCGTCAGACCTGCTGGTGCAGACACCCAGTACATTTCATCTTGTCGACACCACTGCCATGTTGAGGTTGCCTGTGACATGACCTTAAAACTTAAAAAAAAAAGCGTGGCTTGTGTAGACCACTAGCTAATTCATTTTATCTAAACACTTGAGTGTCTGCCTGCTCACAAAATTTGCAAGTACCCTACTTGGTCACTTGATCGGATTTGCATCTGTCTGATTTTAGTATAAAGAGTATCTTCCCCCCTGCCCTGCCCCCCATCCAACTTTGAAACTGATGGGAGGCTTTGCTACTTAAATACTTTTTAATTGAACTTGAAAGATATTTGATTTGATGTATTTTTTTAATTCTTTCATGTTCCAGATATTTAGGGTTACTCTGCTTTTTTTCAGGTATAAGTCATTTATTTAAATTATGATTATTATCCTTTCAAACATTTGTCATTCCTTAGCTAGGAAGCTTAGAACAGCCTTTCAAGTGGAGAACACAGACATTCTTTTTTATTTTTAAGTTTATTTTTTTTAGAGTGTTATTTTATTTTATTTTGTTTTCAATATATGAAGTTTATTGTCAAATTGGTTTCCATACAACACCCAGTGCTCATCCCAAAAGGTGCCCTCCTCAATACCCATCACCCACCCTCCCCTCCCTCCCACCCCCCATCAACCCTCAGTTTGTTCACAGTTTTTAAGAGTCTCTTATGCTTTGGCTCTCTCCCACTCTAACCTCCTTTTTTATTTTTTTTCCTTCCCCTCCCCCATGGGTATCTGTTAAGTTTCTCAGGATCCACCTAAGAGTGAAAACATATGGTATCTGTCTTTCTCTGTATGGCTTATTTCACTTAGCATAACACTCTCCAGTTCCATCCATGTTGCTACAAAGGGCCATATTTCATTCTTTCTCATTGCCACGTAGTACAACTGATGAATGGATAAAGAAATTGTGGTTTATATTTTGAAGTTTATTTATTTTGAGAGAGATCGAGCAAGCAAGGGAGGGACAGAGAGAGAGAGAGAGAGAGAGAGAGAGAGAGAGAATCCCAAGCAGGCTCAACGCTGCCAGTGAACAGCCAGATGTGGGGCTCAACCTCACAAACTATGAGATCATGACCTGCACCAAAATCAAGAGTTGGATGCTTAATCACCTGAGCCACTCAGTCACCCTGAGAATGCAGACATTCTTCTTCCTCCTCCTCCTCCTCCTCCTCCTCCTCCTCCTCTTCTTCTTCTTCTTCTTCTTCTTCTTCTTCTTCTTCTTCTTCTTCTTTTGCTTTGGCTGTTGTTGATAGTGCTGCTATAAACATTGGGATACATGAGAACACAGGCATTCTTAACTTGTTTCTCAATTTAATGAAACTGTCTTATATGTTATTGGTGATGACTTGGGATAGATACAATGTTAAGAAATTATGCCATTTATTTTATTAAGAGATTTAAAAAATCAGGAATGGCTTTTTCTAACAGCCTCATTGAGATATAGTTTACATACTGTGTAATTTACCCATTTAATAAAAGTGTATCATTCAGTACTTTTAGTGTATTCACAGATATGTGAACCATCACCACAGTTTTAGCACAATTCATCATCTCAAAAAGAAACCTCATACCTTTTACCTATACGCCCACTCCCCCCAGCCCTAAGCAACCACTAGTCTACTTTCTGTCTCTATCAGTTTTCTTTTTCTGAGCATTTCATACAAATGTAATCATAGAATATGTGATTTCTTGTGACTGGCTTCTTTCTCTTAGATGCTGAAGTTGGTTAAACCTCTTTTTAAGGAAATATTACAAAGAATATCCTATTTGGTTTTTTAATGTTTATTTATTTATTTTGTGAGAGAACGAGAGACAGAGAGAAAGAGATCAGGGGAGAGGCAGAGAGAGAGGGCAGGAGAGAATCGCAACAGCGCATGGGACTCAATCACATGAACCATGAGATCATGACCTGAGCCGAACTCTTAGCCTACTGAGTTACCCAGGCATCCTGATATCCTACTTTTTTATTTGCACAATTCTTATGGATTTGTCTGCTCTGCAGTTACAATGAGGGAATCATTTTATCGAAATGTACCAATGGATTGTTGACCAAAGGGAAAGAGCTAGAGGGACCCACCCATGTCAGTTACCTGTTCTAGACCCAGTCTCCAGGTGAGGGATGGCGTCAGGCAAGAATATGGCAGCCCTGTCTGGGACCGTGTGGTTGGAATAGGACAAAGGGTAGTCCTTAGAAATGGGGACAGGCAGGCAGAATTGAAAATGTTGAAGGGAAGGAAAAATTCTTTCTCTACTATTTAAGTTCTTACAGCTGGACCAGGAATTAAATTTTACATGAAGTGGATTAACAGGAGAAAAGAAAAAGCTTGGCTGCATGTGCAGTGAGGCCCGATAATGAAATTGAAACCTAAAGAAATGTTCAAGGCAGGTGATTTTTATACTTTTCTGACAAAGAGACAATAAATCTGTGAAGAATTGACAGGACAAAGAAAACTTTGGGAGCTTCAATTAGTAAGAAATTATTTTTTTACATGTTTATCTTTGAGAGAGAGAGAGAGAGAGAGAGAGAGAGAGAGAGAGAACAACCAGGGGAGGGGCAGAAAGAGAGAGGAAGACAGAATCTGAAACAGGCTCCAGGCTCTGAGCTATCAGCATAGAGCCTGACACGGGGCTGGAACTCAAGAGCTGTGAGATCATGACCTGAGCCGAAGTCGGATGCCTAACTGACTGAGCCACCCAGGTGCCTCCAATGAGTAAGAAATTCTAAGCAAAGTTTGGGCTGGGATAGTAAATTAGTAAGTAACAAGGGTTATTTGTACAACCCTCTTGGTTCTAAATTTCCTATCTCTTGTGATAAGGAGGTCTCTTTACCTCCTGGTACAGGGAGGGTAACTTCCATGTGGAAGATTTATTTCTTGTTTTCAGAGGAACAGAGGAAGGTCTGAGTGTGCTTCTTGCATAGACTGTCTCTTAAATTAATTTTTATTTAAAATAATCAGTATGCCAGAGTGGCCCATCTTAGAGTGGCCTGCCCTTGGCCCCTACAATGTCTTGTTTACTTCAGCCATTTGAGGGCCTTCTCCCGCGCTTTCCTGAATCACAAGTAAAGTTGTGCACAGAATACTGCTGTGGTATACGGGGAAGAAACTGGATCAGAAGTCGGAAGCCCTAGGTCTTTGCTTTGGCTTTGTGGTTTGACTCTAAGGAAGTCACTCTCTGTCTCTGAGCCTCAAGATTTTCATCCCTGAGTAAAACTTAACTGTCTGGCATGGTTTGTTGGTGTGTTATATGAGATGATGTGAGTAGAAGATTTACACAAACAGGAGACATCTGTTTTCTCGTTCTCTCTTACTCTTCATATGCTGCACCGTGGCTCCACAGCACACTGCTTTCTGGAGCCATTTCAGATTCACCTCTGGTTAAGCGTACTCAGCATTTCTCAGCGTCCACCCCTCCACTTCATGTTGCCAGTAGGGTCTCCGTTTATAAGGTACGTAGCTGGTGGCCTCCAAGGTCCTCAAAGGTTTTCGCCAGACCGCATCCATCCACACTTTCAAGAACACTGGAAACCATGAACCACTGTTCCCCACTCCCTGCCCCTGCCCCACCCCCATTGACCTACCCAATCGCAGCAAAGGTGGTTTGGTTGGTTGTTAGATACGTCAGTCTCCTCAGAGGTCTGTCATAGCCAAGCGCACCCTAGTCATCCCCTCCGGCGAAGAGGGGCACACCTCCTGCTCTCTGGGGCTAACTTCTGAGGCTGACAGATCACATAGCCACATTGAGTGGGACACCTGATATTCAAGTGGCAGGTAGCCTGACACCAGGCCTTCAGGGCCCTGGGTCTCTTTCAGCTTCATTTATTTACACAACCACACACACACACACACACACACACACACACACACACACTCACATGTGTTTCTTTGTACTTTCCCACTGAGGTGATTCATAATCGGATATCACTATTCCAAAGAGACGAAAGCTCCTTAAGAAGACAGCATTTAGAATTACATGTTAGAACTGGAGAGAACCATGCATATAATCTGGTCTAAACCCTCCCTTGCCCACCCCTCCCCAACCTCTGTTAATGGAAAAGACTGAAGCCCATTGAGGTGATGTGACTTGTTCAAGATCACACAGTAAGTGAGAGAAAAAGCAAAGACCTTTCATTCATTCATTCATTCATTCATTCAATAAAAGTTTATTGATTCCTCTTTACCAGGCATGTTCTAGGAGATGAAAATATAAACTTATTCAACAAAAAGTTCCCACCCTTGTGTTGCTTATGTTTGTCATATGGTCATGGATATGAACAACAACGTAATGTCAGATGGTGCTAAGTGTCAGGAAGAAATCCAGACCATGGCGATAGGGAATGAAGGAGGAGAGGAAGTATTACATTTGATAAGGTGGTGTGGGCTTGTTTCTCTAAGAAGTAAATGAAATGAGGACTCAAGATATATCTGAGGGAAGAGCATTCCAAATGGAGGGAACAGCAGGCGCAAAGGCCCTGGTGCAGTAAGGAGGCCATTATGATCAGGATGTCTAGATTTGCCATCCACAGCCTCTTCATCAAACTACACTACCTCTAAGTCATCAGGGGTGTCTCAGGGGTCTTTATGTCATATACAGTGTCCAGGTTTGAGAGTGACTCTAAGAACCTAGAAGTCACCATGCTGCTCAGGTTGGAACAGAATTTGTGACCTTCACAGGTACAACAGATGCAGAACCTCAGTGTAGCAAAACACAAACAGCTCTGACTGGGAGATCAGGAGACCTGAGGGACAATCTTTGTTCTCCTACTGAATGTGCAATAGTGGTCAAACCCTCTTGGAAGATCAGATTGTTGTTTTTAAATTTTAATTAGAATTTAATTTTTATTAAAAATTTTTTAAAAAAATGTCTATTTACTTTTTGAGCGAAACAGAGCATGAGTGGGGGAGGGGTAGAGAGAGAGAGAGAAAGAGAGGGAGGCACAGAATTGGAAGCAGGCTCCAGGCTCTAAGCTGTCAGCACAGAGCCCGACAGGGGGCTCGAACTCACGAACCACGAGGTCATGACCTGAGACAAAGTCAGACCCTTAACTGACTGATCCACCCAGGCGCCCATTAAAAAAATGTTTTTAATGTTGATTTATTTTTTGAGAGCTAGAGAGACAGAGTGTGAGTAGCAGAAGGGCAGAGAGAGAGGGACACAGAATTTGAAGCAGGCTCCAGGCTCTAAGCTGTCCGCACAGAGCCTGACGCAGGGCTCGAACTCAGGCTGGGAGATTGTGACCTGAGCTGAAGTCTGATGCTTAACTGACTGAGCCACCTAGGCGCCCCTAGAGTCTAATTTTTAGTTTTAAATGGGTGAGTTCCCAATTTTTTCATGTATCTTGACTTTTTTGTTGTGGTTATTATAGCTTAGTACAGAAATGTACACAAATCTTACATGCATTGCTTGATAAATTTTTTATGTATGCATGTGAGACTTCATCATCTACATCAGGATATAAAACATTCCAGTGTCTCTGAAGCCTTTTTAAATGATGTGTCTCTCCCTGGGCCAATGCACTGCTCTCAACCTCTGCCAGACAACTATCTGACTGCTACCAGCATCCATTAGGGTTGTCTGTTCCTAAATTCATACAGAAGGAATCACACAGGATGAACTTTTTAATGCCCATCTTCTTTTACTCAAAGTTATGTTTTTGAGATTATCCACGTTGTTGAGAGTCGCAAGAGTTAATTGTTTTTCATTGCAGGGTAGTGTTCCATCACACGAATATCACACTTTATTTCTCTGTTCTCCTCTTGATGGCCATTTGAGTTCTTTCCAGTTTGGAGTTCTTATAGACAAGCTGCTACGATCATTCTTGTGCAGGTCTTTTGTTGGACATAAACACTCACGTTTCTTGGGTTTGTACTCAAGAATTGAATTGTCTGAGCTTCTTTTCAAGTTCAAATATTTCTGACCATTACATGACAGCAGGTGTATTTTAGTAGCTGTTAATTTTAGGTAAAGTCAGTAAGGCTTTTAAATGCTTCTTTATCAACTGTGAACATACCTGTGTGCATTTGGAAAAATATCCATATGAGATATTATTTATTTGGTCTTCACCTAGGACATGGTGTCCAAATGGTTCTTGACCTATAGCTGGGGAATCACTGCCTTAGAGAATGACTACAGTGTGCTTGAGGTGTAATCCTCTATGATTCTAGAAGGCAGTGCTCCAAAAGGCATGCATGTCCCTTGTTTCTTAACGGAACTTTCACCTCTTGAGCTGTCTTTTTTCACTCAGATGATGATGTTCAGATATGGAGCTCTCTTCTGAAAATGTGTGCTGTCTGGCTCATGACGTTATTATAGTATTGAGTGATGGATGTAAGTAGTATCAAATATCTTCCTTTCATCTGGACTCCAAACTGAAGTCCAGAGTGTCGTGAAATGGTCCAGTGAATACAGTATACTAGTTTATTCTTGGAGGTCAGGAGGTACTGGGGGCTCCTGTGACCAGGGGGATGACTCTCAAGGGGGCGGCGTGAAGGTTCTGTTGCAGGCAGGACTGATGGCAAACCAAAGTGACAGACAGATGGGATGCGCCAAGGAGTGGTAGGCAGTGTAGAAGCTCTTTGGTTTTGTTTGTCTAGCATATTCCACTCTCCTTTATTTATTTTCAGTGAAGACTGTACTTCTTAAACACAGAGTAGGAATTCTGAGCCAGCATAGCCAATTAAAATACTCATTTGCCCTGGCTTCCGGCATTGGTTGAAGAATGAACAAACCAGCCATGCTGCACTAATCACGATCCTTCTAATTTTTTTTCAATGTTTATTTTTGAGAGACAGAGAGACAAAGAGTGAGCAGGGGTAGGGCAGAGAGAGAGGGAAACACAGAATCTGAAGCTGGCTCCAGGGTCCCAGCTGTCAGCACAGAGTCCTATGCAGGGCTTGAACTCACGAACCGTGATCATGACCTGAGCCGAAGCTGGACGCTCAACCGATTGAGCCAGGAGCCCCTAATCATGATCCTTCTAAGGATCATTGTCGTTGGAGAGATGGAAGGATTCTCCTTTTCTTGGCTGCACGTTGTAAAGATGAGATGCCGGAGTATCTACAGTCCAGTCTGCCATCATGGGGACAAGCCTGGCTGAATGTCATGAGATAGAGAGAAAAGTCCTGGCAGGTTACATCACTGTTTCTTATCTCTGGTGGGCAAT